>NW_019154146.1:4303025-4574352 GCF_002288905.1 Enhydra lutris kenyoni | reverse complement strand
CCCCCCCCACCTCTTCAAACCCTTCAGACTGTTTTTCAGAGTCCATAGTCTCTCATTGTTCACCTCCCCTTCCAATTTCCCCCAACTGCCTTCTCCTAACTCCCCATGTCCTCCATGCTATCTGTTATGTTCCACAAATAAGTGAAACCATATGATAATTGACTCTCTCTGCTTGACTTATTTCACTCAGCATCATCTCTTCCAGTCCCGTCCATGTTGCTACAAAAGTTGGGTATTGATCCTTTCTGATGGAGGCATCATACTCCATCGTGTATATGGACCCCATCTTCCTTATCCATTCGTCCGTTGAAGGGCATCTTGGTTCTTTCCACAGTTTGGCAACCATGGCCATTGCTGCTATAAACATTGGGGTACAGATGGCCCTTCTTTTCACTACATCTGTTACTTGGGGTAAATACCCAGTAGTGCAATGGCAGGGTCATAGGGAAGTTCTATTTTTAATTTCTTGAGGAATCTCCACACTGTTCTCCAAAGAGGCTGCACCAACTTGCATTCCCACCAACAGTATAAGAGGGTTCCCCTTTCTCCACATCCCCTCCAACACATGTTGTTTCCTGTCTTGCTAATTTTGGCCATTCTGACTGGTGTAAGGTGGTATCTCAATGTGGTTTTGATTTTAATCTCCCTGATGGCTAGTGATGATGAACATTTTTTCATGTGTCTGATAGCCATTTGTATGTCTTCATTGGAGAAGTGTCTGTTCATATCTTCTGCCCATTTTTTGATATGATTATCTGTTTTGTGTGTGTTGAGTTTGAGGAGTTCTTTATAGATCCTGGATATCAATCTTTTGTCTGTACTGTCATTTGCAAATATCTTCTCCCATTCCGTGAGTTGCCTCTTTGTTTTGTTGACTGTTTCCTTTGCTGTGCAGAAGCTTTTGATTTTGATGAAGACCCAAAAGTTTATTTTGGCTTTTGTTTCCTTTGCCTTTGGAGACATATCTTGAAAGAAGTTGCTGTGGCTGATATCGAAAAGATTACTGCCTATGTTCTCCTCTAGGATTCTGATGGATTCCTGTCTCATGTTGAGGTCTTTTATCCATTTTGAGTTTATCTTTGTGTATGGTATAAGAGAATGGTCGAGTTTCATTCTTCTACATATAGCTGCCCAGTTTTCCCAGCACCATTTATTGAAGAGACTGTCTTTTTTCCACTGTATATTTTTTCCTGTTTTGTCGAAGATTAACTGACCATAGAGTTGAGGCTCTCTACTCTGTTCCACTGGTCTATGTGTCTGTTTTTATGCCAGTACCATGCTGTCTTGGTGATCACAGCTTTGTAGTAAAGCTTGAAATCAGGTAACGTGATGCCCCCAGTTTTATTTTTGTTTTTCAACATTTCCTTAGCGATTCGGGGTCTCTTCTGGTTCCATACAAATTTTTGGATTATTTGCTCCAGCTCTTTGAAGAATACCAGTGGAATTTTGATTGGAATGGCATTAAAAGTATAGATTGCTCTAGGCAGTATAGACATTTTAACAATGTTTATTCTTCTGATCCAAGAGCATGGAATGGTCTTCCATCTTTTTGTGTCTTCTTCAATTTCTTTCATGAGTGTTCTGTAGATCCTCGAGTACAGATCCTTTACCTCTTTGGTTAGGTTTATTCCCAGGTATCTTATGGTTCTTGGTGCTATAGTAAATGGAATCGATTCTCTAATTTCCCTTTCTGTATTTTCATTGTTAGTGTATAAGAAAGCCACTGATTTCTGTACATTTACTTTGTATCCTGCCACATTACTGAATTGCTGTATAAGTTCTAGTAGTTTGGGGGTGGAGTCTTTTGGGTTTTCCATATAAAGAATCATGTCGTCTGCAAAGAGAGAGAGGAAAAGTTCGGAAGGAACTCAAACACCTGGAAGCTAAAGACCACCTTGCTTAAGAATGCTTGGATCAACCAGGAGATCAAAGAAGAACTGAAACAATTCATGGAAACCAATGAGAATGAAGAACTTCGGTCCAAAACCAATGGGATACAGCAAAGGCGGTCCTAAGGGGGAAATACATAGCCATCCAAGCCTCCCTCAAAAAAATTGAAAAATCCAGAGCACACCAGCTGTCTCTACACCTTAAAGAACTGGAGAATCAACAAAATCAAACCAACTCCACACATAAGAAGGGAAATAATCAAGATTAGAGCTGAGATCAATAAGGTAGAAACCAGAGATACAGTAGAACATATCAATGAAACTAGAAGCTGGTTTTTTGAAAGAATCAGTAAGATCGATAAACTATTGGCCACACTAATCCAAAAGAAAAGATAGAAAGCCTAAATTAATAAAATTATGAATGAAAAGGAAGAGATCACAACTAACACCAAGGAAGTAGAAACAATCATCAGAAGTTATTATCAACAGTTATATGCCAATAAGCTAAGCAACCTAGATGAAATGGATGCATTCCTGGAAAACTATAAACTCCCAAAATTGAACCAGGAAGAAATCGACAACCTAAATAGATAGATATCTAGTAACGAGATTGAAGCAGTGATCAAAAACCTCCCAAAAAACAAAAGCCCAGGACCTGACGGAATCCTTGGGGAATTCTACCAAACTTTCAAAGAAGAAATAACACCTATTCTCGTGAAACTGTTTCAAAAAATTGAAGCAGAAGGAAAACTTCCAGACTCTTTCTATGAAGCCAGCATTACCCTGATCCCCAACCCCAGCAAAGACCCTACCGAAAAGGAGAATTTCAGACCAATATCACTGATGAATATGGATGCTAAGATTCTCAACAAGATCCTAGCAAACAGGATCCAACAGCCCATTAAAAAGATTATCCACCATGACCAGGTGGGATTCATTCCTGGGCTACAAGGATGGTTCAACATTCGCAAATCAATCAATGTGATAGAACAAATTAATAAGAAAAGAGAGAAGAACCACATGGTCCTCTCAATTGATGCAGAAAAAGCATTTGACAAAATCCAGCATCCGTTCCTGATTAAAAAGCTTCAAAGTATAGGGATAGAGGGAATATTTCTTCTTTCAATTATTATGTCTGATTTTTTTTTAATTTTTAAAATTTTACTTAAATTCAATCAATTAACATGTAGCGTATTATTAGTTTCAGATGTAGAGTTCAGTGATTCCTCAGTTGCATACAACACCCAGTGCTCATTACATCACACGCCCTCCTTAATGCCCATCACCTAGTTACTCCATCCCCCACAGTCCTCCCTCTAGCTCCCAGTTTGTTTCCTAGAGTTCAGAGTCTCTTATGGTTTGTCTCCCTCTCTGATTTCATCTTCACTTCCCCTATGACCTTCTGTTTTATTTCTTAAATTCCACATATGAGTGAGATCATAGGACAATTGTCTTTCTCTGACTTATTTCACTTTGTATAATACGTTCTAGTTCCATCCATGTCATTGTAAGTAGCAAGATTTCAATTTTTGATGGCTGAGTAATACTCCATTATACACATACACCACTCTTCTGCTGTTTTCTCATGCCTCCTGGTGGCTCCCTTCTTCTTCCTGCCTTCTTTATTCCCCACTGCCAAGCCAGTCTATACCTACAGTGCAGGTACTTTCCCACAGGGCTCCTCTGCTCCTTGCAGATCGGGAAATGTCTGGAAACCCAATGAAAATGTCCCTAAAAGTCTCTGTCAGTCACAGAAAATGGAGAACAGTCTATGTCAGTTTGGAGCTGTCCGGCTCAGGCACTACCCATGTCTGCATCAGCTTTCACCGCCCAGTTCCAAGACCATTCTCATGGGGCTTAGTTCTTGGTAGCCATTGAAATGGAGATGATCCTACACTGATGTTTCCCAGATCGAGTGCACAGACCACAAGCATCCAATGAGATGTTAGTAAATGTTCTGAAAAGAAAAAAAAATTTTTTTTGAAGTTAAATTAGTTTGGAAAACACCACATACTCTTGGAGAATTATCATGCCTATTAACATATTAAAAAAATCTGTGAAATCCTTTCAAAAAAATTATTATTTTGTTTAGCCAGAACTTCCTAAACTTATGTGATCGTAAACCCTGCATTTCTGATTAATACTTATTAACACTTTCAGGACAGTCGCATTCTGCTGCTCTCCACTTGAGAGACACAGGAATATTCCTTTCTCATAGTCCTTTTCCTAAGCCCCTACTTACGTAATCAAAAGACTTATTTTTATTGCCATGGTTTTCGCTACTGTCTTATAATTCAGGATCATCCAATAATGTTAGGGACCAGTTTTCCTAGTGAGACTCAAATTGTGGTTGCTCCCCCCAAGCCCCGCTGCTTTCCTGAGTTGTTGCTGCTTCCTGGCCACTTACTGCCCTGACCTGTGAAATTGGCCTAGAAAGTTTCCTCCTCAGGGTTTGGGTGAGTGTCACGGAGCCTTCTCCTTTTCTCATGGAAATTCTAACCCGCCAGGCTTCCACTTGCCTATCTTCTTGGCAGATTTCTACCTAGACTAATATTGCCCCCATTGTCCTTACAGAAGCCTCTTTGACTTTGGGCAAATATCAAAGCAGGAAGTGACGTTTGCCTTTGGCATTTTCTGCCAAGAGCCTAGGAGGCCATGAGGACTGTCAGGGAAACCACAGCCCACCCTAGGGAAGGTCCTAGTTCAATCCTTCCATCTAACATAGAGGCGAACGAGGCCCAGTGAGGGTCGGCATGTTTCTCAAGGCGGCACAGAACATCAGTAGCAGGATGGTCAGTGATCTGGAATTTAGGTCAATCAACTCCTAATCTTGTAGCAAGAACATTTGGCAAATGAAATAACAAAGTAAGAACAGAGATGTCAGACACATATTGCCCACTACTTCTAATTCTGGCTAAACACTCTCCCCACAAAATAGACTCATCCAAATCTTGGAAATAGGATTTCATTTACACAGATGCACATAGCCTGACATGACTTCTGAAACTGCCATTTATAGATTCAGGAAAGATGTGAATGTGAATGTTGCAGTTTGAGGATGAGGATTCCCCCTTCTCCTGGGTCCCAACACATTCATAGATGATAGATGAACAAGGTCATAGGAGCTGCTTCAACAGTTTAGGACTTCTGATGAATTGTAAGAGAAGTTAGCTAGACCTGAGATCTAGCCAGACCTCCTCCTTCTTCCCCAGAACCGTCCTTGTGTCATGCCTCTGGCAAAAGCTCTGTCAGCAATGCGCTCCCTCAGCCTCTCAGAGGAGCACAGAGATGCTTCCCTGGATTGGACCTGTGGAAGTTTGCCTCGTGGGCAGACGGGAGGCTCTTCGCCGCTTTCAGTCAACCTCATAGAGAAGGCCTCACAGAGCCCTTCTCTCTCACCTGCTTGCTTTCTTACCACCTTCTCTGGGCCACAGGGAGCATGCCAGCCCTGGCCCTGGGTCTCCATCTTTGGCTGGGCAGAGAGGCACAGATCTCATGAGGAAGGCTGTGCTCCTGGTAGCAGGCAAGTGCCTGGAGCTCTTACAGCTAACGAGGCCCTGACTCCCCACCAGGGACCACCAGTGGCCACCAGTGGCTGCTTCCCTTAGCCATTTATGGAAACAGCAGCCCCTTCAGGACATAAACTATGAAAGCCAGAGAAACACAAAGAAGCTAGACAGCATTGTGTGTTAATATTCTGAATATTACTCTTGGCCCAGTGCATGTCAGATGCTTGGCTATCCAAGTGGATAGTCCTTGTTCTGAAAAAAAGAGTAGTTGGGACACGTGGGGGGCTCAGTTGGTTGAGCGTCAGACTCTTAGTTTCGGCTCAGGTCATAATCTAGTGGAGGTGAGTTGGAGCCTTGCGTTGGGCTCTGCATTCAGCATGGAATCTGCTTCAGAGTCTCTCTCCCTCTCCCTTCTACTCACTCTCTCTCTTTCAAATAAATAAATAAAATCTTTAAAAATAATAAACAAATAAGTAAATAAATAGTGGGCATTTACTAGACTGCTAAGAGAAAAAAAATTTATGAAACACTTAGAGAATTGCAAGTAATAAGCAAGTACTGTTAAGTTGTAGGGTGCATGTATAAGAGTATAAAACAGAGAGGGTAAAGACAGCAGACAAGTTCTTCATCATGAAGGGTCTTTCCAGACATCCTCAGGAGTTTTCACTGTTTCCTGAGATTAACCCATGTAGCTATTGAGAGTTTGGGTTCAGAGAATTGGTGACGAGAGCTGCATTTTGGAGAAACATCACTGTAATTGCTGTAAGAGCTAAAGGTAGGACACCAGGAAGAGTTATATCAACAGTCTACAGACACACACATACACCCCAGATACACACATAAGGATGAGATGTTTGGGGCATGGAGAGGCGGACACAGATCTCAAGATAAATTTAGTGAGCACAATAAACTCAAGGAAAAGCAGATAGACTGAACAGATGAGGAATTTGAGGAAGAGGGAAATTGAGACTCTCCTGCCTTCTTGGCTTAAGCAGCTGGAGTGATATACCATTCCAAGAAATGAGAACCTTATGAAACTGTATGCAGAGACCACATTTGACAGGACAGTGATGCTTTTATTTCAAACCAATTGAGTACACATTGCCAAGGACTTCTAGACCTATTCACCATTTTAGGAATGCGGGCTTAGTCTTGGAGACAGATGTTTGTGCTGGAGAGAGACAAGATCATTCAGCACAGAATGACATGCAAAGCTGTGATCACAGCTGAGATTCTCCAGAGTGTATATGGAGAATGCCAGGGGTGTTGGGATTATTCATGACACAGCTATAAGCTTCCTACAATACCCAGAGGTTTAACATCTCACCTGTAGGTCTTCATTCAAAAATAACTATGCAGTAGCTTCAATGGCTTATGGTTGGAAATATTGTATCCATGTGGTCCACTGGTAGGCTGAGATAATAGCTCATAAGTACTAGCCAACTGTTCAGACTTCTTTATTCTTCCGTGTTCCCACCTGCTACAAGAACTTCACATTTGTTGGTTGTTTATTTTTTCCTGGACATTCCTACCATTCTGTTCCAACCTAAACCCTTCCCACTCAGAGCTCAGCTCCAGGTCTCCCTACCCCCCAACCTTCCTAGCCTAGGTCTTGTTTCCATCCTTAATGGTGTTCATCTTACACTGTAGTGATTTCCTTACTTTTGTTACAGAAAATGTCAAACATAAGAAAGTAGAGAAAATGATATGTTAAACTTCTACCTACCCAATTTCTGACAAAAATGATGCTTAACTTTTTTTTTTTTAATTTGTTCTTTCTGTCCCCCTACTTCATTTTTTGTCTGACTATCTTAAATGAATTACATGGAATCATGTCCTTTCTCCTCTACTACTTCTCCTTTCTCCTATGACTCCAGTATACATTATGCATTTCTAAGTGATAAGTAACTCATAATTTCTACCAATATATTATTGTTGGACAAAGTCAACAGAAACACTGAATGTCCGGTCCACATGTTATGTGTCCCACTTACTTCACATGATATTTTCATAGTTTGAATCAGAATCTAAACCGGGTTTACATATTGTACCTGGTTGTTAAAATCACTTAAAGTTTCTTGTTTGTTTTGTTTTTAATATTTCCATGCTTTCGTCTTAAAAAAATGTATTTTGTGTTTTCACAAAAAACAAATCATGTGTCCTGCTGACTTGACCAATCGCTTCTTGTGGTATTTTTCAAAATGTATTTCAAATACTTAGGCAAAACTACTTCAGGGGTACTTCCTATTAAGTCTCAACTAGTCCATATCTGGTGTAGATATCTGGTTGATTCACTCGGAGGTGGTGATGTCCATTTGACTTCTCCATTTCACAGTTCCTCTGCTAAATCTAGCTAATCATTTTCCTATTCAGTGAAGTATCTGCTTGGGGATATTTTGCCATTAGAAATGGCAAAATTGTAACTTCTAAAACTATTAATCTTTCTGTGTTTATTACTTATAATTTCTCCATAAAAGGAAAAGAAAACTTTGCCCTTACATACAATTTGGTTATCCAGAAAATGGTTTATACTATTTATACTTGATACTGAAAAGAACAAGTTAAATGCTTAATTCTTTCCCTTTTCATTTTTTTTTTAAATAATCTATTGCCTTCACAACCTGCAATGGGGGTATTTTTAATGTCCATATTGTGTGAGCTCTTGACACTTGGAGTTAGAGTTTCTATGTTTCCTCCCTTTGTTTCTTGACATAAGCCCATTAATCATTCATTGCCTCCTTGTTTTTGAAAGAATGTAATGTCCAAGCTCATCTTGTATTTGCCTCTGACAAGAAATCAGACATTCCTTTGAACACGCCTCATTTGTTCTAATGGAAAATGTCACTTAGAGACCATGATCTCTAAATGTTAAAAACTATTTATTAGGTTGTCATTATTCTTAGGCCTTTCAGTATACATTTTAACAACCAATTCATGATGAGTTCATATTAGTGTTTGCATCTATAAGAATCTTGCTTACTGCTTTGATTTTAATATTACCTGGGAAAATCTTTGTTTTTACTAATGTTAGCAAATTGAGTATTTGTTTTATCATAAAGTTATGATTTTAAAATAACAGTACTAATATTACTTTAAAATTAAGACTACTGAATGAAATTAAAGCTTTACATATATTGCATTTCTTTACTCCTAAATATGTCAGTGTGTATTTTATTAAGGACAGGAATATTTTTATATGACTATAATTTTATTATCAAAAATTTTAACTAGGTCTTTATCAAGTTTTGAGATCACATTAAAATTTTTGTAATATTCATTTAGAGCTATGTTTCATAATAGATGCATAAAACACTCTTGATAAAATTTAACATTCATTCTTGGTAAAAACTCTCAACAAATTACAAAAAGCTAGAACTCCTTCTATCCGATAAACATCATATATGAAAAACTTACTGTTAACATTGTACTTAATGGCGAATCATTAAATAATTTCCCTTAGAGAGTCTCTGGCAAAAATATCAAATGACATATGCACAAAGGTATTGACTACAGCATTTTTGTTGTTGTGATAGCAAAAGCCAGAAGGAAAAAATAAAACAATTATTTACAGAAAAGAGACTGTTGAAATAAACAAAAGTAGACACAGTGGCATGCTTAGCAGATACTAAAGGTAATAAGAAAAATCCCGATACGATGTCTAGTATCTGGCTACTCTAATCACCCTCTAGTCCTTCCAATGAACAATTTTTGGGAGCTCCAGATTTTATAATTAATACCTGCTAGAATATTGGTTCAACTGGAAAAAATGAAAAGTGAAAGTTTAGCCTGTTGCCAGTATATCTTTGGGATACATTCCTGAAATTACTGTATCAAAAGGTAAATGCATAGGTAATTTTGATGGGTTTATATTTAGTTATCATACCTATCTGATACTTTGCTTAATATTTGTGTCTTCCCTAAACTGTAAGCACCATATGAACAAGACCCTTGTTTATTTTTCCTCACTACTGTTGTCCCCATCTCTGGCACAAAGTTGGCACTGAGTAAATATTTTCTACAGGAGTGTTATCAAAGAGTGAAGGTTTTTGTTGTTGTTGTTGTAGAAAGTATAAAAAATAGTTGTCATAACTGTATCATCACAAATATATTGATATTATCAATAAAGACATTATAGATTTATGTTTTACATCTCAGTCTATGGTTAATTTCAATTTTAATTTTGTGCAAGTTGTATGGTAAAGCCTGGGTTCCCTTTTTTTTTTTTTTTTCAAATAATGTCCATTTGTGGTAGCATCGTCTATTCGTCTGTTGAAAGATTCTCCTTCCTCACTTGGTTGTTTGGTATTATAGAATTACTGAAAGAAGATATAGAAACAAATTTTGATGACCTTGAGTAAAACAACTATTTTTAATAAGTCACTGAAAGAAAAAAAAACTGACCAATTGAACTTAGTCAAAATTTTGTTCTTCAAGAGACATTGACAGCAGAAATAAAAATGTAAACCCCAGACTGGGAGAAAATACTTGCAAAACATGTATCTGAGAGAGAACTTGTATCTAGAATTGATAAAGAAAAGCTAGGAAGGCAACCTGTGATAAACAGAAAAATAAGATGTCCCTGTAAATTCCCCCACCCCTCTGTGGCACACATGCTCAGTATAGTCCCCTCCTCTGAGCGTAGGCAGACCCTGTGCACAGTGTGGATTTCACTTTTGTGATTAGGTTACCAAGAGTTGACTTTGAGTTAATCCAAAAGGAAGATTATCATGAGTGGTCTCCTATGCCGGAGCAGGAGGTTCCTGACAGTCTGGAGCAAAGCAGACAGTCATACTGTACGTGGTCATGGAGGGACCACAGAGTTAGGGTGTAAAGGAAGCCCCGAGGTTCTCAGAGGATCCTTGAACAGCAGCCAGCAAGAACATGGGGACGTCTGTCCTGCAACCACAGTACTGATTCTGCCAATAACCTGAGTTGTCTTGAAAGAAGCGCTGCGCCCAGGTAAGACCACAGCACTGAGGACACCTTGTTTCAGTCTCACGTATCTATTAGGAGCAGACACTGAACCCTAAAAGCTCTAAGGTAACAAATTACATTGTTTAAATCCACTAAATGTGTGGTCATTTGTTACACATCAAAAAACACTATTATACAACCTAATTTAAAAATAAGCAAAATCGGGGATTCCTGGGTGGTTCAGTCTGTTAAAGGTCTGCCTTCAGCTCGGGTCATGATCCCAAGGTCCCGGGATTGAGTCTGGCATCAGGCTCTTTGCTCAGCGGCAAGCCTGCTTCTCCCTCTGCCTGCTGCTCCCCTGCTTGTGCTCACTTTCACTCTCTCTCTGACAAATAAATTAAAAAAAAAAATCTTTTAAAAAAGGACAAAATTCTCTTTTCTTTTTTCAAGATATATTTATTTATTTGAGAGACAGAGAGAAGGGCAGAGGGAGAAAGAACCTGAAGCAGACTCCATGCTGAACATAGAGCCTGATGAGGGTCTTGATCCCAGGATCCTGAGATCATGGCCTGAGCTGAAACCAAATGTCAGACACTTAACTGACTGAGCCATGTAGGTGCCCCCAAAATCATATTTTGAATGTGAGCTGGACTTAACAATTCATTTTTAAATAACAGAGTATGAAAAAGAGGAAAATAGTAATTTTGTAAAGGAGAAATCTGGTGGATTGCCTATTACCTTAAATGATAGTGTTCTCACCACCAGTTGGTATCATGAGCCCCTGGTAGGATATAATTAGAAGGGTACTTCAATGCTGGTTTCCCCAAAGCTTATAACTCCAGTCGAGGGAAACACTAGGCAAACCCATAACTGATGGGCAATTTACAGAATACCTTGAGGAGAACTCCTCCAGACTGTCCAGGTCATGAAAGAAAAGGAAACAGTGAGAAACTACTATGACCAGAAGAAACTAAGGAAGAATGATGTTTAATTCCATGTGATGTCCTGACATCAATCCTGACAACGTCAATATTGACATAGAGAAGAAGGACGATAGTGGGAAAGCTGATAAAATTCAATAGAATTCTCTAGGGGCGCCGGGGTGGCTCAGTAGGTTAAGCCTCTGCCTTCGGCTCAGGTCATGATCCCAGAGTCCTGGGATTGAACCCCGCGTGGCGTCTGGCTCTCTGCTCAGCGGGGAGCCTGCTTCCTCCTCTCTCTCTGCCTGCCTCTCTGCCTACTTGTGATCTCTGTCTGTCAAATAAATAAATAAAATCTTTAAAAAAAATTCAATGGAAATCTCAAGTTTAGGTATTAGTAATGTATCAATGCTGGCTTTTTTGTTTTGTTTTCAGTTTGGAGAAGTAATGTAAGTTGATAAGTTACTTAAAAGAGACACTAACAATACAAAAAAATTTATGAAATGGAAAAGCCTACCTGTGGCAGGAACGCTAAGGAAGTAGAGGGCGGGGATCGGAATTGGACCAGAAAGCTGAGTTAGTGAGAACAAGGCTGAAAGAATTAAATATGAAAAAGTAAGTTAATTGCTTTGCTAATTCACTTGACATCCTTTTTTCCTCATTGAAAATTTGACAATATCAAAGATGATTCAATGAAATTTTCTGTAGTCCTTTGACTTTTAAATGAGGTCATACTTGTAGTCTGTGAATTCTGATTATAAGCTATTATCGTGTCACTTGGGAGACATACTGATATTTATCATACTGTTTTCCATGCAGTTATATTCATTTTTTAGAAAAAAATCCATATAGTTAGCCAATAAGAAAGAAAAAAATCAGTAAAATTTTGAATAGAGACTGTATAAAAGAATATATGTGGTTGACATGTCAGCGTATGAAGTTTCTCAATATCACTGCTTCGGGTAAATACAAATTAAAATAATTAGATATAATTATATAACCACTAAAATGGCTAAGACTACAAGACCATAACAAGTGTTCAAAAAGATGTGGAACAATCAGCACCCTCATATATTGCTGGTAGAATAAAAATGGACACAGCCCTTTTGTGACAATTTGGTAATTTCTAAAACAGCTAACCATATACTAATCATGCAATTCAACAACTTTACCTTAAATTTTTGCCCAAGATTGGGTATGAGAGCATATGTCCATAAAGATGTGGACAGGAATGCTCCTCCTACCTTTATTCATAATAGCCAAATATAGAAACAGCACAAATGTCTCCACATAGGTAAATTGATAAGAAATTTTGGTAAGTCTACATAATAGAATAAGTACTCAGCAATGCAAAAAATGAACGATTGGTTTATACATGAGCATAAATGTAACAAATAATTATCCTGAGTGAAAGAACAAAGGTTAATAAGAATAGTGCATTCTGTACGACTCATTTTTATATAACCCTCTGAAAAATGCAAGCCACTCTGTAGGACAGCTAGTAGATCAGTGGTTATGTGGGTATGGAGAATGGGGGATGGGTGAGAAGGATTACAAATGGGTGAGAGGAAACTGTTGGTGGTGATTATAGTGTTTGGTATTTTAATTGTGATGGTTTCACAAGTGTAGACTATACATGAAAACTCATCAAATTGTTTACTTAAATTTGTGCCATTTATTGTATATTTATTACACAAAGCTATAAAAGGTGGTGGGGAAGGTCATAAAAAAGAAAGTCACGGCCAATAAGCATGACCTCTCTTACCTACCATAACTGTTTGATGCTCCCCATGTGGGGGCTGCTCCGGATGGCAGGCTCTTTGGAGGCTCAATGAAGGGTAAGAACAATGATAACAGCAATTTTGCCAAATTCATGTAAGTTATTACTTTTCCTTATATACAAGGTCAAATTCTAAGAAAATCAATCAGTAAAATTTATGCGTATGTGTATATTTTTTGAAAACCATTCTTCTCATTAAAAAAATAAATTACCCCCCCAAATAAATAAAAGAAATTCCCTCAACTGTAAGATGTTGTGGCAAGATGTCAGTTCCTTCTTTACCATCCAGTTTCTCCAGTCCTAAGAGAGACTCCCCACCAAACCGTTAAACTGCTAATAGGTTTCTCCAGACACTGCTATTATTAACAGGTTAGCATGAGCAACACCTAAGGAGGAGGAGTGGGAGGGTTAATGTGAGGAAATCTCTCATGTGTCTTTTCTGATGCATATTTTGAAGAAAGGATTTCAGTCTTCTGAAATGTTAATTTAGCATCTTCCCCTCCTACTCACCGGCATCAAAGTTATTAATAAAATGTTGAAGAATAAGGAAATAGGTGCTGCAATTGATTCGCTTTATTTCTGAACAGAAGAAAGGGTAGCAAATAACAGAAAAGCTTTGCAGGGGGAAAAATGAGAAGGACGTTTGAAGTGTGGATGATCTAGCGAGGCTGAAACAGAAAGAACTTAAACACAACAAATCGTGCACGTTAGTAGAAGAGATTCTACGTGTTGAATTTAAAATGAAAACTATGATCTTGCACTAGATTAAACAGAAAGTAAGCAAAAGAAAGGAGACAATAAGTTGGGTCCAGTCAACAAAATTAGAAATGTTACTAGCCGTGTGGGAGAGGGAGATGATGATCGTGCTGTTCTCCAGGTGTACCGTTTTCCAGGTGTACCGTTTTCCAGGTGTACCGTTTTCCAGGTGTACCGTTTTCCAGGTGTACCATTTTCCAGGTGTGCATCTTACGCAAATAAATTTCTTCATAAATCTCAACAATCCAGCCATACGTATATTGTGCCTATTCTACAAATAAGGAATTAATATTTAAAGATGTAAATAAATTTCCCATGTTCAAAGGATTGTTAAATATCAGAATCAAGACCCAGACTAAACATTTTATTGTATAATTGTATCACCCCTATTTATAAACGCTATAGTTGGTGGACACTTGAATATTTCTGATGTTTTGTTATAACAGCTGTGTTTTATGAGCACAATGAACACAGACCCATTGTGGGGGGTGGTGGGGGGACATACACCATCAAAGTAGAATTGATGGTAATACGGTAAGCGATTGCCACTTTGGTAAATATTGCTGAACAGTGATCTGAATCAGTGACAGTATTTCTGTCCCTGCCATCATACTCTGATGGTTTTAGCTGTTCCACACCTTAGACAATGTCTGATATTTTGCCTTTTTCTATTTAACAATTCTGTCATTGTTAAATTGTTATCTCATGTGTTTTTATTTTTATTATCCCAGTGACTAATAAGACTAATTCCTATTGGTTATATGCTACTCCCTTTTATGAAATGGAGTTGGGTTGGCTCACTTTTTCTTATTGAAGGATAAGAGTCTTTGTATAGTCTGTGTCCAAATTCTTTGTTGGGTATATGCACTGCCGATGTCTTCTCACACTTTGTGTCTTACTATTTTACTCTCCTATGGAAATCTTCGATGAACAGTCATTCTTAATTTTAATATAGTCTGTTATCCACTTTTTCCCTTTTGTGCTAGGAATATTTCTGTCCTATTTTTAAAAATTTGCCTATTCCTCACACTCATATAAATATATTCCCATTCTAGGAGAACATTTGAGAGCTTTAACACTTTCCTTTTCACATTTAAATGTACAACCATTCTGGAGTTAATTTTGGGGTTTGATGTGAGGTAGGCATTAAGATTCATTTTCTCCATATGGCTGTATAAGCGTTCCAGAAAAACTTGTCGAAAAGCCATGCCTTCTAGATTGCACTCAAGTTTAACCTCCATCAAAATTCAAGAATATGAGTTGTTTCTGGATGTCCTCTTATATACATCTACTTATCTTCCATGCATCAATAAAATTCTGTCTCATGAAACCAGATTACATGTTTTATTTCAAGATACCATTTTTTATTTCCTTCTTCATCTGATATATTATTGATATTTTGCGTTTCATATACATTTTTGAATCAGGAAAGGGAAGTCTCATGATGACTAACATCACATCACCTCACATCAGCTCTGTACTTCTGACAGCTCTCTAACTCTAACACTCTTTGCCTTCAAAGTTGTTCTTGTCTGCCTCTCTGAGGCTTCACCCTGTGCTTGCACAGATTATTATTCAAAGATTCAACTGAGCCATTCTACAGATTTCTAGATATCTTCCTCTGCATAATCCCTTCTTTTCTGACATTTGCCTCATAAATTCTAGACTCCTCAGTCTCTTCCAACTCCAGTTTCTGTGTCCTCACATTTATAAGATTGTTTGGCCCTGTTTGGGGCCCTTTTACCTCTGCATTTTAGAAATTGTTTTTGTGGCAGAAAGCCTGAATTATGGGAGGGCTTACCTTTTTTCCTTCTTTTCCCTCAGGAATCACGGTCAGAGTTACCTGTCTTTTTTTTTTTTTTTTTTTAATGTCTGATTATAGTTGTTTCTAATTTTGCACAGTTTCTGGGTATTAACGATGGAAGGTCAATTCTAAATCACCTTATTGTCTCTGCACTAAAAGTAGGATTCTGAATGTATTGATTTTGAGCACGCACAGCCTATATACATTCAGTGTCTGTTGTCTAAGCTGACTTATCTTAGAACTATGTTATGTTCTTGGAAGTGCAGTAATAGCCAACAAAGAAATCACTTGCTTTTGTAGCTTTAGTAAGTTTGTTCCAGAGCATAGTGGGTCAAACATGTAAATGGCAGAAGTTCAATGTTGGCATATTCCAAGCACCAATGTGAATAAAGTCCCTCTTGGTGATTGTACAACTGACAACAACTTATGTATCAATTCTTAGTTGCTCTGTAAGTAAAAGACAGTTTTCCTTATTCTAAAAACAGTTTCCACATAAACTTATATCTGGCAAATCAGGTAGATTAAGTTGTTACTATGAAACCTAGAAAGTATTTTTAGAAATAAAACCACCATGTCTAATGGAAATATAACACAACTCTACAATGTATATATTCCATTTCAATAATCAGTTCCTCTAAATTGGATTTCATTAGAATATTGAAAGTGGCCTCATGTTTTCTTTGTCTGTCCTTGGTCAATTTTTGCATTCAGGACAAATTAAAAAGTAAGGTAATCTTTGAAATATTGGTTTATTGTCACTCCATTAGATTATTAGCCTTTTATATATCCTTAAATTCAAAGATTCAATATTAAAGAAAAAATCTTTTTTGAATTTAGTTGCTGCTACTTTTATCAATGAATATCATTATTATAAAGAGATCTATAACTGAATAATTATATCTCTGAAGGAAGAAAGATCCTTTTAAATATATAAGCTCTAGTTAATTTCATATGTGAATACTAATGGTGTTAAAAATACTAAATAAAACTAAACAATATGAAAGGTATTGTTTTCAGGTACAGGCATATGGTAAGATCAGCATATGTTGAAAGAAACTGAAGAATGTTTATGTTAGAATGTTTATGTTTATGTTTATGTAATGTGAATGTTTATGAAGAATGTTAATGTTTTCTTCCAAGTGGTATGCGCATTTAACCACATTACCTAATTTAAGAAAAATCCACACTTTTCAGAGAACCTAGGTAGTTCAGTTGGTTGAGTATCTCCCTTTGTGTCAGGTCCTGATCTCAGGGTCCCATCTCTGTAGGGAGTCTGTTTCTCTCTCTTCTTCTCCCTCTGCCCATCTCCCTACTCATAAATAAATAAAATGTTTTAAAAAAAGAAAAATCCACACTTTTCATTAAAGAGCTTAGTTAAAGAATTACTGACATTCAACTATCCCCTAAATACATATTGCTCATATGTGGTGCTTACAGGTGGCAAGTCATTGTGCTATTTTGAAGAGATCACAAAATGGGGCATAGATTTATTTTCTTTTTTATCCAAAATAAAGATGAAGATCATTTAGCCTTTGCTATTTTACTCTGACTTTATTCTCCAATCAGTAGTATGTCTAAATACATTATTAGAGAAATTATAATAACCATTTAATTAGACACTATCAAAGTATTAAAGTATTCAAGCAATATGAACAGACATGTTTTTAGCATCTTTTAGATTTCTACAATCATTTGGGAAATTTTACTTGTCACGTTAAATAACTAATTGTAGAGAAAATAATCATCCAGAGACTATTAAATGAAAAGGAGACATTTGACTAAATGATATGATTCATATGCAGACATGATTCATGTTTCTCATATTTTCATAATCCATGGTCTCATATACGTTGACATTACAGGTAGCAGCAAAAAACTGAATCTGATTCTGAATATACACACTCAAGCGTACATATGTACATACTTATAATTTGGTATAAGTCTATTACACATGGAGGTATCTTATGCAACATACACATTTAACATAGAAGCTTACAGCTCAAAATCTGCACTGTGCAAACATTAATACAGCCTGCCATTTGCCGAGGGAAATGCTTTTGTGAGGCTCATTAATTTAATTGGTCCCTGTCATCTAGTTAAAAAAGAGAAAAGGAGAGTGTTTTCTGACAAAACCAAAGATGGTTAAAAGTCCTATTAGGTAGTGCAGCACTTGAGAAATTTTTAAATTAGGAAGAAAATTGAGTTGAGGAAATAGAATTCAGCACTTTATACCACCTGTCTCCCCCACACCCCCATCTCTAATATGGTGAGTCATAAAATTTCTAACTAGAACAGAGCTGCAGCTCTTAAATATTAAGAGCTTGTACTAATTAATCTCTCCCTTTAATTGCATGTAAATGCATCTTATCTCTTGAGGCATTACTGCAGTTCATTTCAGTTCCACTGTGACGTTACCCCAATGTGCCTCCACACTCCTGACCTGAGAATCGATGTGGACATCTCTCTGCCTCCCACACCTGACCTTTTTGCAAACAGGCTTTCCTCTCCCATTCGCCCTCTGTTCTCAATCGCACATTGTGCCCCTCCCCACCTTGACATGGAAGAGACAAGGAAAGTCTAATTAGCTAGCTCTTTCCTCTGTTCTTGCCCCTCCACTCATAATGTCAGATGCATTTTGGAAACAGTTGTTGAGCCCCTTAGGGAAAGCCCTCTGGGAGTTGGCCTCTGTGGTTTTATGGCAATATTGGCCACCTCATTTGCTGGACATGAAAATTCTTTCAAAGGAGTCCAGGAATCCTTTAATCTCAGACGATCTCTTTGAGTCCTAGCAACCTGCCGGGGATTCACACCCATTTCCAGTTCCTTCAGGTGTTTTCTGGAAGCCCATTCTAACCTGTTTCTGAATCATGACCTTCCTTGTTTTCTTACAAACATGACAATCACTAACTGCTAGAATAGGAGTCCAGGAACTATACCCTTGGATCAATCCTGACGTCATTGATTCTGTAAAGCCCAAAAGCTAAGAATGGTTTTTACATTTGTAAATGGTTGAAAAAATAAACCCAAAAGAAGAACAATTCATTACACGTGGAAATGATACAAAGTTCAAGATTCATTGTCTGTAAATAAAGTTCTATTGAAACACAGCTTCGCTCCCTTGTTGATGTATCCTTTGTGTCTCCTTTTGTGTTGTAATGGCAGAGTCAAGTACTTACAACAGTGGCTCTGGCCCACCAGTACCTAAAATTACTCCTTCCAGGTTCTTTTCAGAAAGTTTTCCAAACCTCGTCCTAGACCATTATTAGAACACAGAATGAGGATTTCAGAGCACGTTATTTCTGGCAACTCCCCTAGGACGGTGGAGGTTTGGTATGAGGAACTGAGACTTCTCCATGGACCAATGGGGATTAAAATGGGTGAAATAATGAGCCTGCACAAAAAAACAACAATTCCAAATTTCCCTAATAGAAGTATCTTAGTTAAGATGTACTTACTTATACTTGTTTCTCTCCCCTTAACCTCATCAGGGGGGTAGCTATATTTTGAATAACAAAAACATTCACTGGGCAGCTAGTGTGTGTCTTACTCTTGTATTACATTGTGAAACATGCAGTGATTTGATTTCTTCACTCATAAAATGAAACCTTTGAAACAAATAGTGTTTTTGGCTTTCTTCTTGCCCCCAAATGCCAAGTTTATGGTTGTACTTATTGTACAATGAATACCAACCTTCAAAATCTAAAGTTTTAAACCAGTCGTTGAATTCAAGTTGCAAACATTTGACAAAGAATTTTTTTCTCAGCTAAACATCTCATACTGTGACAATGTTGTTTTATCTCTAAAATGCCTTTTCTGGGGCGCCTGGGTGGCTCAGTGGGTTGAAGCCTCTGCTTTCGTCTCAGGTCATGATCTCAGGGTCCTGGGATGGAGCCCCGCATCGGGCTCTCTGCTCAGCAGGGAGTCTGCTTCCCCGTCTCTCCCTGCCTGCCTCTCTGCCTACTTGTGATCTCTGTCTGTCAAATAAATAAATAAAATCTTTAAAAATAATAAATAAATAAATAAATAAATAAATAAAATGCCTTTCCTATCCCAAAGCGCCCGGCACAGTCCAACATGAAACATCAGTCTCGGGGAAAATCCATCACCTTGAGATTCAAGTCAGCTTAGACCAGGTCCTCGCAAGCCTGCTCTCCACGCGTGTCGCATCTCTCAGTGACGATTCCTGCTGAAGAGGGTGAGTAATGCCAGTGAACTTGTCCACATGCACAGGCTGCACCCTAATTCTGGGAGGCTAACATTCGTACTTTATTTTCTAAAGTAATTAAGGTCTGTGGCTTTTTGTTTTTTCTTTGTTTGCTGCCTCCTTAAGGAAATATTGGCAGCTCCCATGGGTCACCGGAGCTGTTTTCTTTGCACTCTATGTGCTTTATCTCCTAAGTGAAAATCATGCTGTTCCATTGAGCCACTCAAGCTATACCCCATCCCAAGCTCCCTGTGCACTTTCTAAATGCAGTAAACAGCTGCTGTACTTGAAAGGACAGTATTGAGTCCTCCGCTCATACATTGTCATTGGCGAGTTGTTCCTTTGCTTTGTTTAGGGGGCCCTGTTGAAAATATTCCTGCAAGGGCAGTTACCAGGGTCTTTTGGTTCTGCAAGTGGGTCTGTCTACACTAAATTACCCTTTCCCAGAGACTGGCTGTGCTTTATGTTTGCTCTAGTTTGCAATCAAAAGTTCAACTCCTCCTTTTTTGATCAGCTGTAGACTTACAAGCTTGTCTGGAATTATTCAAATGGATTTTCCTTTTTGTTGTCAAACTCCCGCAGTGGTAGGAAAGCTCAAACCAACATCAAAGACCGACTGCTGCCCCTTTAAGGATGGGCTCTTTAGACTTCTTGTATGTGGGCTTCTCTGCAGGTGTGGCTGCACCTGAACCTTCATTGTTCTGAGTACTTGGGTGACTGGTCTATTCTGAAAGTTCTCTCAAGGAAAAGCAATTGCACCACCAGCCTGGATAATCTCTCCAGTGATTTCACAATCCTAACAACCAGGGAAAGTTTAGCTTTCTCTATCCATTTAGCAAAAGGCAAGAGTTTTTCATTTCTTACTGTATCCAAATTGCGTCTAGAATATTGGATGACATCATGTTTTTTATAACATGACTTGAACTGCTCCACATAGAAATTCTTTATTCAGTTAAATATCAAATGTGAAATAAATGTTGATTCTTTCTGTGCTTTTCTCTTATGTATTACTTAAGGAATGATTATGCTTGATAGTCACTAGAAGGAAATGTAAAAACAGGACATTTCTCTCTCCCTCCCAACAACTAAAAGAGCATGGCTTTGAATGGCCACACAACTAACTGCTTGGTGCTGTTGTTATTTTTCTTTCATTTTCTGGGAATTTTCTCAGATATCTCTGTCAAATCCTTAACAAAACTACTTTCTTAGTCATTAATAGACTTCCTCAGCAAACAAAAAACCAGTGGAATTGATGAAGAATTCCTTCTTTTTCATCTGCTATATAAATTTAGGGTTTTAAAAATTTATATGGAGAATCCAGAGTTCCTTTATGGGTCACTTGGAATTAAAATGGTGTGATAAAAAGCCTAGTCAAAGAGATAGGGTTCAAATTTCTCCCTAGTAAAAGGACTTCAACTGAAATCTACTTGCCCACCCTCACTACTCATATCAAGTTCATCATATGGGTGGTTATGAGTTTGGAATTAAGAAAAAAAAAAATGTGAAAATAGTGGAGGGAATTGATTTGAAACTATCCCTGAAATCCTATCATCCATTCAGTCGGGGACCAGGCATACTATGTAGTCAACAAAATTAAAATTTTACTCCAGAAAACTCTGTAATTGTCCCCAGATTACTGCCTTGAGACACTTTCAAGGGCATGACACCAGGAGAAAACTCAGGGAGAACCAAGTGAATTCCCCACTAAAGGAGACACAGCTGAGTGTCCAAAAAGATGAAGAAGGCAAGAGTTCTCAAGTCAGAGTAGCAGAGAGAAAAGTGCTGTACAGAGAGAAAACTCTAAAGATCTTCAGAGGACTCTCCCTTGAATATTCAAGAAATCCACACATGTTTATGAAAAGTGCTCAAAGCCTGAGAAAAAATAATTCTAAAAGAAAGAGGGAATGGTGTTTAGTACTCACACAAGAGTAGGAATAATGTTGATACACCAGCCATGGAAACTCACTATGTATAGGGATTGAGTAGAGAACTAAGGTCTTGTGTTAGTAGAAGGAAATGATTAGCTACACTAAACTTTGCTCTGATCCCACCAAAAATGTCTTAAAAGCAAAATCTGAAAGGAGCCAACAGTTCTCAGAATTATATTTCATATGTTTAAAAAGGTAGAGGTATGACCAATATTAAAAAATCAAAATTGCAATTCTAGAAATAAAACTATGCGTGAGATGAAAAATCCACTGGATAGGATTAACAACAGGTTAGGAATTCTGAAAAAAAGAATTACTACATTTGAGTGATAAGAATAAAAATTAATCCAAGTAAAACACACATACAAAAAAGTTTTGTTTTGTTTTGTTTTTTAATGTATACAGCATTAGTGAGCTATGCAGCAGCTTAGAACAGAACACATAGGTGTAATTTGACTCTCCAAAAAAAGAAAATGGAACAGAAAAAGTATCTGAAGAATGAACAGTGAATAAAATTTCCAAATTCGATAAAAATATAAAACCACAGATCCAAAAAGCTAAACAAAGCCCATGTGAAAAAAATATTAACGTTCAACTAAGGCACATAGTCAAAATGCTTAAAAAAAAAAAATCATCTTAAAAGCAGCCACAGGGAGAAAGAAAAGCAGCCCAAGAGAAATGAAACATCACACACAGAGAAACACAGTGGAACAAAGATAAGGATGACAGCAGATTTCCTTCTAGAAACAATGCAATTAAGAAGACAGTGGAGCAACATTTTTTTTAAAAAACTGAAAGAATAACTGAAAAACTATCAACCTAAAATTCATGGACCCTGTAAATACCTTCAAAAGTCAGAGTGAAAAAAAAAAAAAGATTTTTAGACATACAAAAGGTGAAAAATTTCCCTGCTGATAGAAACACAGTGTAAGAAGCATTAGCGGTACCTGGATGGTTCAGTCAGTTAAGCATGTGACTCTTGAAATTGGCTCAGGTCATGGTCTCAGGGTTGTGAAATCAAGCCCCATCTCGGGTTCCAACTGGCATGGAACTGCCTAAGATTCTTTCTCTCTCTCTACCCTTCCCCACTGAAGAAGAAAAATAAATAAAGAAAAAAAGAAAGAAAGAAAAGAAGAAGAAGAAAAGAAAAGAGAAATGTTGAAAAAAAGTCCTTCAGGCAGAATTTAAATGATGCACTGTGTGGAAATATACATCTGCAAAAAGTAATCAGCAACACCCAAAATATCAACTAAAGGAACAACTTTATACATTTCTTTCTATCATTGAAATCATTTAAAAATATAATGAAGAGTTTAATTAGAAATAGTAACAGTATATGGACAGGTTTATAACATACATATAAGTAAGATATATGAAGGAAATAGTATACATGTTGGGAAAGGAGAAATAAAAACATACTGTTGTGAGTTCTTATAGTATATGGAATACAGTAAATTCCACTGAAAGCAGAATTCAATATCTTAATATTATATGTTAAACTTTGAAGCAACCATTACATTAAGAAATAAAAAGCTATAACTAATAGGCCAACAACAGGAATAACATAGAATCATAAAAATAACCACTTAGTAAAAAATAAGACAGAAAAGAAACCAAACTGAAATAAAAAATGTGACATAAAAACAAATAGCATGATGATAGCCAATGTATCAATAATCACATTAAGTTCAAATGATCTAGGTCCCATATTAAAGGCAGAGATTATCAGATTCAACAAAAAAGTAATCCCCAATTATATTCTGCTTACAATACTTTAAAAATGAAGCCACAAGCAATTCAAATGTGAAATAAGGAGAAATATACATCATGCTGATACTATCATTTATGCAATTAAAGTTTGAGAGGTGACGTTAGCATCAGAAAAAGTAGATTTAAGAACAGAATACTATCAATGATAAAAAAAAAGTCATTTGATAGTTAGAAAGGATTCAATTCATTTAAAGGAAATACTAATTCCAAACATTTCTGCATCTAAT
Source organism: Enhydra lutris kenyoni (assembly GCF_002288905.1). Lineage (NCBI taxonomy): Eukaryota > Metazoa > Chordata > Mammalia > Carnivora > Mustelidae > Enhydra > Enhydra lutris. Next base: position 4,550,651 of record NW_019154146.1, on the reverse strand, counting down.
AACAAAGCTCCAAAATGCATGAAAAACAATATGATAAAACTGCAAGGAAAATCCTCAAATCAACAATTATATTCAGAAGCTTCACTATACCTTGATAGAACAAGTAGACAGAAAATCAAAAATACAGAACTGAATAATGCTATCAACCTAATTAACACTTATAGAACTCCACTCAAAGACAGGAGAATAGCATATTTTTCAACACCTATTTGCCAAGAGAGATGATATTCTGAGCCATAAAGCATGTCTTAATACATGTAAAAGATTTTAAGTGATACAGAATATTTTCTCTGAACATAATAGAAAAATTAAAAATCGGGGTGCCTGGGTGGCTTAGTGGGTTAAAGCCTCTCCCTTCAGCTCCGGTCATGATCCCAGGGTCCTGGGATCGAGCCCCACATCTGGCTCTCTGCTCCTCGGAAAGCCTGCTTTCTCCTCTCTCTCTCTGCCTGCTTGTGATCTCTCTCTGTCAAATAAATAAATAAAATCTTAAAAAAAAAATCAAAAACCATGATCTTTCGAAAAAATCATCAAATATTTAGAAACTAAAAAAAAATACTAACTGATCCATGATCAAAAGAAATAATCATGAAATTAAAAAATATTTTGAATTTAAAATAAAATAAAACAGTATATAATATGTGTGACATTCCAATTAAAGCAGGCCTTATGCTAAAATTTATAGCACTTAAGTCCTGTATTAGAAAAAATGAAAGTTTCAAATCAATAACTTCAGCTTTTACTTTTATAAGCTACAAAACTTAACACAGAGAGGAAAGGAAATAATAAAGATAAGAACAACAATAAGTAAAACATAAAACAGAGAAAAGATAGAGAAAAGCAATGAAACCTAAAGATGGTTCTTTGAGGAAATCAATAAAATTGATAAACTTCTAGCTAGAGAGATCAGGAGATATAAAGAGAGAAGATACAAGTTGCCAAATATCAGGAATGAGAGAGGTCATATAAACAGATTCTAAAAATATCAAAGAAACAATAAGAAAATACTGTAAATACTTTATGCCAATAAATTTGAAAATTTGGGTGAATTGGGCAAATTCCTTAGAGTACATGCATTACCCAGCCTCACTCAAGAAGAAGTAGATTATTTAAATAGCTGTATATTTATTAAAGAAATTTCTAGTTAAAATCCTTCTCACAAAAAAAAGTTTTTATGTCATATGTTTTTCTTTGGCCTTTCCCTAAGTCACCTTCTCACATTAATGGTTTTTATCATACTCTGTTACATTAAGATCTGTTGGTCTCACTTATATTTTTGAAGGATGCCTTACCTGTGTGTAATTTTGCAACATCATGCAATGGAATTTGGAAATTAGTGGTTTGCTAAGTCAGAGAGCTCTCATATAAGTTGCCAATTTTATTATACAGCATAGAAGAGCTCAGACGCATTCCACCACCAATGGTCTCATCAGAAAAGTCTTAAATATTAGTAAGCTGTTGAGCTCACATTGTTGGATATAATTTTTCCAAAATTTGGAATTTTGCAGGAAACCTGGAATTTTATTGTTAGCAACCAAGGCTGTCAGTTGTTTTCCTGTATGTAACAGGTTCATTTTTTGACAAAATGTCTGTCAAACACTCATGTCTGAATAGTCATAGTTTGTCAGTCAGTCTTCCGCATAAAAATGATGTTAAATGAAAAAAGCAAGTGGCTCAGTTTGCAGATGCAGTGATGGGGTCAGACAGACTTCCTGCTGACTCATGTACCAAAAGCACTTCCAGCGTTGCTTCATTTCATCAAGCAGAACGCTTAAGAAGACATGTCATTAAGGGTTGCAGTTTAATAAAATTAATAACTTTTACTGCTCCAGCAAGGATATTTGTGAATGAAAGTGGCTTCTTTTCCCAGCATAACTGCTCTGAAAAGTACAGTGACTTTGGTTCCGTTTGGTACCACCACCTCAATTCACAGGAAGCCATCGGAAGCTTTCTGCTTTTGCATCAGTGATAAAGTCAGCATAAAAAGGCAACTAGCATGTCCATAGTGTCCTAAAAAGGTCTTGACTCTGTACCATTGAGAAGGCTTCTGGAAACCCCAGGGCTGTGGGAATCTCTTTGAGAAGTACTGTTTTAGACAAAGCTTTGGAAGAAATAAATCAGACTGTTTTCAATGGTCACATCATGGTGATGGCATTAGTAGTAAAAAGCAATCAGACTACTGATCTCTTTCTGGGTTTAATTATTTCAATTCCCATTACTTTTATCAGTTAGTTTTAAAACCCAGTAAAGAGAAATAATAAGTAAAATAATTATCATCATAATTATCACCCACAATTTGGTCAAGGCCAAAACATAATTATATCCCAATGACTCTGATTCCTGCCTTAAAGGGACCTCTATTTTTAAAATCAATCAATGCAGTGAAAAATGGTGTGAAATTTATGATTATGCTTTCAAAGTTTATATTTTGAACTTTAGATAAATGTTTAATTGACTTAGACAATATAAAATTTAACAAATGACCAAATACAACTTGTTGGCAAAATCGAAATATAATTTGAGTCTTTATAATTATTAGTATGTAAGTAAATATACAGGTAAAATCTTAATTTAATCCTTTGGAAAGTCGCATGTTTAAAACTGCTTGCTCCATAGATAAGTTAATGAATTTCAACAAAGCCTGCAATAAGTTGAAAAAATGTAAATCCCCTTAGAGTGCCAAATATATGTCATTATTCAATAGCCAGTTCCATTTATAATGATTTCCCTGAGCTGCATGGGCTAGTTGAATTGAATGATTTAATCAGCATGCTATTTCCTATTTTCTCATTTATGCACATTAAACTGAGGGTATAATCGCCCACATTATATGGAAACCCTTTCATGTCCTGAGTGGGTCAACGGTATTATTTTGAGCTTATTGGGCTGAAGGAAACTGGATTCTATCTGGTCTACATAAGCTGATTAAATTTTAATTGCATTTACCATATTCCTTATAGATTTTGTTCACCGTAATTAAACCAATTAAACTTAAACACACTTATTCACAGAAGGTGCCAAGGCAAAAAAGAAGTAAGGAAAACTATATTTTTCACTCACTCGATAGCATCTTGAGCTTTTCTAGGCCTAGATTAGACATCATTGCAATTAATTGAGTATAATTAAAAAGTAAAGAGATGCCAGTACTATGGTCACTCATTCAGTTGTGATACAATGTGCTGAGGCTTTAGCGATGGGAAAGCAATTAATAGGATATTTTTATGTCATTTCTCTCAACAGATAGCCATCAGACGTACAGTTCCAAGGACATAATTTGGGATGCAATGAGTGTTCAAATGCTAAATGCAGATTCTAGTAATATTATAAAGACAGGCAATGTAAAACAACTTTTTAAAAAGGTCCATCTCTGGGGGCATCTGGGTGGCTCAGTCGTTAAGCATCTGCCTTCAGCCCATGATCTCAGGGTCCTGGGATCAAGCTCTGCATCCCACTCCCTGCTCAACAGGAAGTCTGCTTCTCCCTCTCCCACTCCCCTTGCTTCTGTCGCTTCTCTCACTGTGTCTCTCTCTGTCAAATGAATAAACAAAATCTTCTAAAAAGAATTCATCTGTGCTGTGCAGGGGTTGACAAACTTTTTCACAAATGGCCGCAGAGTCCTTGTTGCAAGGGTTCAGTTTTGCTGTTGTGGTTGGACACAATCAGAAGTGACACCTACAGGGCAGTGTTCCCCTGAAATTTCACTTCAAAAACAGGCAGACATCCCATGCTTTACCCAACACTCTGTCCTCGAGACTTGGGCCCTAGAGTAGTGACTGTTACGGACTGCATTCTTATAAGGAAACGTATCAAGAGCCCCCCCCAACAAAAGGCAGGTTTAGTCTATATACTGACAGATGTAAGGGAGCATCTCTGATATAGTCCTCAAGATACAAGAGCTATTGAAGATTGGATTTATTTGGGGAACACAATAATAATTATATTATATTATATTATATTATATTATATTATATATTATATTAATGTATTATATTAATATATTATATTAATACTTGGGTCTACCTTGCGTTTGTCTATACTAAATATTCATCCAAAATTTTTGAAAAAAAATGAGGCAGAAGCTAATGAATACTGGATTCTTCTCCCTAATTTTAGAAATCCATTTAAATCAAGTGTCAATCTAGACCTTTCAAAAATCTGATTATAAGTCAGTGTCTCTTTGTTCATTATTTTTTGAGCAACTAGTGAAATGCATACAAATAAACTATCTGGTTTTTATTTTATTTTATTTTTGTCTTTATTTTAAAGGATTGATGTGAGAAGACCCCAAGTTGTCACTGCAAACCGGCAAAATTGTATGAGTACGGTTAGGGGATGGGATTTCCAAGCTAAAGCAGGGGAAAGCACTTACCATATTAATAGTTTAGAACCCTTCCAGATCTGTTTTGGAATCTGAGAGAAAACTGTCCAAGTAAAACTCCCATCTCCAATGACCTTCTGGCCTCCAAACTGAAGAAAAGCTGTTCTAATTCAGATTCTAAGACCTTTGTCTTTCTCCAGTGAAAGTCATTTGCACGTCATTGATATGATAATGTCTCCTGAGCCGGTGGCCTCATTGCCCTGGGCCTGCCCAAACTGTCCTTGAACTCTTAGCATAAAACCTTCCAATCACTTTCTTCCTATCAATGAAATGAGGTTTCTAGGGCAATGGAATTTTTTCCCACTTTGAGATGGGTAACATTAACTATTGATACAGATATCTTTTCGAAAGTTTTCTCAGTATAGGAAATTTTGCTTTCATGTTAGGTGCTAGAATATCTTTCTGTGTTTGGAGAAACCCCTATTGAATCAAATCTTAGAAAAACAAAAACAAACATTATTTGCACATCAAATAAAGTAAAAGCAAACCACACTCCAGCTTTTCTCCTATTCCCCTTGCTCCTGGGAACACAATACTACTTACAAACACCCATGCCCTTACCCTACAAGTTATTAAAAATTTAATAAGTAAGCTTCTAAAACTATTATCCCCCTCCCCCCAAAAAAAGGCACGGCAGCAAGAATAAAGTGTACTGAGCTTTGAGGACTTAAGTGCACTTCCTAGCTGTTGAAACATCTCCGTTTGTTAGCATAGATGAATATAGTAATTGTAGATGCCTTGATTCTTTTATGCTTGTTCACACAATTTACTTCTCCACATAACAGGTCATCAGAAATAGGTCATTCAGTTATGGGCATAATCGTCCAGGTTCAGTTGCTAATATAATTAGGAGTAATGTAATTTTGAGCAATTTTCCAAACCATAATTAGTAGGGAACAAAAATATACAGAGAAAAGCCACAGTTTTCCTCACTTGGTAGTCCAGTCCCAAGGAGAGTACTCTGCCTGGCGGCATGTTCCCGGAGCCCACTCAGGGTGGAGAGCTCTAACCAGATGGTATCTTTTGTCTTCGATGGCCCCATTTTTCAGGTCAGACACTGAAGCTGACAGAGGTTGAACCTTGTCCTTGTTCATAGAACTCGCTCCTGGGGAATTCAGAATCTGTATTTGGGCCTGTCTGATTCCCATCATGGTGCCATATTACAAACACATAGATCAAAGTTTTAAAAATGAATACACAGTTTAGATATCCAGATAGTATCCTCTCCAGGAATGTTTACTTGTATACTTTTCTTGGGGGAAAAGAGAACAGGGAAGTTGTTCTCTGGATGCTCATTTGTCTTCTCTCTGCCAGCTCTCCCACCTTCTCCTGCATTCCTTCCACAGGTATTGTCAATCTGGTTCTCTGCACCACAGCACACGGACTGCACCAAGTTCACCAGTGAGGAGGGCCACTGTATGTTAAAAGGCGTTGTTAATGGAGAACCCCCCCTCCCCTAAATGTCCCTTTCATTTACCATGGTAGGCCTGGAAGCCACTTTGCAAAATGGGACTCAGCATGTCGACCCCTCCCTTCCCTATGGCAGGTCTTCTGAGAGGAGGCACCCAGTCAAAGCAGAGGTAGTTATGCTCCATCTGACTATCTGCAGTTGCACCTAAGGGAGTCTTTTCCTGTGACTCTGTTGGAATAAAAATACTTCCGGGCTGTGAATGGCCATGCAGAAGGGAACAGTGTCAGGAGATGGAATAACTGCAGAGAGCATGGAGGAGAGGGGAGAGGGGGGGCACTGATGCCTTGTGGTCCCTGATCCACATTTCTCTGAATCTTGCTGCATTCTTCCTTGGTTTCTGAAAGACAGAGCAGTAATGTCACAGCGAAATCCCTGTGTGGGCTTGAATTAACTTCAACGGGTTTCTATTTGTTTCAACAAAGGAGTCCTAACTACTATACTAACCAGTGTACAAAATGCCCCAACTAAAAAAGTGTTCAGTGGACTCCAGCCTCCCCAAAGTCCTTCACATTGCCCCCAGATCTGTTCGCTGGTCTTGATTAGCCTAACGCATGCTCTTTAAGGAGAATCTTCCACAGCTTCACTTCTGCCCTCAAAAATTCTTGATACAGCCAAGCAAAGTCTGGGAAATATTTTTCTAATGCTTAGAAACTTATGGGAATTCTGATTAATGTGCATTCCTGGCAAGAGTTATGTTTCTGAGATGCAGTAACACCGATGTATTTTTTCCTATAATAAGATTCTCAAAATGATTCTTATACAAATCTAGCTACTCTGTTAGAGTAAATAATGATATAGAATTTGCATGTAAATGTTTATTCAATAAATCACCTTCAGTGATGGATATTTTCAATGCTGCTATTATAGTTTCTAATGCAAAAGTTAAACACTTCACTTTTTTATTGTTTTTTTAGTGTTATGAATCCTCTGAATGGATGTTTTGTTGATTATTCCACTATGGCTTATCCTCTTTTATTCTTGGACAAATAAATCAAACCTTATCTGCATTAGTAACCTCTGTCTTGGAAATATTTAATAATGAGTAATGACACAGTATGACTCAATGAACCAAGCTATAAATGATGATTCACCAATCTGGAGAAAACATGCAAAGCATATAATAAAATGTGAGGGATAGGAAGGAACATGTCATGCAGTGGAAGGAGGAGAAAAGCCTGTAAACCTTAAATTTTGGAGTGTTGCACCTCATTAATTTATCAAGTATATTCTATGAGCCAGAAACTATTCATGGTGCTGAGAATACACATTATTAGTCAAGCAAGAGCTTGCAGTCTTTGTGAGAAGCCTCAAAATGGGGTGAAAGCCGGTCTTATAAGCTACTGAGGTTTGCTATTTGCTGCTTCCGGGGCCATCTCAGGGAGATAAACTCTGCTCTTTCGTGTACTTGTGTTCCCTTTTTTGTCATTTTATCAAGTAGAATGTTTTCTTCCTTCCTTCCTTCCTTCCTTCCTTTCTTTCTTTCGTTTTCTTTTTTTTTTTTTTTAAGATTTTATTTATTTGACAGAGAGAGAGAGATCACAAGCAGGCAGAGCAGCAGGCAGAGAGAGGGGGGGAAGCTGAGCAGAGAGCCTGATGCGGGGCTCGATTTCAGGATCCTGAGATCATGACCTGAGTCCAAGGCTGAGGCTTAACCCACTGAGCCACCCAGACATGCCAAGTAGGATGTTTTTTGACTGAAAACAAAACAAAACAAAAAAGACCCAGGGATTTTCTTTAAATAATCAATTTCTTCTCCACTATTGGCTTATTTTTATAGCTATTTGAGAATCTGTTGTTGGTATTTTAATGTTTACCTTAGGGTTACAGTTATGAAGGTTTAGTTAACCACATTCTATATTCAGATCATCACAGGTCATGTAAGCATCTTACAGCGGCAGGGTTACTATTTCTCCCTCTCATCTTTTTTTCTCCTGATTTTACTATCATTCATGTTATTAACTAGCAATTCAGTTGGTCCAAATTTTGTTTTGGATAGTCAATAATTTTTCATTGCTATTCAAGATGAGGAGAGTCTTTTATATGTACTTTCATTTAATTGTTCCTGGGAATCATGTCTTTTTTCTTGTAGATCAAATTTATGCCAGTGTTATATTCCTTCTGCCTCAAGAATTTGTTTAATGTGTCTTGTAATGAAAGTTCAATTTATGAATTCTTTCTGGTTTTGCTTGTCTGAAAAAGTTGTTACTTGTCCTTTACTTTTGAAATGTGCTGGCTGGGTATAGAATTCTGGATTGACAATAATTTTTTTTTCTTCCAGGACTTTAAAGATACCATACCATTTTTCCTGACTTGTGCAATGTATGATGAAAAATTTGCTTCAGTTCTTATTTTTAGTCCTCTGTAATGTGTTTTTAACTTTGGCAAACACTATATTAATATGAAGTGCTCAGATGGTTTCCTTTCTTGTTTTATGCTTACCTGGCTTGATGTTATCTAAATTTCTTGTATTTGTGGTTTTTTATTTTCATTATATTTGGAAAAATTCTCAGCTATTGTCTCTCCAAATATTTCTTCTGGCCCATTCAATATTTTTTTCTGTGTCTGGGATTGCAATGAACATAAATGACACCCTTTGATGTGATCCCAGTTTATGGATGCTTTACCTAACTACCCAACCAGACACACATATACATACTCTTGTTTTTTTTTTTTTTTCCCACTAGTGTTTCAATTTATGTAATTTCTCTTGAAGGCTGTGCTTAGATTCTGGATAATTTTCTGCAGGGTTTTGCCTCAGGCTTCCTCTCCAACCACAGCTTTAGGTTTTACCTTTGCCCTGACACTTCAGAGAGGGTCTAGTTCCTTCCTCCTTCCCCTCATTCACCTATAGAAATTCCTGATAGCTTGGTGCTTAATAGTCTTGGCAGTGGGGCAGGGGATTATGTTTTCCTGGTTCAGCCTCTGTCTAAGGTCCTATGTCCTTGGGCTTCAGGTATACAACTTTGTAAGTAATCTTGCTTCCCCCTACCAATGGTGGGAGATCTCTAGTTGCTTGGGCCCAGGATGATTTTTGCACCTCCTCAAGGTAGAGGACATTTGCTTTTACCCTGCCACCATTTACTGTGGGTTTTCATGTATGTGCACCCCCAGGTTGATGGGTCTTGCCACCATTCTCCCAGAAGCAGAAGCTTTTGTTCCTAGGGAAGAAACTTCTGAGGGGGGTTTCATGCCTCTCCTGTAGTAGCACCATAATCCTTGTCTTAGTCATCTTGGGCTACCATAACAAATTACCATAGACTGGGGCTTGAACAAGAGACAGGTATGTCTCATGGCCCTGAAGGCTGGAAAGTTCATGATCAGGCATCGGCAGATCCAGTGTTTCATGAGGACACTCCTTCTGGGTTACAGATTGCCATCTTCTCATTGTATCTTCACATGACAGAGACAGAGAAAGAAACTTTCTCATCTCCCTTTTTATAAGGTCATTATTCCCATTCATGAAGTCTTCATCCACATGGCCTAACTGCTTTCCAGAAGTCCCATCTGATACCATCACATTGGGGGTTAGGATTTCAGCACATGAATTTTGCGCAACACTACAATCTGTAACAAACATCCTCCAGAACTACAAAAGCATGGATTATTCTTTCTTTCACCCTGTTCCCACTCTTTCTCATGGGCACATGGTGGGTCCATAGAGAAAAGCCTACAGTTGAATATCAACCTCCTTTGGATCTATGGCTCATAAGAGTTCTAGACTCTCACTTCATCCCACTCTTATTCTTTGAGCAGTTTGACATTTTAGCAGAGTTATTCCCATCTGTTTGTTTGGACTCTTGCATTCCACTTGCTTCCACAAAGGAGCTATCTGCTTGGAGACAGCTATTCCCTTAAATCTTGGTGGGTGTCTTGTGACCTCAGCTTTATGAAAGGTTGAAGAAAACTTATGGTTCTGTAGATAATACAGCTTTCTCTTTTTGTTGGTGTGGGTGCAATATTCTTTCTTCCTTTTTACATTTTAGGCAAAATTCAGGAGTCTACTTGATTTATAATATTCAGAAGTGTCTGTTCATAGTCTTTATTCTAGAAGTAAATTTTGGTTGGGTATCTTGTAGAAAATGGTGCACTTTCATCCATCATTGAATATTGTTTTGAAGTATTTTGATGCCAGACTGGCTTTCTCTCATAAGTGACTAGATTATTTGACTGGATGCAAGTTTTGTTCTCTATTGTCAAAGTCTAAGTGACTTTACAAGTATATGCTAGTATACTATTATTCTAGTATATTTTAATAATATATCTCATTCTCTACTCTACTGTATGGGCATATATTAAAGACATTGCAGGGTCAATTCTAGGCCACTACAGTAAAGTGAATATCACAATAAAGTGAGTAAAATGAATTTTATAGTTTCCCAGCACATATGAGGTATGTTTATGCTATGTTGTAGCCTATTAAAGTGTGCAATTAGTACTTTATCTAAAAAATGTACATCTTACTTAAACATATAACAAAAAATACTTTATTGCTAAAAAAATATGTTAACCATCATCTGAGCTTTCAGTGAGTCATAATTACTGATCACAGATCATTACAACAAATAGAATAATAATAAAAAAGTTTGAAATATTATGAGAATCACCAAAATGTGGCATAGAGACACAAAGTAAACAAATGCTGTTGGAAAAATGGCACCAACTGACTTGTTCAACACAGGATTGCCACAAACCTTCAATTTGAAAAAAAAAAATGCAATGTCTGTAAGTGCAATAAAGCAACGCACAATGAAACAAGGTACGCTTGTAGTATTATATAATATATAATGTATAACACATTATAATATTCTACATATGTATACACATACAGTATACAATACATGAATAATATATAATATAATATACTATGGAATTTGTGGTAATTTTTTTTTCTACCACTTTGATGTGCCCTATTAATACTGCTATGTATCTATTCTGTTTCATTGTCTTGGTTTTCCTCTGTGATTGTGTACCTCCTCTAGTGATATTCTTGCTAATTCCTTTAATTTCTTTCATCCTTTCTGTTCCAATTTTTACTTCATGGCCTTTTATAGAAAAGTTTATTGACTCCACATTTATAGGAAAGATTTACTTCTTTTTTAAGCATGCTTTCCTTTATCTTTGTATGGATGTCAGGCTTAAACTTTTGTTGTTTATTTTAGGATAAATAATAGGTAGATATGTTAGTAGGCAGGGGAAGGGCCGGTTTGTCCTTGTAGATTTTGTAGTTCAAATGCTGTCCCCCTCACTGTTATAGAGATGAACTAGTATCTCTAAAAACGTGGAAACCCTGTGTATCTTTGTCTACCTTATCTTTCAGAACCTGCCCTGCGTGCATCCTCTTTCACTGGCCACTGTCACCAAGAAGTTCCTGCCTTCCAAGGTGATGTACCTAAGTTGTGTTTGTGTTCACCTTTTGAGCTATATCATCTGTGGGGCTCTGAACACTCTCATGCCTTTCCTCTGCTTCCCAAATATTCACCTTTTGTTCCATCTCAGCCCAACTCAGAGCAGTTGAACATGAAGGCAGAGTTCCCTTAATTTGAAGGTGTACATTTTCTAGAAACATCTGCCACCTTCTAATGTTAGGTCCCCTTTCTTCTTCCAGTTCTTCTCTGTTCTTCTCTGTTCCAGTATCTTGGGTTTTGCTTGTGGTCTGAAAATTGGCCAGATAATTTTTGTTGCTTTCGACGATGGCACATCATTTGTAACTTCTGTTTTCTCTTTTCCCTAATTTGATTGAACATGCCTTTTCTGGTTTGCTCTTGTGGCTTTCTCTGTCTTATATGGTGTTCCTAAGAAAAGGCAGGAAAATTCTGAAACAAGTCCTCTCAAGTTGTTCCTAGGGAAAGCTGCTAATATTTTCCTAATTGTTTTGATAGTTACTGAATTAAGAGTTGTAGATGATGATTGATGGTTCAGTGACTCTCAAAACTGATATCATCAAGCAAACTTTTAATTAATATTCTCTCCTGGACCTTATGGTATAAAATATGCTGATTACTAAACAGACTGCATTTATAAAATAACTGTTCATTGTCAAAGAGACATTTATAATTTCCAATTAAAGTTGCTAATTAGCATGAACATCATGAGTTACTCTTACTGAATTGATATAGTACTAGACAAAACAAAAAAAAAGAAATTTTAATTAGTCTGTACAATCTTAATGCTGAAATATTTGCATTCTTTTTTTGTCTCTTTGGAAGATTGAAAACATATTTAAGACACCAATTACAATCAACATGGAAGGATTCCAAGGGGTCTAGGCACCTGCTGTGAACCACTAAGAAATAACCTTTGAACTTTCTTTTTTTTAATGGAATTTTAATTGCTCTGTAGTTTATTTAAAAACTTTTACCCAACTTTGTATAACATAAATACAACTGCCTGAATTCTATATGGTGATTTTATAATTATGAAGTTAAAATGGCAAATGAGTGTTTAAATGTCTTGTAGATTAAATAAAACTTCTGAGAGGCTAGAGGACGAGCTTTCCACACTACCAGAAATGTTCAGCCTTCTGGAAACGAGTAGTTTGCTTTCCTTTGGCAAAATTTCTTTCAAATACGAAGAAGCTATAATTAAATAATTGGGTTTTATATTTGTAATTTATTATCAAATAGTTAAAATGTACAATGATGTACAGAAAAACAAGAAAATGACCCTGATATAGTTACTGTGTAAATTAAGTAATAGAACATTACCAATAAGGTTGAAAACACCTATGTACTTTCCCAGAGTTGAATCTTTCTCCTTTATTTGGGTGAACCAGTACTTTAAATCTAGATCTTATTATTTTTAAATTATATTTATTACTATTATATAAAATATTATATATATATATGTATATATATATTTAAGATTTTATTTATTTGTAAAAGAAAGAGAGAGCACAAGCAGGATGAGAGTCAGAGGGAGAAGTAGGCTCCCTGCTGAGCAGGGAGCCCTATGTGGGACCAATCCCGACACTCCGGGATCATGACCCTAGCTGAAGGCAGATGCTTAATGACTGAGCCACCCAGGTGCCCTAAAATATTATATATTTTCATATTTGTTTTATTTTATTATGCATAGTACTATATATATTTTTACTATATGTATATACAATCTTGAGGAATATGAAGCATTGTTTTTAATGTTTCAATTACATAAAGATGAAGCTTATATAGTCTTTTGACTCGTGATTTTCTATCAATACTAGAGGTGTGAGATTCATCCATGTTAAAAAAACAAGCACCATTTGTTTGTCAATTTTCGGTGTAGTATACTAATTTAGTTTATAAAAAGAACAAAAGTTAGCCTTCTGCTCAGTATTTGTGTAGTTTCTACTCATTTGTCACTGCAATCAATGCTACTATAAACATTCTTGTCCGCATACCCTTGAATTCATTTGGTTATCTGTCTACTTCTTATTGGTATCTTTTAAAAATAATTCTTTACCTATTTTGGATAGTATCCATTGTCTATTTTATGTGCTGTAGATATCTTCATCCAGTTTGTGTCTTAGTTTTGCATTTTCTTGAGGTGTCTCTTGATGAATATATATATTGTTAATATTGATGTACTCAGGGGCGCCTGGGTGGCTCAGTGGGTTAAAGCCTCTGCCTTCGGCTCAGGTCATGATCTCAGGGTCCTGGAATCAGGCCCCACATGGGGGTCTCTGCTCAGTAGGGAACCTGCTTCCTCCTCTCTCTCTGCCTGCCTCTCTGCCTGCTTGTGATCTCTGTCTGCCAAATAAATAAATAAAATCTTTAAAAAAGAATATTGATGTACTCAAACTTCACTGTTACTGGTTGTGTTCTGTTGCATTCCTTACCTTGTTAAAGTACTTTTTCCCTACTTGGATGTCATAAGGATATAATTCTCTATTTTTGTTTTAAAGCTAATTTTTACCCTCATATTGTTAATATACATAGAATTAATTTTTATATGCAATCTAATACATCAATACAATTTTACTTCCTTCCATATTGATAATATTACCAGTATCATTTGTTAAATAGTCTAACACATTACTACTGATTTGTCATAGTACTTTAGTCATACATTTTTTTCATCCATGCATCAGCCCATTTCTGAGCTCTTCCATACTTGTGCCAATACTATATTGGGATACTTCCTATACTTTTACAGTAAACCTAGATATTTGACATTTAAGTCATATAATTGTCTTCTTCTTCCACAGAATCTTTGGCTATATTTTTCCCTTAAATTATGTTTTCAGTATGATAATAAATTTAATTCAAAATTTGGGGGGGTTATCTTTGGAACTGCATCACATCTATACATTGCAGAAAATTGACAGCTTTATAATATTCAGATTTTGTTTACATGATATGTTATGTCTATTTATAGATGGCCACTTCCTTGTCCTTAAAAAAGTTTTATACTGGGGCACCTGGGTGATTCAGTTGTTAATTGTTTGCCTTTGGCTCAGATCATGATCCCAGGGTTCTGCTGATCCCAAGGTCCTGGGGTCGAACCCTACTTCAGGCTCATTGCTCAGAGGGAAGACTGCCTCTTCCTCTCCCCCTCCCCCTGCTTGTATTCGCTCTTTCGCTCTCTCTCTACTCTCTGTCAAATAAATAAAATATTTTAAGAAGAGTTTTATACTTTTTTTTTCTTCAAAGAAATGTATATGTTTTTAGATCTATTTCTAGGTACTTGTTATTTTTATTGTCACCACAAACAGTATTTGTTTTTAAATCACAATTATTTTTTAAAGTATATATTGTTGAGTATAGTGATATACTTGGATTTTAATATTGATCTCATATTGAGAGACTTTGCTAAATTCCTTCATTAGATCTAAAAATTTAACTTCAAAGTTCTTGGGTTTTGTGTGTGTGTGTGTGTGTGTGTGTGTGTGTGTGTGTGTGAAAACTAGGCAGTCATATTATCTACACATAATGGCAATTGCATTTCTTTTCCTATTTCTATAATTTTCATTTTATTTTTTAATTTCTTTCCAGTTATTTAAACCTTTGACATATTGTTAATCCTAAAAGGGAATAGTAAGGATCCTGATCCTATTTCTAATTTGTTATTTTATTTTATTTTTCAATTTTTATTCTTTAAAGTTATTTATTTATTATTTGAGAGAGAGAAAGAGAACGAGCAGGGAGGAGGAGCAGAGAGAGAGAAAGAGAGACAGACTTCCTGCTGACAGGGAGCCTTGTGTCTAATTTTTAAAATTTTTTAAATTTTTAAAAAATTTTTAATTTTTAAATTGGTGTTTCTATCACATAACAATAAAATAAGTAATATGCTACCACATTTTTGTGCACACACTTTACGTGGTTAAAAAAAAATCCCTAGTGGGGAGCCTGGGTGGTTCACTCAGCTGAGTGTCAGCCTCTTGATTATAATCTCAGGGTCCTGAGATCAAGCCCCACATCCTTGATCTCTGTGCTCAGTGGGGAGTCTGCTGCTTTCTTCTTTCCCCACGCCCTTCCCCTCTGTCATGCTCTCTCTCTAAAATAAATAAACAGATCTTTAAAAAATATTGTTAGTTACTTAAGAGATTTGATAATAAATGAATGGCTTTTTATTTATTACTTTTAAAATTCATTTGTATTATCATGTGATTTTTCCCCCTTCTAATCTTGTAAATGGGGAATTAAGTTAGAATATTGTAAAATGTCAGAGTAGTTTGCATCCCTAGAATAAATTCAACTTGCTCATCAAATATATATTTTTATTAAAAATTTTTAATAAAATATTTATTTGTAAATACATTTTTATTTTTATATATTTTATGTATTTTTGTTTTTATAAAATACATTTTATATAAATATAAAATAAGTATATATTTCACACAATATATTAAAATTAAAAATGTATTAAATTTTTAATAAAATATATAAATACAAATAAATATATAGTACTATACGTAGTACTTTATACATATAATATATGTATATATATACTTAATTACTCATAGCCTACTGTTGACCAGAAACCCTACTAAAACCAAAAAACAGTCAAGAAACATATATTTTGCATGTGTATTATATAGTATATTCTATTAATAAAGTAAGCTAGAGTAAAGAAATGTTAAGAAATCATAAGAAAGAAAACATGTTTACAGTACTGTGTATATTTATAAAAAAAAATCCACAAATAAGTTTGACTTCCCAAAAGTTTAACTACTTACAGTCTACTGTTAACCAGATGCCTTACTATTAACATAGAACAGTTGATTAACCATTTTGTATGTTACATGTATTATATACCATGTTCTCAAAATTAAATAAACTAGAAAAAAGAAAATGTTAAGATAATCACAGGAAAGAAAATACACTTACAGTACTATATCATATTTATTGAAAAGCAACTTGTATCTAGGTGGACCCCTGCAAATCAAACACATGTGGTTCAAAGCTCAACTGTGCATGAAAATGAAATTTGCATGTAATAGTATTTTTAACAGTCTTCGACCAATTATAGTACTAAAACTACCATAGGTTCTTTAAATTATTTAAGAAATATGTTCTTTCCCCTATTCTCAGGGAATTTGGATAATATTAGAATTTTATTTTTCGTGAAATTTTAGTGGAACTCACCTATGAAACAAGGTTTAGTGTTTGTATCTTCAATGGGCGAACTTTTGCATAATAATTTAATTTATTTAATGATTATAGTTTGAGTTGGCTTTATTTGTCTTATATATCAGTTTTATTGTTTTACTTTTCTGAATAGATAACTGAATTGGTCAAATTTTAAATTTATTATCAATTTTTTATTTTACTCACTTGCTTTTAAAAGAAAAATACCTCATTTTTATAATTACGTCTCCTTAAAAATTGTTACATTATTTTTGTTTTCTATTTTTAAAAAAATCAATCTTGATAAATATTGGATATTAACTAATTTTTGCCTGCAACAAACTTTGTTTTTTTAATATTCTCTACTCTATTTTTATTTTCTATCTTTTCCTTCTTAATTCAAATGTATTTTAATTAATTCTATTTTTGAAATGTTTTAATTGGCTGTTTAGCTTATGTACTTCATGTTCTTACTTTTTAAATACAAACATTAAATTATATATGTAATTTATGAATTTGTTTATGAAAAAAATTCCC
This sequence comes from Enhydra lutris kenyoni, assembly GCF_002288905.1. Taxonomy (NCBI): domain Eukaryota; kingdom Metazoa; phylum Chordata; class Mammalia; order Carnivora; family Mustelidae; genus Enhydra; species Enhydra lutris. The sequence goes on along the minus strand of NW_019154146.1, from coordinate 4,533,718 downwards.
TACATATGCAAAGTAGTTTCTTAATTTAATATTAAACTTACTGTGTTGAGAAAATATGGTTTGTTTCTTTTACATTTATGTTCATTACTAATATTTTTAAAATAATTTTAATCATTCCATTTTATGATTTCTTGTTGTCTTGCGTTTCCAATATTTCTTCTAGCTTTTTCTATCTTATTGTTACTTTTTCTCTTCTGGAAATTATATGGCTAATCCCATTTCTTCAGTGTGTGCTCTTACACCTTTATCCTGAGTACTTGAAGTCTACATTAATCATGATATCTTTCTCCTCCCAAGAAATATGAGGACTTTGAACACTGTAATCCCAGTCTCATCTATCTTGCTTACAAATTGTTTCCTGATATTTCAAGCCAATATATTTTAAATTCCAGAAATCTAACATCATTATGCTTTCTGGAGGCAATAATTTTCCATTTAAAACTCATTTACTAATTCCTTCCTCATTGTTATTTCTCCCATTCAGACTCCACTCTAATATTTTCTTTCTTTCTGAGGAGGCATCTTTCTTAAGGTCAAATTTGTTGTTGTTGTTGTTGTTTTATGCCCACCTGTTAGTAGTCCAAAACATCTTCAACTTTTTTGAATGACTATTTGGCTTGTATTCAATTTTCTTTCTTTCATTTATTATTATTTTTAATTTGATGCTGTCCTATTCTTGTCTTCTGGTTTTTACCTTGCTGCTGAGAAATCTGCTATTAGAGCAATTGGTTTTTCTGGTTTTGTGTGTGTGTGTAGCTTATCTCTTTTCTTCTCTTTTCTCCTTCTGCCTCAAATTTCTTTCATTTATTAAGATTTTTTTTAACTCTGATATCCTGCAGTTTCATTATGCTATGTTTAAGGATAGAATTCTTTTTTATATTTTCTGCCTGAGGTTTTTAAGCCTCCTCGTTCTCTCATGCTTTGTCCATTTCTAATTTTCTGTTCAATCTAAAAACCAAAGTTTTTTTTTTTTTAATTTCAGAGGGAATATATTTTATAAATCTGGGTGTTCTAATTAGTTTTCAAATCTTCCTGTTTCCTAATTTCTTTATAGTTTTTAAACATACTTAGTTCATAATCCAGACCAGTTCAGTTGGATCAGTTTGACAAATACATACAGTCATGCTACCGCCACCATGATCAAGACATAGCAGGGCACTACTGATAGGTTTTCTGTGCCCCTCATTTTACCTTCTCTAGTGTCATATAAATTATTCTATCTCCTATATCCAGTACTTCGTATATCTAGATATTATTTCATTTCATGGATCTACTCATTGTGTTTATCCTTTCATCTATTGATGAACACTTGAGTTATTTCTAATTCGAGGCTAATGTGAATAAAGCTTCTGTAAACACTTGTGTATAGATCATTGTGTGGGAAAATCTGATTTTGTTTTTCTTGGGAAATTCTATACCTGGCACAGGATTGCTGAAACACATACGTGTATGTTGAATTTCACAAAAAAATCTGTCAAACTGTTTTTCAAAAAAAAAAAAAAAAATTACATTCCTCATTGTTGTCAGCACTTGATTTTGCCAGCCTTTAAATGGTACTCTTTTTAGTGGTGCTTCATTTTGTATGGTGGTATCTCATTTTGATTTCAATGGCACATATTTTCCTGGACTTATTTTCCATTCTGGTTTCTTCTTTGGTGAAGTGTTCGTTTAAATGTTTCCTCATGTCTTTATCAGATTACCTTATTATTGATTTATAGGAGTTCTTCCTTTAGTATAGCTAAATGCTCTATATAACTTATATACTTTGAAAATATTTTCTCTTTCATTTTCTTAACTGTATTTTTAGATGAGCAACACTTTTAAATTTTGAAGCTGGTTAACTTATCAATGCCTTATCTAACAAGTCTTTGCCTACCATGTTGTCATAAGTATTTCCCCTGTGTTTACTTCTAGATATGTTATAGCTTTACCTTGTACCTTCACATCTATAACCCATTTTAAGATAATCTTAGTATGGTATAAGATCAAGTTTATTATTTTTTTTGTTGTTTTTGCATGTAGTTATCCAATTTTTTTTAGAATCATTTATTGAAAAGACTACCATTTCCTTCTGAATTAAGTTGCATTTTTGTCAAAAATTAACTGACCACATGAGTACATCTATTAATGGTATTTCTATCATGTCCCTTTGTTCTACTTGTCTATTCTGAGTTTACACTCTCTTGATTACTGTAACTTAATAGTAATGCTTGAGATAATGTAAGTCCACTAATTTCATTCTTCTTTTTCAAAATTATTTTGGCTATATTATCTTTTGTCTTTCTACATAAATTTCAAAATCACCTCAATAATTTTCTATTTAAAATAGGGTGTTATGATTTTGATTGATATTATATTAAATCCAATGATCAATTTGGGGAGAAGTGATATCTTAACAACTTTGAGTCTTTTGATTCATGAACAATGTATATCTTTTATTTAGGTATATTTTCTCTCAACAAGATTTTACAGTGTACATTTTGGAGATATTACATATATTTTGTTAAATTTACTCTAAAAAATATTTAATAGTTTAGATAGTGTTATACATCATATGCTTTATATTTCAATTTCCAATTTTTCTTTATTAATATGTAGGTACAGAGTTAAGTTTGGTTTATTACATTTGTATCCTGCAACACTACTAAACTCACTTAAAAATTTTAGCAACACATTTTGGGGCATTTCCTTGAGTTTTCTGCATAAATGTTCATGTTCTCTGAGAATAAATATATTTCTTTTCTAAACTGCGCCTTGATATTTCTTTTTCATGCCTTATTGCAACAGTTAGGTTACAATGTTGAATGGTTATGGTGAAGACAGCCATTCTTGTTTTGTTCCCAATCTTAGACAGATAATATTCCATCTTTTACCATTAAATATGTTAGCTATAGATTCCTTATAGAGGACTTTCATTAGTATGAGGATGTTACCTCTATTCCTAGTTTGCTGAGATTTTTGCCATGAATGGATGTAGAATTTTGTCAAGTGCTTTTATTGCTTAAGATTATTTTTTAAATTTTTGTTTAATCTATTATAATGTATTACAATTACTGATTTTTTTAATATTGAAGTTAATCATGATATATCATCCATTTTAAATGTTGCTTGATTTTATTTCCTAATACTGTGTTAAAGTTTTTCCTTTTTTTTTTTTAAGTTCATTAAGCATATTAGTCAATACTTCTGTTTTTTTGGCAAACATTTTATCTTGTTTTATTGTAATGCATGAGTAATGAACTCCCCATCAAATGCATAAGAAATTCTTTGGAAGAGTTTTTGTGTAGAATTGGTATTATTCCTTAAACATTTGGTAAAATATTTCAGTGAAGTCATTTTTGTCAAGTTCCTTATCAGAAAGGTAATAACTAAGAAGTCAATTTTCTGTACAAAATAGAAAAGTGTTTTATTTCTTTTTCTTTTTCTTTTTTTTTTTAAGTAGGCTCCATGCCCAGTGTGAAGGCCAACCTGGAGCTTGAATTCATGACTCTGAGATCAAGACTGAAGCTGAGATCAAGAGCTAGATGCTTCACTGACTGAGGCACCCAGGCACCCTGAGAGTGTTCTATTTCTTTCTGAATATTGTTTGACAATTTGCATTTTTCAAGGATTCTATTCATTTAATCAAAATTATCAGATTCATTGGCAAAAAAAAAATTGTTCATAACAGTGTTTTACCTTCCTTTTAACTTCTATAGCACATGTAGCATTCCCATTCCTTCATCCCTCTCTCTGGTGCTGAGAAAGAACTGAATTCTTCATCTGTAATTGTGGGTTTTTCTATTTCTCTGTTTAGTGCCACCAGCTTTTTCTTGAATCTTTATTATTTGCTGCATTCAGAGTTAGGATTGTCATGTCTAGTTGATGGATTTTCTCTATACCATTATGGGATGTCTCTCTTCATCCTTGGTACTATTACTTGTTCTGACATTTATATTGTCTGATACTAATAGAGCCTCTCAAATTTTTCTTTTGCTTAAGATTTGGATAATATATCTCTTTCTATTTTATTACTTTTAATTTATGTATGGCTTTCTATTTTAAATGAATTTCTTATAGACAAATATAGTTGGATATTGCTTCTATTTGCCTCTTAATTGAGGGCTTCAGACTTTTAATATTAATATAGTGCTTGATAATGGTTGGAAATTTAAATCAACATCTTGTAATTTATTTTCTATGTATTCTAAATATATTTATTTCTTTTGTACTCTTTCTCTGCCTTTTTTGAACTAATTGAATATATTTCTATGATTCTTTTTTATCTAAACTATTGGTTTACTCATATACTGTTTTGTTTCACTACTATTTTTCGGTTGTTGCTCTCTAAGGTTTACAATATACAATCTTTAACTTATCACTGTCTATATACACATAGTAATATATCTCTTATATACATTTCCTTAGTTTTATTTTTAGTCATAGATCTTATTTCTAAATATTATAACACTGCAATGCCTTGCTGCTGTATTTTCTAGACATTTCACTTTTCTTTTAAAGAGATTATGAATAGGAAATAATGTTTTTCATGTTTAGCCACATGTTTATTATTTTTTGCAGCTCTTTATTTCTTTCTGTTTTTCCAAATTTCTATCTCTACCATATTTTTTCTTTCTGAAGAATAATATTAAATTTTTCTCATAGTTTAGATCTACTAACAATGATATTACTCAAGTTTGGGTTTTCTGAAAAAGCCTTGCCTTACTTTTGAGATATTTTACAAAATATGGGGAAAATTGTAGGTTTTCAGATTTTTCATTGAGAACTGCAAATGTGTAGCTCTATTGTCTCCTGATTTGCATAGCTTTTGGTGGCAAGGTTGTTATTATTTTCTCTTTATTTATCTTTGTCTATAGTTTTTTTTTTTTCCTTGTATCTCTGGATGCCTTCAACAATTCTCTTATAATCTTTGATTTCTAGCACTTTAATTTTGATAAGCTTAATATATATATTTTTTAAATCCTGTTGGGTGTTCTTTGAGATTTTTGGTTTTGTGGTTTCCTTTCATTAATTTTATAAATTTCTTGGCCTTTCTGTCTTCAAGTATTTCTTTTCTCATTCTTGTTTTAAAATTCCAACTAAATACACATTAGACCTTTGAAGAGAGCTCTTAGGTTGTTTTTCTACTTTTTTCTTTCTTTCTCTCTTTCAATTTGGAAAACTTCTATTGGCCTGTCCCTAACTTAATCATTTTTTTTCTCACTGTGTCTAGCTTTTTGGCATGGCTATCAAAGGATTTTTTTTGAAATCTCTGGCATTATTTTCTCTACCATTTTTACTTGACATCTTTAATAGCTCCTCTCTCTCAATGCTGAAAGTCTCCATCTGTTCATGAATATTTTTCCACCGAAGACCATTGTTGCTTATTATTCAATGCAAAGCTTCTGATGAAGAATGTTTTTGTTTGTTTATTTTTTGGTCTTTTGTTTTCATGTTTGTGGAGGCATGCTACTGTCCATCCTTGGGCATTGTCAGGCCTTGAGCATCGGAGCTTCAGAAATGGGGTTTCCTGCCATCTCCCTCCCTCTTCCAGAAGGTCATGAAACTGCTTTGTGCCAGTGTGGATTCTTACGCACAAGTGAGTTTTTGTTTCTCTGCAATGTCAGCCAAACTCTCTTTTGTGTCAGTGCAGAATTGTATCCATTAGTGAGTTTGCTTTCCTTCCTTTGGTAGCAGGTAGATTTTCCTCTGTGTAACAACAGAGAAGAGGTGTACAGGTTTCCATCCTCCTCCAGCAGCCGCTGACCTTTTCCTGAGACTGTGAGGCAGGAACATTCCCTGACTCACCCAACAGTAGCTTGTATTTGCTTCATATGAGAGAAAGGTTCACCAGTGAACAGTTTTGTGCCTGCTCACTGCAATGGTGGGTCACCATTTGTATACATATGCACTAAAGGGTGGGTATCTCGTCCTCAAGTAGCCAGTGGTGGCTGCAGAAAATAGCTGGCAAGTAGTTGCTGCCTTCTTTGGTGTCAGGGAACCCCACAGATTCCAAACTGTCACACAGGCACCCACTCTGCCTTTTAAGATTTGTTAAAGTTGAAGAATGTTTTCTTGCCTGATACGATGTTTGCTTTCACTTCCTCCCATGCTCCACCAAAGACAAAACAATTCATATGTTCCTCTGCCCTCTGAGGACTTGGTATGTATTGGAATTCAGTTCATCTGATTGCTTTGTGACTTGAGCTCTCTGATGGGCTTAAAAACAAGTTATAAATTTATGGTTGATCTAGTTGCTACTTGTTGTCTGCATGGGAGCAAGTTTTCACTGTTGTTTTCTACATCCTAAGTGAAAGCAGAATCATGCAACAACATCTTGATAGTGATAAGTACAATGGGGCCTAAATGGTAACTACTCTAAGGAAATTGACTCGTATTAAAAGTGATGGCTTTTGACAGAGTTCCATCTTGTTAGCCCCTTCAAAGTAAATCTGGCATAAGAATTGTTTTGTCAGAAATGCCTCAAATTAAATTCCTCTTGAGCTGGACATTAGCAAATTTTTAAACTTCCTTAGATATTGTTATTACAACCTTGGGATTATAAACTTTTATATCTGTTCTTTTGACCTTTTTCCTGTTCTTACTTTTTTCTTTTTGTTAAAATTGTAACTGTCCTTTCACATCAGCATATTGCTGTGGTATCTTCTAATTGTTATGTTGAATTAGACCCTGGTGCTCTATAGCGTGTGTATCCTATATCAGTGCTACATCTTCTCATGGAAACGAATCTAAGAGTAAATGAGACATAATATATTATGTTTATTCTAAACATCTTCATTGATTCTGAAAAGTTGTGGACATGAGCTCCAATGATAATTTTTATTGTTAGTACTATTTATGAAAAAAAAAATAAAATGTTTACTTCAGAAAGGTACTACAAAAATCAATGGCATGTCTATAATAGAAAGATTCATCTGGAAACTAAATTTAAAAAAATTTTTGCAAATTTTAAAAAGAAAAAAATGAAGTAAACTGATGTTAGTTTCAAAGGAGGCATAGACATTCTCTCATATGACATGAGAAAGATATATGGGGTTTTATGATGGAATTTATAATCAATATAGGAACAAATTTTCAAAATATATTTATCATTACATTTGCCATTTCCTTTTTCTCTCATTTATTCTGAAATAATTTTAGCTTCCAGAAAAATTGCAAGACTAATGCAAAGAAATTTTTTGCCCTGAGCCGTTGAAGGGTATGTTGCCAGCAATATGACCTGTTGACCATGCAAATTCTTTACTGTGCATATTTCTCGCAAACAACAGTCTCCTACATCAGTACACACAGTGATAAAATGAGGACAGGGACAATGATGCTTTACTACAACCCAATCCACAGACCTTACTCAGGTTTCCCCCATTGTCTCAACAGTGTCCTTGCAAGGAACCCAACCCAGAGTCACACCTTGCTTTTGGTTTTCATCCTTCTCTAGTTTCCTTCAGCCTAGAACATTCCTTCAGTCTTTCCTGGACTTTCATGAACACTTTTGGTGAAAATAGGGCAGTTATTCTGTAGACTGTCCCTTCATCTGGGTTTGTCTGATGTGTCTTCATGTTGAATACGTCCTTCAAGGCAAGGATTTTGGCAGGCTTATCACAGAAGTGATTCTGTCTTCTTCTGGTTACATCTTACAACTGGTGCACCATTTCAGTTTGTGGCCTGACTTGTGGTATTAATTTTGGTTACTTGATTTACTTCAGATGGTCTCTGCCAGGTTTTCCAGCACTCAGAATCTAAGATCTGGGTGCGAGGTGGGCCCCTTACTTCAGGATGCTGCTGCTGGAAGTCCCTTGGAGTGGGAGCATTTCCACTGTTCTTCATTCCTTCCTGGAGTTTGAAGTTCCCCTTGGGTGAAAGTCTTCCTCATCATCTAGAGTCCTTGAAACAGAAACTCACCTTTCCAGCCCAGGAGATGCAAGTTGGCTCTCATCTGGCCTTGGAGGGGCGCTGGCCCTTCCTCTGCCACAGTGGAGACTGCCCAGCACTACGGGGCACAGGCCTTAGAGGGCAGGTGTCTGGGCACAGATGCTGAGGCTCTGAGCCTCGAGCACATGAGTGGAGGATCCCTGCAGGGAGAGCAGTCAGCCTCCTGCAGGTGACACCCTAAGTTTGCCATTTCTTAATAACAAGAAACACTGGGATCTGGAATCCATAAGGCCAACTGTGTTTTGTCCTGATTTTGAAAAAGGATGTGAAGACCTAAAAATAACATGCTGTTTTAAGACTCTAACTCTTTACATGGTCATATGTAACTAGATGTCAGCTAAAGTTTATTTGTAAATACACTATTTTTTATTTTTCAAATTTTTTAAAATTTATTTTATTTTTTTTTCAGTGATCCAAGATTCATTGTTTATGCACCACACCCAGTGCTCCATGCAACATATGCCCTCCTTAGTACCCACTACCAGGCTCACCTCCCCTACCCCCTTCCCTCCAAAACCCTCAGTTTGTTTCTTAGAGTCCACAGTCTCTCATGGTTCATCGCCATCTCTGATTTCTCTCAACTCACTTCTCCTCTCCTTCACCTAATGTCCTCCATGTTATTCCTTATGCTCCACAAGTAAGTGAAACCATATGATAATTAACTCTCTCTGCTTGACTTATTTCACTCAGCGTAATCTCCTCCAGTCCCAACCATGTTGATACAAAAGTTGGGTATTCATCCCTTCTGATGGAGGCATAATACTCCATTGTATATATGGACCACGTCTTCTTTATCCATTCATCCATTGAAGGGCATCTTGGTTCTTTCCACAGTTTGGTGACTGGGGTCATTGGTGCTATGAACATTGGGGTACAGATGGCCCTTCTGTTCACCACATCTGTATCTTTGGGGTAAATATCCTGTAACACAATTGCAGGGTCATAGGGTAGCTCTATTTTTAACTTCTTAGGGAATCTCCACACTGTTTTCTAAAGTGGCTGCACCAACTTGAATTCCCACCAACAATGTAAGAGGGTTACCCTTTCTCCACATCCTCTCCAACACACATTATTTACTGTCTTGTTAATTTTGGCCATTCTAACTGGTGTAAGGTGGTATCTCAATGTGGTTTTGATTTGAATCTCCCTGATGGCTAATGATGATGAATATTTTTTCATGTATCTGTTAGCCACTTGTATATCTTCTTTGGAGAAGTGTCTGTTCATGTCTTCTGCCCATTTTTTGATGTGATTATCATCACATCATTTTTGAGTGTTGAGTTTGAGGAGTTCTTTATAGATCTTGGCTATCAGCCCTTTGTCTGTAGTGTCATTTGTGAATATCTTCTACTGTTTTGTTGGTTGCCTCTTTGTTTTGTTGACTGTTTCCTTTGGTGTGCAGAAGCTTTTGATCTTGATGAAGTCCCAAAAGTTCATTTTCACTTTTGTTCCTTTGCCTTTGGAGACATGTCTTGAAAGAAGTTGCTGTGGCCGATGTCAAAGAGATTACTGCCTATGTTCTCCTCTAGGATTTTGATAGATTCCTGCCTCACGTTGAGGTATTTTATCCATTTTGAGTTTATCTTTGTGTATGGTGTAAAAGAATGATCATATTTCATTCTTCTATACATAGCTGTCCAATTTTCCCAGCACCATTTATTAAAGAGACTGTCTTTTTTCTACTGTGTATTTTTTACTGCTTTGTCAAAGATTAGTTGACCATAGAGTGGTGGGTCCACATCTGGGCTCTCTACTCTGTTCCACTGGTCTATGTGTCCGTTTTTATGCCAGTACCATGCTGTCTTGGTGATCACAGCTTTGTAGTAAAGCTTGAAATCAGGCAACATGATGCCCCCAGTTTTGTTTTTCTTTTTCAACATGTCCTTAGCAATTTGGGGTCTCTTCTGATTCCATACAAATTTTGGGATTATTTGCTCTAGCTCCTTGAAAAATACCAGTGGAATTTTGATTGGAATGGCATTGAAAGTATAGAGTGCTCTAGGCAATACAGACATTTTAACAATGTTTATTCTTCCAATCCATGAGCATGGGATGCTTTTCCATCTTTTTGTGTTTTCAGTTTCTTTCATGAGTGTTCTCTAGTTCCTCGAATACAGATCTTTACCTCTTTGGTTAGGTAAGTATCTTATGGTTCTTGGTGTTACAGTAAATTGAACAAATTCTCTAATTTCCCTTTCTATATTTTCATTGTTAGTGTAAATACACTATTTTTTAATGACTATCTTCCTCATTTTGTTCTGTTAACATATAATTAGAAACAAATTTATCAAAGCATTCACTGGTACTTCAAAATAATACATGAAGATCAATAATAATACTAGGATTCTCAGGAGTTAAGCCATTTTTTAAGGCTTTTTAATTTAATTTCTGTTAAAGTAAGTGCTTTCCTTTATATTCCATCTGTATTTATAAACTTATTTAAAAGGAAAGAAAGCACTGGATTTTAGGAAATAACTGAAGTATTTATGTTTATACAACCAATAATTGTTTCAGCTTGTTAAAATATATAATAAAATAAAAATTTTATATAAAATTATATATATATATATTTATAAAATTATATATAATATAATAAAATAAAAAAAAAACAACCATTTTTATAACATTTGACAAAGCACATGAACTTGTATTATGTTAGTGATACAGCTTTCTTACAAAAAGATTTGGCCCATATAGTTAAGGAAAGCATGTAAACTGACATTACTGAAAGAGATGTACATTTTTTATTTGGCTTTCATAATACAAACTTCATTTTAATTGCCATGCATGTAAAAATGTGAATATTATCAGTCTTTGCTCTACAATCTGATACTCACCTAACCTAAGTGAGAGTTTGAATACATGCAAGACCTGTAACAGAATAAAACACCCTGTTCTTGAGCATCAGAAGACATTTTCCTGGCTGCTCTTCTTACATTAGAGATGCTGTTATTTTGAAGGCTTTGGTCTGGTTTTTGTTTGTTTATGTTGTTTTTTTGTTTTGTTTTGTTTTGTTTTGTTTTTTTCATTAGCTTTGACCTTACTCCTTGAATTTTATATAGGACAATCCTTTGTGTATCAGCTATTAGTAAAACAAATTTTTCTTTCTTTAAAAAAAAAAGTTTATATTAAGTTGCATTTAGGTTACAAACACTTACAATAATCATACAGTGATTTCTCATATGCTGAGGACTGCAGTATATATACACATACATACATACCTGTATACATATATATGTATTCTAATAAACATTTAATAGACATCTAATAGACACCCACACATATATATACACATATATATGTATTCTAATAGACATTTAGTGATATCTTATTTTAATTTTAATTTACATTTCGTTACTGCTAGTGATGTGAATTCTCTTTTTACTTAGTTACCATCAATGCACCTTCTTTGGTAAAGTGTCTACTTAGTTTTCTAATCGGGTTCTTTATTTTTCTATTGTTGAGTTTTGAGAGTCCTTTATACATTTTACACACAAGTCTTAGGTCAGAGATGTGATTTGTAAATATGTTTTCTCAGTCTGAGGCTTGTCCATTCATTGTCTTAATGCTCTCTTTTATAGGGTGAATATTTTCAATTTTGATAAAGAACAATTAATATATATATATTTTTAATATGTTCTGTGCTTCTGGAGCCATATTTAAAAATTCTGTTACCTAAGGTCAGAAAGTATTTTCCTGTGATTCTTCTAGAACTTTTGTAGTTTCAGGTTTTGGCTTATTTTTCCCTTTAAACTGTATCATTCTCTAAATGGCCATCTGAACTTTGTTTATGTAAATTAAACACCTTTTAAGTAAGCATAAGAAACAAACTAAAGAGCAGATTTTCTTAAATGCTGAGAATGATCTGAATTTGAAAAACACTTAAAAATGATTTTAATTTAGTACTAAAACATATCTTTTTACTATTAAAAGAAACTAAGGTTGTTAAACTGTACCGTGAGTACTATGATGTTAACCATCCCATCACCTAAATAACTAGCTTGGGTCTGTAGACTTTGGGCAGTCACTGTGTTCATTGTCCTAGATTTAAAGACTTATGAGACATAGATCAAAGTCCTAGTTCCTACAACTGTATATAAATGATTCTACATTGGAGACTTAAATGAAAATGAAGTATTTCCATACTCTCTGACAATAATTCAATCAAGCATTTGGAGAACTGGGCCTTAAATTCAGTCTTTAAAATGAATGAAGCCTCCTACTCAGTCTAAGAGGAAAGGGAAACAGTGGGTCACCCTCCACTCTCTCAGAAGCAATCTGGGCTCTAATGAGAAAATTCAGATGGCACATCCTTTATCATGGTTTCATTATCTAATTCCTTCTGTATCTTTTTGGCAAGGAACAATTGTAAGAAAATAATAGTTTTCAGACAGTTTCAAAGGCTTTCGTTAATTAACTTAGTCATCCTCATTTAGAATTCACTTGAAGTCACTGTGACCAGTGCCCACATCTCATTGAAAAACAGATGGAGTGAAAGATGAGCTGTATGCTATCATACAAAGATGCCCCATGCATTGCGCATCTAATCATTCTCTTCATTCCTTTTGAACTACCAGTGTCATTGGAACATCTTATTATAGGGCCCTGAAAATGCTCTTCCTGTTCCTTCTAATATCATCGATGTTTCCATTTTCTTCTTTGCAACTGCACAGTGATGCTACAGAAGCGCCATCTTCTTGCTTAGAAATGCTACATTCAGAGAAGACTTTTTATAAGATCATGAACAAACAGTTGGAAAAGAATAGCAGCACTTAAGCCATGTTTTTCAAGGTCTCCCTCTGCATGAACCCATGAATGCTGGAATGGCTGGGTGGCACAGAGATGGAACCAAAGACATATTCGCATCTACCTCTTTCCTCTAATAAAAGAGGAAGTAAGTGCGCTTTCTCAAGTCAGTCAGCTATGTCTGTACCTGGATATCTCAAGTCACTGTCTGGTTTTGGTCCATTCGCAAATACAGATCTTTCCAAATCATCTTCTACGACTTCCAGCAGATGACACATTGTTGGTATGACCTGTCATAAGTGGACCCAGGAGATAAAAATAAGCTAAAAATGTGATAGGGTGTCCATAGAGACTGGACCTTCAGACCTTTGAAGGTACAAAATGGAACTGAATGGTCCTTTTAACAGTGAAGATTTAAGGGTGTTTTAAACTTGTCAGAGACCTGAGGCTTATGAACTATCAGTGCATAAATGGGCCTCCAGCACCCCATTTCTATTTCCTTTCCTATGTTTACCTGAGAGCAATAGACTCGGTAGAAGCAGAGTAAACATGAAACTCATCTTCCCCTTGTGATTAAATTTTCCTGGGATATGTCTGAGGGTGGGCAGTAGGAATTGAGCCCACATGACAGGAAAGGGGTCCCAGAAAGCCTGGAGAAATGACACCCAAAGTAAAAGAGGAAATGAGATCCATTATGTTTTGGGGGGAGGGACACTGGTTCTTTGCTCGTGCCCTGTGGATGCTGGACAGTGCCTCTCTGGTCTGTGTGTGTGTGTGTTGGGGGTGGTATGTCCTGTGAACAAGGCGGCTGCAAGTATTCTGTGCAGCACTGAAACTGCGGAGCTGACTCCCAGGCTGAATGTGATTCCTGCTGAACTTGAACTTGGAAGGAAAATGCTCTCCCCCTGAGCTGGTGGAGGTGACATCACTGCTGAGGGGACGGCTGAAACACAGGATGTATCTCCAGCAAAAGCCAACAGCTGGCTAGACGCTGCCTAAGGAAGACGCCACGCTGAAGGGTTCACAGCCACTGGGGCAGCGGTGAGGGGGCTGCTCATGGTGTTTGCAGGGCTCAACCATCGCAGGAGCCCAGCATAATTCCTGCTTCCTTGACCCAGGTCTGCTGGTACTCAAAAGGGATTTCAGGAACAAGTACATATAATCCTTGGGATTTAGGGAGGGAGGATCCTGAAGAAAGAAAAGGACTTCCAGTTCATTTTTAAGATCAGAACTAGTATCCAAATAGTTTAGATCTTAACAGAAAAGTTGTTTTATTATCTTTTCACCTTGGGTGGATGAAGCCTGGGATGTGAATTATCCAACACAATAAAACATCTCAGGAGATCATTTTTCTTATGGCAGCTTTGCCTACATGAATGATACCATGCCCACATGCTACCACAGAGTGCAGGCAAGTCTATTTGCTTTGGCACCAAATTACGAATTGGGAAAGAAATGGTTTTTGAACCCCCATCTCATGCTAGTTGTTGTTACATGTCCAAGGGGTAAATGAGGGCAGGAGAGACACCAAGTACATGGTGGGGGAGACTGTGGGATGGTTCAGAAACATTTACTGCCTGTCCTTCTGCATGGACCACACTTCTCATCCCGCTATTCTCTGTGATCCTGTCATGGTGATCTTATCTCCATGACATTGGAAATCAAGGTAGTGTGGTCAGGGTTGAGTCTCCATGATCTTGGGTCTCTGAGTGACTTCAGTGAGCCAGAGCTCTTTCTTTGGTCCTGCAGAAAAAGGAACATGTGTTAAAAGCTGCTGAGATGTTTGAAATACTTGTTTCCAAGCCTCTCCTCGCCGTTAGGCTCTCCAAGTGCAGGTGGCATTGTAGTAGGAATAGACAAAACCATAGGAAAGTGGGAAGGTAGGTGTGAATGAAGACAGCAGGAGATCAGGGTGTTGGGGGTCAGCAACAACGCAGGAGGACAGAGGGAGACTGTGGTTTCAAATAAGGAGGTGGTCAGGGTGGGTCTCATGAGATGGTCATATTTGAGTAAAACTGGTTTTTTTCTAGGGTTTAAATAGAACTTTTTACCTTCAGTCTACATTTTTGGTTGCGCATCATCTTTAATACACCATGTAGTTGGTTTTTCCCTCATATTTTGCCATTCTTTCTGTCCAGATAAAAAATATATTGGATTACTACCAAATGTCCTGCATGTACCAGGCACCAGGGATGGTGAACAAGACAGACAAAAATCCTGTGGTCTCAGGTCAAGGTTAGAACCTGGTACAGCTGTGCTTATGTGGGCTCCCTGTCATGAGCTGGCTGGGTCCTATTCCCAACCTCTGTTTATTCAGGGACCTTGGCAGCTGCCAGCAGGCTGTGTCCCCATCAGCAACTGGTTCTCATGAATGAATTTTTAATTGAATAAAACAACCCCATGGTGATAAGACAATATTCACCCTAGACATGCTGGGCCCTTCCTCGTTTTGTTTGTGCATCTGGTAAGGGGTGTGGGGAGTGCACAGCTGTGACAGCTTTACCCTGAACTGTATGCCTAAACCCTAGCACTGTGTCTACAGCCCCAAGTGAGCATGACATCATCTGTCACCATGTTATCCTCTCTGTACTTCTACTGTGTCTTCCATTTCCCAAGGAAATGATGCAGCCTAGCCCTGATTTTAAAATTGCAGGGCAATATCAAGTGTGCTACTAGATGACTTCCGGGGGGATTACACTCCATGCATTAAATAGCATCCAGTCACATTGAGAAAATATCCTTCTCTTTTGAATTCTCTAAGACTCTTGATTATGCCAAAGAGAAAAATGTCCTGCTGGTGCACTTAATTCACAAGATCACCTGGTACACACATGATCATTTTTAGCACAGCATAAGGGCACAGATTCAAGCTTTCACTGAGAGTGGAAATTAGGAAGCATTTAATAGTTTTCATTTTGCTTTTATTTGGTATATTTTATGCTTAACGTCTGCCTACAGCAACATGAGGTATGCTTTCCCTTTCAGTTTGTGTTGCAAAGTTTCCTTTTGAAATAATTCTCCATTAAGTAAATGGATTCATTCAGGAAAAAGATCCAGCAATGAGAGTCCACGTTGCTCACCGAGATGGTAAAAAATGTATGTGATGAAGGGATGACGATAGTTTGGGAACACTGTCCTAACCTCCTGTCTTGGAAAGAGCATGTGACACAAGCAAATTCGAAAGACGACCTTGATGAATATTTCAAAATATCTGTCCATAAGAACGCAAGTACATTTTCTGTCTTTGAGAAGAAAATATTCAAAACTTTTTGTTAAGCCTTGCAAAAAAAAAAAAAAAATCCATTCTTACACTTCAAAAACACTTTTCCCTATCGTTGTCAGGCTCCTACACAAATAGGCACAGGGATTGGCCCAAACCCTCAACACTTGCTTTAAACTTACCTTGTAACCCACTGGTAACCCTCTCCTCCACCACTGAGAGAATGGAGGTGTCCAGAGCAGATCCCCTCCCACATCCCACCGCTCATTCTGAAGGCATTGACATCTGCCCACACTGTCCACCAACCTGAAATGATGGCTCTTTTTCCTCCCCTCCCCCAGGACCTGACTACAGCCATGCCAGGACATTGGCTCACAGCCTGTTTTCTTTCTTTGATCTTTATCCTTTCTCCGTCTGGGGGCTGTTCTCCCTCAGTCATACCCCTAAGTCTCAGATCACACATCCAAATGCCTGCTGGGCACACCCACTGAACATTACAATCAGTATATCTAAAATGGGTCTTTTCATCATCTCTTCTATCAGATTCCTCTAAACTATTCTTGATTGATTTGATAGCATCAATATCCTCAATATTCACAACATTAAACCCAAAGATGATCGTTTTCCTTTGCACTTACTCTGCACCGTGTATATTGAATCAGATATAATGTCCTGTGACTATTTACTTCTCTAATTAATTCTCCTTTCCTGGTCCCCAGTGTCAATCTCCTTAGTTCAGTCTCAATCATTCTTGTAATTATATTGCTGAAGTTCCCATCTGTGTTCTTCTCTTCTTTCCTTCTTCATATATACCATTCATGCATAATCAAATAAAAATATGATTGCGCATTCACCTGCTTTTAATCTACTATGAACATCAATTACTTGCATGGTGAACTCTAAGCCCTACATACAACATAGGAGATGGCATGATTTACCTTGGCCTTCTGTTCCAGACTCACCTCCTGAGACTCCCTTGCTCACCGTTAGAGCCCACCAGTACCAGACTGAAAACAGATCCTGCGTCCATTGTGCTGCTCTGTCCTGAGCCCCTAGGCCATCACTCCGCCATGACCATGTCCCTTGTCTGCCTTGACAACTCTTCCTTATCCTTAACGAATGGATTTAGCTATTATCTCGCCCAAGAAGTCTTCTCTGACCCCACTACCACAGCCTCAGCGGATGGGACTCCTAATCTTTGTGGTCCCATTGAACTTTGTACCTAGTTTATTTTAATCAGAGCATAGTCCCACATGGTGCAGAAATGATCTGTTTATTTCCCTGTTCCCTCTTGAGGCTGTGCACTCCCCAGAGAGGGTACTCATTCATTATGCGTCCTCAGCAAGGGGCTTTGTACAGAGTCGACACTCAGTAACAGTTTGTTCTTCACCATTCTTCTGTATCATTTGAAAACAATGAGGCATTGTTACAAAATTAGCAATGCTAAGAATTATTAATCCCCATCTACAAGAAGGAGTGGATGGGTAAAACACTGGAAAGGTAACTACATAAACTTTATTTACACCCACACTGGTAACAAGAAAACGTGTACAATTGATTTTAAATTGCACGCGAATAGTCTCTGTAGGCAGAACAGAGATTAAAATAAGAGTTACTGTCCTTCGAAAAATAGATGCAATATTCAAAATGAATAGTATTCACAACAAAGCTCTAAAGGATATCACTAAACAAAACAGAGAAAAATGAGAAAGAAGTAAAACAGTATGCAAAGAACTTGAATTTTGATAGCCAATTCTCCTGTGAGCTGACGATTGATTCACTGAAAATACCAGAATATATTTGGAAAATGTTCCTTCTTTGCTATTAGCTGTGTGACAGGAAAATCTTCCTAAATTATCTGAGTCTATTTTATCTTAAATAAAGTGAGGATTAAAAATATCTCCCTCACAGAAAAGTTTGGAGACATACATAGGAATATATGTATCATGTACTGGCAGAGAGCTTCACCCAAAATTAGTCCTCATTGCAGTTTAATGATGGAATTACAGAGTGAAAAGAAAAATTAGAAATTCCATACCTTTTAAATCAATCTGGCATAAAATCTTTGCATTTAGTACAGAGACCAGCAAACCTTTTCACTAAAGAGCCAGATAGAGGGGCTCCTGGGTGGCTCAGTGGGTTAAAGACTCAGCCTTCGGCTCAGGTCATGTTCCCAGAGTCCTGGGATCGAGCCCCGCATCGGGCTCTCTGCTCAGCAGGGAGCCTGCTTCCCCCCTCCCCCCGTCTGCCTCTCTGCCTGCTTGTGATCTCTGTCAAATAAATAAATAAAATCTTTAAAAAAAATAAATAAAGAGCCAGATAGAAATATTCTTGGACATGAAGGTCATGTGACCACTGTCATAGTTATTCAGCCATTGTTGAGCAAAAGCAATGTGTATAGAAATGGGCATGGCTGTGTTGCAGTAAAACTTTATTTGCAAATGCAAGCCAAGGGCCAGATTTAGACCATAGACCATAGTTTTTCCAAACCCCCAATTTAGTAGATTGAAAGATATAAATATGAGTTAGACAGGCTGGAAGATAAATCTCTACATCTCTTTTTCTTTTGTTTTAATAAAACCTGGCATCCTATTTGCAAATCTTTTCAAGTTGGTTATCTCATGTATTCTCAAAATAAAGTTGCATGCCTTGTTAATATATATTCTGGAGAGAATTATGAATTTAAGATATGCCTATGAAGATCAGCTATCTTTTGTTCCAAAGGAAGTAACTACATAAATTCATTCAAAATGAATGAAAATATAGGTCATATGTGAGGAAAGTAGAATTCTGGTTTTGACTGATAATCACTTTTTCTCTAGGAAACTAATGACCAGCAAGTAAAAGAAAGATAAGCAAATTCCAACAATTTCATGGTTTGGAAACACTAATACTTCCTATTGATGAAGTGTTTCAACATTTAGTAAGAAACATCCAGTGCGGTTCCCAGCCTTCAACTTCGTTGTACATTACCTACCACAAAAAAGTGCTAAGTCTGTTTTGTGCTTTTTCCTGCTTGTTTTGCCACCCTGGGAAAAACAACAACCATGATAATAGTTTGTAAATGTCATTTTTAACTGTGTTACCTATTACCGGTATGTATACCTCTACTTGTATCTATCATTTTTCATTTAACATATCTTTTGTTTTCCTTTCCTTCTGAGAAGCTATTGCTTCTCTGCCAGACTCTGGAATTGGAGTCGCACGCCTCCGAAACTATTTTACACATCCTGTGTGAGAAGACACGTCATTCTTCCAGATCAAAAGCAGCCTGTATGGACTCTTTTCTATGAGCAAGCCTTTAATAATGTCTCTGGGGACATTCTCATACATTTCCCTCATGCAGTCTCCTTCCTTTAACTCCATTTCCCAAGAAAACCCTATATACATTCTTTTTCCATCTAAATGTTTGGAGGCGCGATGCATATTACTCACCACGAAGCACCTTTCAGTTAGAATTTGTCACTATGGTTCCCCTGAAATCTGTCCTGTTAAAAATTTCTTCTTTCTCGGAGTGGGAGTCCAGAGCTGAGGGAGCCCATCCAACATGCATTTGGTTCCTCTTTGAGCCTGGACATTTAGGTCATCTCTTTTTTTCCAGTGTCTAGGGCTTTTATTCCTGACCTCTTAACAATAACTGTATTCATATTTCCCACAGTACATGCCGCATCATTTGTTTCCTTGAAATTTCAAGACCTTGAGCAAAGATTAATGCATTGAAGAAATCCACATGAGAAAAGGAGGTCAGGAAATACCACATCATTCATATCACTAAATATAAAAATATTTGGTGTTTGTCTGAGGGGATGGGACACCGAGGGAAAGACTGGACAATCTTCAGCATCTTTCTCTGATGAAGGTACTAAATCCTCCTTCTAATGGTTTTTGCTTTTAAAGAATTTGAAGGTGTTAACCCTCTTTTAAAGACCGATTTATTTGTTTTACAGAAGGAGAAACCACAAGTGGAAGGGGTAGAGGGAGAGGGGGAGAGAATCCCAAACAGACTTTGTGCTGAGGCAAAGAGCCAGACACAGGGCTTAATCTCACAACTCTGAGATCACGACCTGAGCCAAAATCAAGGGCTGGAGGCTCGAAGGACTGCACTACCAGGCGCCTCTGTTTGCTCTCACTATATGTTTTAGCTTTAGGAATGGGGCAAAAAAGACTTTTCCCACAAATATACTCTTCAGTGAACATTTTCCATAGATCTTTATATTTTCCTACTATGTCTCCTTTTAGGGGTAGCTGTTATTCAGGCATAGCGTTGTTCATTTAATCTTTATAAATCAAGGTAGGAAATCAACCTAGATTATAGGTTTTACAAGAGTAAGTTACATTTTTCCTTTTTTAAAATATATATTTCTTTTTGTATTTGTGATTCCCATGTTTGATTTTCCTTTCATTCAATTCTCTAATCAAACAAACAGGTGACACTTTAAATATTTGTCTGACCTAATGTCTTCTAAATGTGTTTTTTCCTGCTGTGTTCCCTGGTTCAAGCAAGACACAAATACTGGAAGCGACACAGAATAGTTCTCATGATGAGCATTACTCCATCCAACTTTTTAACAAGGTCTTTTTGAAGAACAAAAATTTGAAATCACATGCAAATTTTAGTGTTCTCTCACCTAGCTAACTGGCCTCACACTGTTTAAGAATAAAGCATAAAATGACTTCACAAGACCTGTGGACATTAAAGTCTTGGAAATGCAAGGGGTGGAATGAGAAGATGCAAGACAGAGGGAACATTTCAATGTCTCTGAGGCAATGAGCAAAATTACATTCGCTGATGAAGATACAAATAGGTAAGGTTGCTTACGTTAGTAAAGTGCTTACTCTCAGGGGGAAAAGATGAATTTCAGAAAGTTTCCCCACTTTATGCTCATATCACTTTGAGCTTAATATATAGAGAATGCTATTCTAGATGTGAGAAATTGTGCACATTTTTATAGTGGAGCAACAAGTGTGATTCATTTTGATTACAGAATTTTTAGATCAAGATGTGAGAAGTTTGGGTTGTGTTTTAAGGAAATATATGAATTAATTTTAAGTTAAATTTTAGGGTAAAATCTCATAAATTAACAGAATATTCTAATTATAAAGATATATGGGTCTATACAGATGTTGTAAAATATATGGGTATTAACATCAAATTGGGAAAATACAAAATGAGAATAGGCTATTATAAATCTGTTATTTTGAATGAAAAGCTGACATCTTCATAATTTGAAAAAGAGCCACACAGTCACCTAGCAAATACTTTATCCAGTTTATAAATGGATGCCTAACACAGTGCTTGGTGAGGAGGAAGCCCTTACTAAGTATTTGTGGACAGAATGCTTTGTGGGTTTGTTTTTTATATTTTTTTATTTTTTAAAGATTTTATTTATTTATTTGTCACAGAGAGAGAGAACAAGAGCACGAGCAGGGGGAATGGCAGGCAGAGGGAAGGGGAGAAGCAAGCTCGGTATGGGGCTCGATCCCAGGACCCCAGGATCATCACCTAAGCCAAAGAGAGACACTTAACCAACTGAGCCACCCAGGCAGCCCTGCTTTGTGGGTTTCAATGAACAACCCCATCCTCAGCAAAGCAATTTGCAGTTCACAATTCCCTCCCCCAATGCTGAACTCATCCTTTTTGATGAGTGGCATCAACAACCAAACCAAAGGGCATCTCAGAAATTCACGAAGAGCCCCAAAACATCATTCCAAAGCAGAAAGTAACAAACCTCTGGTGTTCCCTTTCCAGAAGGTACCATTCTGTAGCTGAAACTGCATGGCTCTCCTGGTGTTCATTTTCCAGATCTCTAGTCTTTCATATTACAGCTGATCAAATATAAATATATTTCTATAACTAGATTGCTTGGAACTTGCTCAAGATTGACCTGTGACCTTCATTTATGAAAAATGGATATGCTTGATTGCTCTGCACTGACACTGAGCATGTTCAATTAATGCTTACATTATAAAGAATGTGCAAACAACACAAACGGAAATTAAATCCTTTTCACTATCTGTCTGCGTCTGAGCATTCATAAATTGAAATAAGTGTGAAAGAACTGTCCTCAATCAATTTCGGCTCCAGTCCCTGACCTGATTATGCTATGCGTATCAATATACGTTCCCTTAATTAAATGAGGTTCAGTGAGCATTAATGGTATTAAAAAGAGAGAGAGAGAGAAAGAATGGGGCCTCATATTACTACCCATCATGTTGTTGGGGAAAACAATAGAGAGATTGATGAAAAGGAACGCTGGCAGAAGAAAAAACTGTTGTGTGCATTATCATAATTATCTCCTATGCTGAGTGACTTCAAAGGGAGATGCTAAGACGGTGGCTTGTTTTGCTCAGCCATCTCCTGTAAGGTCTAAGGACGACAGGAATAGGCAGAGCCACTACATCATTTTGAGAAATTTGGTCCTGTTTTTGATGTGTTTGCTGTTCACTCACTGCTTATTCTGACACTGCTACAAACATTTGCAAGCCTTTCCTGACACCCCATTTAAGCAATACAAGAAAGTTACTTTATAAGTCTCAGCTTTCTTCCTAAAGCATAAAAAAAAAAAGCGTTCTCTCATCGGGCTGTTAAGCAGTTTCTGTATGCGTCCCTCCTCTGATTGCTGTCTCATTTCCTCTTTTCTGTCTTCTTTGTCCTCTGCAGGGACAGCAGAATGTCTTCCAGCCAAGACACCCTGGTGGTCTGTGAGGCTGTAGCCCACAGAGAATCTGCCCGGGTGAGGCTGCCTCTCCAGACTGCTGATAGTGGGGACCCTACTGGGTGCTGTTTCCACCCTGTGATGTGCTGGGAATGATGCTAATTAAAGCTTCTCACAGGGCTACCTTCTCCTCACTTTACTGTGGAGCTTAGACTGAGAACTGACAGACAGGAAGAGTCACAGATAGCTCAGAAGGAGGTAGGAGGAGACAAACAGAATATAACTTCTGGGCTGAGTTATAGTCGTTCCACAAAGTCGTTCCTGCAGAACCGACTGATGGAGACGCCGGTAGATTGTTGCCTTTGATAACTGTATGCAGCAAAGACCTGTTATGTGTGACCAGATAAGTATTGAAGAGCAGGTAGGACTCAGAAAAGTATGAATTGATTACACGTTTGGGTATCGGCATCATAAAATGAGTCAGACTGTCTATGAATATAAGGAAAATGACAGACACATGCTTCTCCTAGTCCCCAAGGGTTAAGTCCTGAGGTAGAGAATTAGATCCTAATGAAACTTTAAATTTACATCAGGGATCAGCTGGCCTTCTGGTTCGGACTGTGTTCTGACCAAAAAGATACCCAGGAGGGACAACAAAGCACTGGGTTATTCACAACAGTTCTCTTTTATTTAAAAAAAAATTTTTTTTTAATCTTTATTTATTTTTGTCAGACAGAGAGAGAGCACGCAGGGGGAGCAGTAGGAAGAGGGAGAAGCAGGCTCCTGGCTGAGCAGGGAGCCCAACCAGGGCTGGACCCCAGGACTCTGGGGTCATGACTGGAAGGCAGATGCTTCACGGAGGAGCCACCCAGGCGTACCACAACAGACATGACTTGAGAAGAAAGGCCTCATGGGGCACCTGGGTGACTCAGTTGGTTAAGTGTCTGACTTGTGATTTAGGCTCAGGTCATGAGCTCAAACGTCATGAGATCAAGCCCTGTATTGGGCTCCTCTTAGTGGGGAGTCTGCGTGAGATTCACCTGACTCCCTCTCCCTCTGCTCCTCCCCCTGCTGTGTGCACACACTCTCCCTCCCTCTCTCTCTCAAATAAATAAGACTTAAGAAAAAAAAAAAAAAAAAAGGAAGGAAGGGGGGAAGGAAGGGAGGAAGGAAGGAAGGAAGGAAGGAAGGAAGAAAAAAGGCCTCATATTACCAGAAGCTCTGGAAACTGAATTACAGAAAACCCAGATTTTTGGTGAGCCGAACAACCGACTTTGATTAAGTTAGTTTTGGTTGGCGGTGAAGGGGATATGGATGGTTTTATCCATTGTCTTCTCTGTTTCTGATATTCAACAAGGGGTCAGCTAATGTGAAGAACAAGGGGTTTCAGACTCTTACCCATGGTCTCTTCCATCCTTGAATCGACTGGTTTCTCTTAGTATTTCCAATGCTTATGTTCTCTCTCTTTCTCTAATAGCCCCTACCTAAGGACTCTTAAATGCACTCAAGTCCCTCCATACTTAAAAACAATAAACCCCAAACAATACCTATCCAAAAGGAAACACAAAGGAGGAAGACAGAAAGAAAGTGGCTTCAGTTGGTCTGACGCTGATTGCTCCCCCGTTAGCTGCCTGTAATCCTCTCTCCTCTCCACAGACAAGCTGCTTAAGAGATTTCTCTATGGTGGTTCTCTCCACATCTCCCAAACCCACCCCCCCTGAAATTTATCTTCCATGCCTGCAGTTCCTCAAGTGTTCTCACCAAATCACCAATGAACCTGTGGTGAAATCGAAAGGACACTTTTGGTCCTGGTCTGACTGGTCCTCAGCGGCCTCCAGTACTGCCAGCCTCCCTCTAAACTCCCCAGCTGCCGTGACACCTCGCTGTCCTGGTCTGTGTCATTCATCTGTGGCCACACCTTCTATTTCCCCTGCAGGCTTCTTGCCCTGGGTGGGCCTCTAAACCATGGTTCAAGATCTCAGTGTTTTCTCTCCTTTCTTATCCCTGACTCACCTCATCCTTGTCCACGATGTCGGGGATCCATTTTATGCTGATGATTCTTACATCTTTGTTACTAGCCCAGATCTCTTTTCTGAGATCCCAATTCACGTGTCAAAATCCTCACTGAGTATCTGAAATTGGGTATCTTACACATACCACACAGTATATAGGTCAGAGAAAACGCATAGAATCTTTCACTAAAGAATAACTCTGCCAGTGGCTGAAATGATCTTCAACTCGGTTTTGGCAATGAATCACCTGGAACTCTGTCTGGACTTCTTTGTGTCCTTTGCTGTCCCTCCCCTCATCACCAAGTCCTGTGATTCTACTCCCTGGATCGATCTGCTCCTCTCTATCCCCAAGGCCAATGTTATCTTCCGTTACCAGCACAGTAAATGGCTCCTTTTTCATTTTTCTGGATGCGGGGTTGCCCAATTTCTACTCGCTGCAACCAGTTACTCCTCCAACTGTCCCTGTGTCCTGTCACTTCAGACTTCCTCTTGCCTCCCCTACCACTCCAGGCTCATTTCTAGCCACTTTCCTCTGCTTTCTACTTCCCAGCGATGCTCATCCTTTCACATTTAGGCCTTTGGATCCTGACTAAGAGATAGTCGTCTTACAAACTGCCGAGATCGTTCCTGCTCATTCTTCAGAATTCTGCTTCGATTATGTTTTTTTCCTAAGAAAATCTTAACATCTCTCAATTCCTACCCCAAACTAATACAGTAGCCCTTGCTATATACTGCTATGATCCACTGTTTTCTGTGCTTTATTTTAAATGCTTTTTTAGTTGGCTATCAACGCCTGTAAGAGAAAGCAAGTTCACTGATTATAAACAAGCAGAAACATGATTAGGGTCCGGTCGAACATCCAGTCAGAGCAAGAAGCGTGTAAATGTATTATCTGGATGTATGTTTATAGACATGGGAAATAGTTTTAATAATTTTCTATGATATCCTGTTAAGTAAGAAAAAAAAGAGTTTAATATATGATGCATACAATGTTACAATTAGTAATAAATACATTTCCTTCAAAAATAGAAACAGCCTCCTGGTAGAACTTCCAGAATGGTGGAGTGTGGACCTCTGCAAATATTTTCCTCCATAAAAGCAATAAGAACACTGGCAACAGCAGTCTAAACTAACTCTGGAAATTGAGTAAAGCTTTGCAGCAAAACGAGGAACATTTATTCGAGATAATCTGCTGAACTTCTGTAAGAACAACAGTCCATAACACATTTTCTCAATCTATTCCCATCCCTCTTTCTTTCGTTGTGCTAGCTAACCTTGAAAACCAGCAGCCCAGCAGCCACTGGAGGTCACAGACTGGGTTTGAAGCTCCTGAAAAAGTCTGATCTACAGAGCATTTTTATAGTGTGACCCATCTCAGAGCTTCTTGGAAAAAAACCCTATTGTTACTGAATTGACTCAGAACTCTTTTTTCAGGAAAAGCCTTATCTAGAGGGCTTTGGAGAAAACAATCAGCAGCGATTGCTTACCATTACAAGAACCTGAGGCTGCAACACCAGCTGGGACAACCTAGCCGGACCAAAAAGTCAAAGGAAAGGTGTGTGAACTGGGATGTCCACAGAGAGCTTTGAAAAGTTGTGGCTCTTGGTATTAATAAATAATTTCAGTGGTGGCAAAAATCAATTGTATTTTTGTACATTAGCAATGAACAACATGAAAGTCAAATTAGCAAAGCAATTCAATTTACAGTAGTATTAAAAAGAATAAAATACTTGGCTAAATGTAACCAAAGAAGTTCATACTTGTGCTCTGAAGGCTACAAAACATGGTTGAAATAAATGAAAAACAATCTAATAAACAAAATGGCATTCATGTCCATGGATCAGAAGACATGATACTGTTAAATGACAATTCTTTCTTAATTTTATCTATAATTCAGTACGGTTCCTATTGAATTCCCAGTCTTCTTTTTCCAGAAATTGATAAATTAATCCTATATCGAAATACAATGGCCTAGAATAGACAAAACAATCTCAAAAAACACCAAGTTTGGAAGACTCTTATTTCCTGACTCCAAAACCTACTGTTTAAGGAATCTGTAGTTGTACCAAATATATACATAAATAAATACAGTAAATAACCGGCAGAAACCACATCTTGGTTCCTTGACCTATGTGGTAAGAAAGCCTTAGAAAGCAGTGTCACGTAGGCACCTCTGGAATTTCTCTACCTATAAAAATAATAAATCAAAAACAAAATTTCTTGGCCCATCAAAGTATGTCTTATTCACAAAGACTTTTGCTCAACTATCTATAGTGGATTATGGTGTCAACAACTGAGATTCCTAACTATTTACAAGTGACTATTTTTTGGAAAGCTTTATTTATTTATTTTAGAGAAAGAGAGAGAAAGGGAGAGCAAAGTGGGGGAAGGGCGGAGGAAGAGGGAGCAAGAGTTTAAAGCAGACTCCAGAGCCTTTAACGGGTCTCGACCTCAGGACCCAGAGATCAGAACTCAGCCTAAACCAAGAGTCAGACACCTCACAAAGAACACCACCCAGGTACCTACAAGTGACTCTTTTTGAGTAGTAGAATTAAAATAAGATTACTTTATATTTTTAATCTTTGTTTTCTAGTTTATTTTATAATTAATATATGCTCATTATGTAAAACATCATAAAATTTTAATAGTTTTCCCTAATTGGGCTTTGATTATCCAGGCTGTCAAATATATTATACTGGATCTTGCTCCCATTGTTGAGCGGACACTTACTCTGGAGATGATCATATTCCTCCCCTCTCTTAAAGAGAAAGTCAACGAAGAAGATCTCAAGTTATGCTATGTGGTCAGAGGTTTGAATTGGAGCCCAAAGTTATCTTATATTTATTATATAGTTGATTAGGGTCAAGTACTACTCTCTGGGATTGATTCTCTGAGTCTTTGATTTCTTCTTCTGAACCTTCTTTTCCTATGGAAATGATGGGGGTTTCCTCACCCTACTTCCTATCCATGGTGATTTGGGGTCTTTCATGTGGTTATAGCCAGACAGTAGATGGAAGCTGTCAGGCATCTCTTGCTCTCTCTCTCCAGGAATTCTGAGGATTTTTCCAAATGTTGCATGAGCATGCTTGGGTTGCCTTGTTGTTGGGTGGTTTCAGAAATGTCAGACTACCCACCATTTGATTCAAGGCACCAAAATGAGAATTCTGAACATCACGGTAGATGTTGCATCACCTTTTCTGACATAGACTCAGGAATCATACGTGATCACTTCTGCCATATTCTGTCAGTTTCAGTAAATTTTAAGCCCTGATTCAAAGACAGTACATAGACTGCCTGTAGGAAGAGGGTTATGACCACATTGTTTAGTAGCCTATCTTTGGAAAAGACAACATGCTGCAAAAAATGGTTTCATAACATTGAAATGTGAGCAAGCAGTCATTGAATAAAATGAGTGAGCTGCTATCCAGCTATCAAACCTGAACCCATAATCAAGTTTAGATGTTTTTGTTTTGTTTTGTTTTGTTTACATATGGCCCCACAAGCACCATTTCTGGTGGCTAAAATGTTACATGTTGGCGGCTTGAAAGTGAGGCTTACAAGTAAATTGAATTCAGAAGAACTGCAACTGTTACTTTTAGTGAAATATTGATATGGCTGTCTCTCAGGGCACAATACAATGTCTTCTTCCATACTGGAGAGTGCAAACCTTCTGAATAGGGACCCTTTATAAAAAGACACAGCTATTTACACAAATGGGCCAAGTTAAATTGCTTGAAAAGATAACAAGAGAATTCTTAAAAGCAAGGTTAAGGATGATGAAATCCAGTATCTTTAGAACAGGACGTACCCGGAAACATACCTTGTCAGGGTATTTGCCTAAATTATAATTTAATAACTGCCCTTGTTCCTACCCCCAGGAAATGATAGTCAATGGTATATCGTATCAGTTATTGTCATCTATGATTTAGGACATCATATGATTTAGGACTTTGGGGAATCCTTGGAGGTAAACAAAATGGTGAACCTAAAAAATACTGAGGACATGCAGAAAGCTGTAAGAAATCTTTAAGCACAGTAAGTTCCTGAGAAGGAACTCACCAAATGAGATTAGGGACCTAGCAGTTCCCCTGTAACCGCTAAGACTACTGGTAGTACGGGATGTAAGTGGTGTGTGAATAATAGTGATATTATTACTTTACTGCAGCTCCAATTTCTTTTACTTAATGAAGCCATTGCTGGATGATGAATTAGTACATATTCTAACCTATTGATGTTTTTGTTATTTGGGGTTGCAAGTGAACTCTGTCATCCTAATGTACTAGTATTAGTAATAGATTTTGAAATACTCCTGTTTGCAGTGTGATCCGTCTCCAAAGGAACAGAGCAAGCTTCCTGTTGCTTAAGCAATTCAGGTTTGACCTATCAGATTGGGATTTGGGGATTGGTGCTCATGGGATCTTGCAGTAGCCCAAGGATATACATAGTTTGCTCATTTTGGAACCACCTTATATTGTGCTGAGGGAATTACCAGCCTATAATGAAATGTAAATTAATTCCACACTCTATGAAGTTCAAATAAAGTTCAGTGAGACAAGTCTTCTCAGTACTTGTTATACTGGAATCAGGCCATTCCATAGGATAGATTCATAAATTTTCTACATTTCTTTTTCATTACATACAAGAAATAACACTCCCAGTCTCTCCCATGCGATCATAGGTTTAAGACACATTCCCAAAATAAACTAAGATGACCAAAAAAATCAATAATCCAATAAAGCTGGAGGAGGGCCATTGCATTCTGGTTTATTTTCCCGCCCATTTCCCATTTGGTTTCTATCATCATTCAAGGAGGTTCCTTTGAGTTGTGAAGTTGCATCAGTTGATAGACTGGTTAATTCACCCCCCGTCTTCCTCTCTGCCTGCCTTTTTCACTCTGATTGAGAGGAGATCAGAGCATTCCAGCTGAATTTCAAGGCTGTTTGTAGCCCTTGTCTTATCACTCATATGTACAGCACTGATGCAGGGGGGAAATGTGGCAGAGGAAACATTTTAAATACAAACTCATCAGGCAGGAAATAGATGGAGGGTGAAGAAAGCTATGCAGTCTCTAGGTATTAGAATTATGTTTCCTCAAAAATTAAATGTGTTGAAACTTTTATTATTCTTATTCCTTCCTTCTATCCAGTGATTTCTATCTCTATACTGAAAACCTACACATGTCTTCAGAAAATCCACTCAGAGTTGTCTTAGGGTCACATTCTTCCCTATTTAATTTTGACGACATCATTTTCACTTGTGCTTTTCAGTTTAGACCTATGGCGTCATTCCTCTGAAGAACACAGAAACCAAGGACTGGATAATTTGTATAGGATATAAAAGCTGCACATGCCTACGAAGGTAATGCTTTAATTTAAGTATTATATGTGAACAGTGTGACTTTAAAAATATGTAGTTACTGGACACATACCTACCTTCCTGAACACCATGCTCAGACAATCACTTAGAAAGCCAAAGGGAATTTAGAAAAAATTAATGGAGTCCCCCCAAAATGAGTGTTACACATTTTAAATGAAGAATACAGAATCAGCTTTTTAGACAGCAGCTTTTTAGACAGATGAATTTCGTGGATGGGTTCTTTTGAAGGATCCAGATGTACGAAAACGACAATCTCTTATGACTTGAGCTCATTTCCCTGATGCCTTTCCTAACAGAAACATACATACAGAAAGTTGCTCTTTAGACTTTCATCTGAATTATCATAAAATGCATATTTGAGAGTGCTTATCTTTGGTTTGCATTTAATGCTTTGCTTTTTAAATGTGAGCAAGCCGTCATCGAATAAAATGAGTGAGCTGCTATCCAGCTATCAAACCTGAACCCATAACCAAGTTTAGATGTTTTTGTGTGTGTGTTTTAATAGCACTTCTAACATTGTTCCTGTGTTACTCAAGGTTCTCCAGAGAAACAGAACCAATCCTATCAGCTGAGAGAGAGAGAAAACAATTTGTTATGAGGGTTTGGCTCATGCAATAAAAAGGTTGAGAAGCCCCACCGCCCACAGACTGCAAGCTGGAGGCCCAGGTAAGTGGGTGGCGTGGTTCTAGTCCAAGCTCAGAGGTCTGAGCCCGAGGGAGCCGATGCATAAGTGCAGGCTGAGTCCAAAGGCACTGATTCTCAGGGCGGATGATAGATGTTTCAGCTGAAGCAGAGAGAATGGATTTGCCCTTCCTCTCCCTCTCTGTCTCTCTCTCTCTCTCTCTTTCGTTTACTTTCAGGCTCTAAGCAGATTGAATGACACCCACCCACTTGGTGAGGCTGATCTACTCGACTTCATCTACCAATTTAGTGCTAATCTTTGCCTGAAACACCCTCAGAGACACCCCAGAAATTATATTTTACCAGCCATCTTGGCATCCCTCAGTCCAGTGAAGCTGACACAAGAAAGTAACCATCACAGTGCCCATTCTCTCTCTATTTATTCCACTGTGATTAACACAGGAATAGGCAAACTCTGGACACTAAAATGCACCTGGATGGCATCTATGTAATCCACCATTCATTCATTCCATTGTACTGAGCAAAGGATAGCACATCCCGGACATAAAGCCATAAAAGACAGTTGGGTGAGTCATCAGTCATTCAGCCACTGGAAGGAGTGTGTTTACAAGTATTTTTCTGAAGACAATCTGGTTTCACTTTTGTATTCTTTCCAGAATTAAAATGTTTTCCTTTTATATATATCAAGGTGGCTTTCTGTTTTCCAAATCTCTCTCTGCCAGTCCATCAATCATATGCTATAATAAGTGGTACAATAATGACTATTTTTTTATTCAAAGATGTCCAATGACTCACTATTGCCTATAATAATATTATAAAAATGCTCAGCCTGACTTTAAGATGTTCTATGTGTATCTCTGAACTTTAACTTTTTAATTATTATCTATTTATTTAAACATATCATTTACTTATCATGCATTTATTGAGCACCATTATCCTGCGAAAAAATTACCTAACCAATTAATGAACACAAGAGCTCACAGTCAATAGCTGATCGAGATGTGCAAATAAGTACTCATAATGTAACGAAATGGGCACTGTCATAGAGGACAAGTTACAAGGGAGCAGTAAGAAAGAGAAAGCCTAGTGAATTAGGGAAAGCTCCCAGGGGATGCATGTTAGGTGAGCTGTTAACAATGAGTAGGGGTTTACCAAAAAGGAAAGGAGCAAAAGGTACTGAAGAAGGAAAGAAAAGAGGGAGCAAAATAGGGAGGCATTAATTTTTAAGCCAAGTTCAGGTGATGACCCACAGCATGACATAGATTAGAGTGTATCCAGGGAAAGAGTGGTCAGAAATAAGTCTTTGGAAGAAAATTATGAGTAGATAGTGAAGAATCTCATGCTGGGAACCATCAAACATATTTAAATTGGGGCATTTCATGGGGAAATTTGTGTTTTATAAAATAAAGCAGTGAGTGGCATAGAAGATTGGCCAGAAAGAGCAATAACTAAAAGCAGAGATTCTAGTTAAGAATGATTGAAATCATCCAGGTGAGGTGTGAAACAGTAAATAACTAAAGTTACTAATTTATTAGAGAAGAAGGAAATATTTGAGGATAATTCTACAATATTTTTATAGGATTTGATGGCTACTCAAACATGATAGTTGAGAAAGAAGAGATGGAATGATTGATGCTGGCAATCACCTTCCCAGACTGGGTGACAGGTGTAAGATAATGCCAGCATACAGGATATACTCAGCAGGAAAAAGAATTGGTTTGGGGTGTAAAGAAAGTAAAATAATTTATTTTGTTTGGAATATTTGAGTTTGAAATGTCTTTGATTTTATTAGACAAGTCATTCAGCAAGAAGTTGAAATGATGGGTTTAATGCTGTCACATCTAAGATGGAGATTTGAGAGAATGACAATGTTGGTGGAAGCAGAGGGAGAGAATAATATATCAGAAGAAGTGGTGGGGAATTAGAAAAAGAAAAGAGCCATAATTACCAAATCTTGGGAGCAACCAAGATGTCCTTCAGTAGGTGAATGGGTCCATCAGACAATGCAACATTATTCAGTCCTAAAAATGAATGAGTTATTGAGCCATGAAAAGACACATAAGGGCCTTAAATGTATATTGCTAAGTGAAAGAAGCCAATCAGTGAAGGCTACATACTGTATGATTCCAACTATATGATATTCTGGAAAAGGTTCAGTTATGGAGAAAGTAAAGACATCTTGGACAGCAGACATCATGACCCCATGTCATTTCTTTGGATGGATTTACCACCAAAATTAAGAGGAAGGTACACAGATTTCCCATATACCTCTACCCATGCATAGCCTCCTCCATCATCAACACCTCCCACCTGAGGGTTAAAATTTGTTACAAAGACACCATTATCATCCAAAGTCCATAGTTGACATTAGGGTTCACTCTGGTGTTGTATATTCTGTGGGTCTGTACAAATATAAAATAACATATATCCACCATTATCATATCATCCTCTGTGTTTACTTATTCACCCATCTCTCCCCTATTACTCCTGGCAAGCAATGATCTTTTCACAGTTTCCATAGTTTCATCTTTTCCAGAGTTGTACTATAGTTGGGATTATATACTACGCAACCTTTTCAGACTGACTTCTTTTACTTAACCTGATTAATTCTGAAGCAGATAAAACAAAGCAATTTTTGTCCATCTTGAAAGCTTTAAAATCAATGATTAACAGTACATCTATAAGTTTTTTCTTTTTTTGAGGACTCACTTAAAAAATCTTCAAGTATCTGTTTATTTGGCTATGATGCCAGCATTTCCCTTTCCATTCATGTAATGAGCAATACCTTCCACTGATGACCAGGAATTGTTAATCTCTGAGACCTACCAGGGAGATACTAGACAGTAAATATTTTAGGAATATTCTTTTATACATTCCATGGACTGCTTGACTTGAAGGCTCCAGCTATAAAGTGTACTTTAATCTAAATTTGTCCAAACCTGAGTATTGATGGAGGTACCCTTTCATGGTACACTTTGATTCCTAGATCCATATAGCAATGTTTACTTTCAGGAGAAACGATAATCAACAAAACAATGACCTGCTTTTTTTTTTTTTTTTTTTAGCTCTTGTTTCAAATATTCTGCAATTTAAATAATGGACTTCAATATTTCAAGGCAATGTTGATGCTTCCTCCATTCATTAGATGTGGAGCAGAATCACTGACTTAAAGTGATGATTTGAAGAACATGATAAATTTAGATTTTTCAGCCATCCTTTCTGACATCCTTTTTCTATAATTTACTATCAATTAGATGATTCATTTCCATCTGCATCACACCACTTCCCTTTAGAACTTTCTATAAAGAGTTTGATGCTTCCTAAATGTGTTATGCAAACCATCTTCCACTAGTGAGGCCTCTTCTGGTGTGTATCTAAGCTGTGAGGAAATGATCGTTGGTATTCTACACTTGAAATATTTAATTTGGTTTGAACCAATGACAAGTGGCTGTTAAATATTTCAAATCTCCTCTTCTCCTAGTTATTTTAAACAGTCTACTCCAAAACTACAATTTTGGATATCTCTTGCCTGCAGTTATTCAGGAAGTCTTATTTTAATTCTCTGCCATATCTTCTATACGGAACAAATTTGCCATCGCACACAGAGAGATGCCAGAAGTCGGCCAAGCTGACACAGTCAAGAGAGGCGCAGATCTGACGACAATTTACACATCCCCATAGAATGCCAACTATCAGAGGAAGAATTATTAGAATGATACCATTTTGAAATTGCAGTGCATAGGAAAAAATAAAAGGAAATACAATTTTTCATTACTTAGTATCATAAATATTAATTACAGAAAACTCTGTACTTAGCTGTGGAAAGAATATTGCCAAAGCATATTAATACACTGCCTGCGGTTTCTGTGTTTGTTTTACTCTTATGCATGAGATTTAGCTCAGTACGATTTTAACATTCCATAAATTAAGACTATGTGAATAAAATTTCATGTATAATATTATGCAGGGTATTTATTTGGCTCTAGTGTGGTACAATTAAGGCTCATGGATATAGTAATTTTCATCACAATCACAGTGAGACAATTCCATTAACTTATGAAAACTGAGATCTGCCAGACATTCTCATTGCTAACATGGAACAGAAGGTCCAAAATGATTGCGTTTATCCTCTCAATTTTCTAACTTGTATTCTTCCCTTTATTCTTCATGTGGGAGCTGCTGAACTTTTTGCAAATTTTGTGCAGTTTCCCTTGATGGCATATGCTGTTGTTAGCTCACAGTGTTGGTTTGTGGAGTTCTGGTAAACTTATCCTTCTAAAGTTTATGAGAATTTATGAAGTCCCACTCAGATGTACACAAGGTTTTTCCTTTTTTCATATATATCAGAGAAAAGCAAAATGACCTGACTCTCTCGAATGATGCTCTGAAAGGTAAGTCCAAAAAGAAAGAGCTTGTAAGAGCGTCAACATCAAGAAATGACTTAACATGATGGTATTTCACTCAAGGTCTTAGGATGGTTTTCTCCGAAGTCTCTTGGCAAATATGGGCAAGTGACCATATTTTTTTGCTATTATCTTTTGTTGGATTTAAAATTCTGTCTCAACTTTATATAACAAAGGGTAAATTCCTTTGCTTATCAAAATATGAACATGTTTTATGCAACTCTTTTGTAGTAAATTTTGTGAAACTTAAAAGAAGGAGTCATTAATATTAGGAATTTTAAAACCTAATTTTAAAAAAGATATGGTGAGGGGGCACCTGGGTAGCATAGGTCGATTGAGCATCCGATTCTTGGTTTCGGCTGTGATCTCAGAGTCGTGAGATCTAGCCCCTTGCTCAGCATGGAGTCTGCTTAAGATTTTCTCTCTCTCTGCTCCTCCCCACTGCACTCTCTCTCTCAAATAAGTAAATCTTTTTTTCTCTTTTTTAAAGAAAATATATGGTGAAAATTAATAAAAGTATCAGTGAGGAAGTGTAATATAAAAGAAATACACCTTATTTGCTACAGGAAGTCAGAGGCAGAACAGATCATATTGACTGGAGAATTTAGAAAATGTTGCTTATAGCAGTTGGAATTTGAGCCCAGTCTGGTGTGTTGGGTAAGATCAGATTCAAGGGAAAGGCCAGGAGAGGTCTTTTTGCTGGCAGAAGAGCATAATGTGGAGGGTAGACAGGAAAGCAAGTTTGAATGAATCTGAGCATTCTTTCTGGAACTAGTGGATGTCAGTTTGGAAATGGAGCTGGAAGAGACCGGACATTCTTAACTAAGAAGATGTGACCTTCCCCTGTGGACAGTTGGGGCAACCCTAAAGGTTTTTGAGAGATAAGAGTGACATCAGGAAATCTGAATTTGAGAAAAATAATGCCAGTATTGGTACACAGGCTAGTATGGGAAAACGTGGATTGTTGGGAAAAATGAATTAAAAATGTGACAACAGGGGGGCCTGGGTGGCTCAGTGGGTTAAAGCCTCTGCCTTCAGCTCAGGTCATGATCCCAGTGTCCTGGGATTGAGCCCCGCATCGGGCTCTCCGCTCAGCAGGGAGCCTGCTTCCTCCCCTCTCCCTCTGCCTGCCTCTCTGCCTACTTGTGATCTCTGTCTGTCAAATAAATAAATAAAATCTTTAAAAAAAAGTTAAAAAAAATAAAAACGTGACAACAGTCATAAAAACAAAGCAGTGAGTATGGACAAAGACACAGAAAGCATAAAGGCAGTGTGGGACTGACGTGCTGGGCAGTGGTGTTGGTAGCAGTGCTGGCATCTGAAAGTCATGCATCAGGAGGCTTTGAGTCAGGTCCATGAGGACAGTGAGTGTGATATCAGGAAAGAGCACCTCCAAGTGGGAGGCGTGGAGGGAACATGTCATTTGGTTGTGAATTCACTCTTGAGATGAGAGCAAGGCACTTCAGTGGAAAGAACTGTGAGGCATAAATAAGGTCCGTGTGGAGCAGAATCAACTTCTGCACATCTTGAAGAATTTCTGCTCAGTTCACAGCACAGTGCAAATAATTATTCAGCCCCCTGGTTCCTGCTGATTAGTCAGTGGGTCAAATCCGACACTGTGGCCATTCCTAATCAGGTACCTTGAGGTCTCATATCTAAAAGGAACAGACTTGCTCTCCCTTCTCTTCAAGTATAATTTAGAAGCATAAAAAGCGGGTAGACCTCAGCTCCAGACACTGCTTAGAATAAACATGGTGCATCAAATCTCTAGGCCTCTCTTCTGTTCACCCGGTGGAAAGGGACTATCAAACTGTGCACCCCACTGCTATTCCAGTTCTGGCTATTTCAGCTCGATTTACGAGGGGAAAGATGAATTTACATGAGACCTGTCAGGAAAAAAAGTATCAAACTTTCAGCTGAGTGCTAGTTCAGTCTGTAAGGAGGACCCTTGCTTGCCTTTACTTCGGCCACTTTAGGGAGTAATCATTTTGACCTGCTCTTGTTTTATGAGAAAATGAGAAAACATTTTCCATTTTCTCCCCTCTTTGCGTCTCTATCCAATTTTTAATGTTTATTTTCCATCACCACTATAGCTTGACGGAGATGCTCTTCCTCTCTCCTGTGCACTTGCAGATAAGACCTTTCCAGGAAGACCGTCCCACACCCCCCCCAATAAGCACAAGTACCAGCAGCTTCCACCTTCGCTTCTGCCACCGGTAGATGTGCTATCCTCAACACAGATCTCATGAAATCTCTGTTTTATTCTTCATCTGCAAAACACGAACTTTAATTTTTCATGAATCACAAGATTTCTATGACGACTTTTTTTTTAATTTCTTTACTCTTAGTAAGACCAAACATTGACTTTCTTAAGATCTACAGCATTGCAGAGAAGATTACACATTTATGCAAATTAATGGGGCTGTAATTTATGTTCGCCATCTTAAATGGGAACTCAACTTTACTTACCAAACTTTTGATATGTTTTGATTAATTTGTGCCCTCACAGGTTTCAACTAACCTCTTGCCCCATATGCTCAAGCCATAAAGCTTAAACTCAACACAACTGAATGTGCCCAACAGTAAAATAACAGCCACCAGATAGAAGACCACCCTAGAACTGACAGTCCCACCTGTATATACAGTGAGCTGTCCCTTTTTGCTGCTTACTAAATGGAGCATCAGTCCTCCTTAGAGAGATCAAACCACTCACCTGTGTCCTTCCTCATCTCCCCAACCTCTTGCCACCTTCAGTTACCCCTGTACTTCCGACATCACCAGTTTCTACTTCTGACATCACCAGTTTCTACATCTCTGTGGGATCATCACTGTCACGTAAAAACGTTACGACATACCTCACCTAAAACAAAATTTTTCCTCCTGCCCGAATCCAGGAACCACCACTACCCATTTTTCTGCTCACTTTCACAGCCAAATATCCACCAATGGTTTCCTGAACACACTTCCTCCACTCAATCATCACTCCCCCATCCCAAACCACACGCAGAGCACACACATGCTCACACGTAACATACAATGCACATGCATGCGCACACCCCCATGCACGCACGCACGCACGCACACACACACGCACTTTGGCAGGGATCACCATCTCATCTGAAGGATCAAATCCGGTGGCTACTTTTTGACTGGCTTTACTCTGTCCTCCTGAAGGTCTAAGCCGAGCTCTCCTTCTCTCCTGCCACCCCAATCTTATCTTGGTGCTCATGAAATTACAATCCTCTGTTTCTCCTCTTACCTCTCCCTGCATTCTTTCCTCGTTGTTGGCTGCTGATTCCTACTCTTCCACGGGAAGGCTTGACGTGATGACATTTCATAGAGTTTTGCTCATGGACCCGTTTTTCTGCTATTTTCAACGCTTCATCTCTTGATGGTCCGACCGGTCCACATGACTTTCCATTATCATTTACATGTTGACTATTCCAGATTTGTGTTTTCAATTCCTACCCAACATCTCCCCTGAGGAAGTGTCGCCTCCCAGAAAAGCTGCCCAAACCACTCAGCAGTGTCCAGGCTGTCACGTTCCTTTCTAATACTTAACAGAATTTCTACAAATACAGTCTGGGTAATTTTTTTGTTCGTTGTTGTCTGTTTGTTGTTGTCCCCTTTGTTGTTTGCTTGTTTATGTCGGTCTGCATGACAAAACAAGTGATTCAAGTGGTCAAAAATTATTCCTTTGGCAAAAATGAAGGATATCCAGGGCCTAGCAGATTGGATAACACACACTAGACAGTCAGTAAATCTTTGTGTGTCCCGTGAATGTCAGCAATGAGAGACTTTCCTTCAGGGACTCTCCTTGTGCCCTCGACTGATATTAAATGGGTGAGAGGTTAAGAGTTTCCCATCGCAGAGAGGTTTCCCATACTGTCACTGCAGAGAAGTGCAGTGAAAATAATGTGAAAAGAATCCACGTCCAGGTAAATCAATCAAGGGTAGAAACAGCTTCTAATCTTCCGTCGGGGCACTGGGAGGAGGCCTCCCAGAGGCAGGCCACATCCTCCAGGCCGGTGCCAGGCCCCCAAGGCATGGACTCCACCCGTTTCCTCCCGTTCCAGGAAGCTCTTCGGGATGTCTGTGAGATCATCTGAAAATCCGAAATCTGCTCCAACGTGTAAGAGCTTACATCAGTCATTCCCAAGTATCCGTGTTTATAACGACAAATTACTCGTGACACACTTCACGGCAGATCCACACACACACGGACGTTCTGTGCCAGAGGCCAAAAAGCTCTTGAAATGCCTAGCAAGGTTATCAATACCTGAACTTATGAATATTAATTCTAAAAATATGCGTCCTTCAATGCAGCAATTAGGAGCAAGCTGATCACAGTCGCAAGGACCGTTTTGATGTTGCTTTTAAGCTGTTTCTGTCACAGCAACCGCTTAGGGAAAATAACTTTTCTCTTTCACTGTACTTTCAGTCTTTATTTTTCTCTGCATACAGCCAGATGTCGTGGACACAGCCCCATTTTTAATCTAAGAAACTCTATTTTTAGGTAATTTAGTAACAAATGCTGCATTAGACGGGATTTTCTCAGAAATTCTTACACTGATTTAATGGGCCCATAAGTATTAAAGCTGTCAGCAGCCTGGCTCTCCCTGCTTACGATAATTAACTCTCTCTTACCCTGCACATTCGATGTAGAACAAGCGTGTATCCGAACTTGAAACATTCAGGGGGTTAGAAAGTTACATCACATGAATAAACCAGAGTAACCAAGTCAGCCTTCCTTACTGCTTGGCCAGGTTCATTTTACGACCATCTCCGGGACTCATTCCCAGGATCCCGCAAAGGCTGCTGTCTCGATGCCACTTTCTCCTCCCGGAGAGCCTCCCCGGCTGCACAATTTCATAAGGAGAAGCGACTTTCATTTGAAGGAGACCGCCCTGTCCCCACAGTCAGGCCCCTTCACTTGAAACTTGCCACAGGCGTGGCAGGGACCGTCACAGCAGCTCAGCATCTCCCAAGCACCTGCTCTGCGGAGGCCCATGCGGGAGGCCACGGAGCTGCGCGCCCGGACCCGCGGCTGGGGTGCCTCCTCCGCCGGGCTGGCCGCCGGCACCCCCAGGAGCCGCGCTGGGGGTCGGCGGAGCGACCCCAGCTCAGCGTGTCCACTGGAAAACGAACCCACAGACTCCGGGGTTTCTCCCCGCCTGCCTGACCGGCCAGGATTACCAGGCCTTGCAGAGCCGTCGGACCTGAGAGCGGGTAGACAACTTCTGAAAGTGAGTGGAGAACCAGGAATCCCGCTGCGGGCCTGGCCGGAGACCGCACGCGTTTCCCGGGACCGGCGTTTCCGGACGTCCCCCTCCCCCAGCCCGTCCGGAGCCGCGCCTGTGGGGCTGCGTTGCCACGAGGGGAAATGCCTCTGTCCTGGCGGGTGCCCTGGGTCCAGCTCTTAAGCCTATTATTTTTCTTCTGCATTTTATTAACTATAAGTTATAGGAAAAGGCCGTAAAAATGACATCACTGACTGCAGACAAATACAAACCCGCTAAAGAAAGTTGTAGAAAAGAAAAGAATGAACGGGAACAGGGAGATGAAGGGTCCCCACTATCCTATGGCCCACTCCTAATCTCTTTTACTATTTTGATGTGTTAGCTTCCAATCCTATACATTGTTTGTAATGTGTATATATCGTTATTTTAGAAAATGCACATCGTACTACATACATAGATTTATTTGGATTTTTCACTTAATATTATGTTGAGCGTTTATCTATGTTATTAATTTTCAAAATGTAGAATCTCAACTGTTTGATGTTTATTCTGTGGAAACAATGTACTTTTTTAAAAAATTTTATTTATTTATTTGTCAGAGAGAGCACGAGCACAGACAGAAAGGCAGGCAGAGGCAGAGGGAGAAGCAGGCTCCCCGCTGAGCAAGGAGCCCGATGTGGGACTCGATCCCAGGACGCTGGGATCATGACCTGACCTGAAGGCAGCCGCTTAACCAACTGAGCCACCCAGGCGTCCCAACAATGTACTTTTAAAATATCTTATTATTTCACTCTGTAATGTAATAACAAAACTTTTGTTATTACATTAATGCTATTGTCAATATTTTTTAATTTATAAAGAGTAGAATTAATTTTTCCTTACAATATAACCTTCTGTACTGTCGTATTAGGGTGCTCACATACAGGGGCTCAAACGACCTGCAAGTACATTTGTCAGGCGCCAGTGCCGGCGCCAGCCAGCAGCTCTGAGACCATGGGGCAGCTCTGTGAGCGCGGCTTCCTTCTCTGTGTCCAAATGCCCGCTGCATTTGTCATCACACCACATTGAAAGAGGGAAGGAGGACACCGATCTCCTTTCCTTGCAAATGTGCCCCTAACTCTCATAGACCATGTCCATGTCCATCCAATGGGCACAGCACCTCCGAGACGGAGAAGTGCAGCCTCTGGGCGCTGGCCGCCCGTGGTGTTTGAACCGGGGCCTGGGGGGTAGTCTAGTGGGAAAAAGGAGAAAGGACACGGCTCAGGAACAGGTAGCACATCCTCGTGTGACAAGATGGCTGCATCAGGGGCGCCTGGGTGGCTCAGTGGGTTAAGCCATTGCCTTCAGCTCAGGTCATGATCTCAGAGTCCTGGGATCGAGCCCCGCATCGGGCTCTCTGCTCAGCAGGGAGCCTGCTTCCTCCTCTCTCTCTGCCTGCCTCTCTGCCTGCTTGTGATCTCTCTGTCAAATAAATAAAATAAATAAAATCTTTAAAAAAAAAAAAAAAAGATGACTGCATCAGAGTATAACACGATTTCCTAATTCTTGAAATATATTTCCAAAATATACTTCTCCAATATTGTGCATTTCCCTGGGCTCTTACTGTTTCATTATATACATTCATTAAGGAGTAAGAGTGAGATGAGCCTTGATCACATTTACCTGCATTTCTTCTTGCATTGTGTCAGTCGTTTGTTTTCCCGTGTGACCCCTCCTCAGGCTCCTGCAACTTCCTCCATATCGATATTATGTTAAGAAGTGAATCACATCACTGATTTCCTGAAAATTCTTTTCAGTTACTTGTGTTTTCAGCTGGCAAATGCTTTTAACATTCAGAATTTTGAAACTATTATGTATTGTGTATTCCTTTCTTTCATATATTATTCCATAATTTTTATCACTAGAAAGCCCTCCATTCTCCAATCCAAATTACCTCTATTTTCTGTTTCAGATGTTTTAAAGAAATACTTTTCCTTGCTTCACTGATTGAGAATCACCTTAATGATAATGATCCAAATCCAGTTTGGGCTTGAAGAATAGAAACGGTGGTTGATTAGCAGCCAACTAAATTTCTCAGAGATTTGTCATATCGCGAGTTTGTTTTCTTACTGCTGTACCCAAAGCTAATAAATCAATATTCAAAATAATAGGGGAATAGGTATGAAATACATATTTATTAAATTGATTCTTTAATAAATGACTCATTGAACATTTCTGTGAAATGTTTCAATACTGATCGTAGTTCACATATACACAAAAAATGTCGATTATCCTGAATCAGTGCTACTGAAGTATGTCTCAAGGTCTGTGTTACAAATCACTGTGATACAAGGGGTATGGAGTTCAAAAAATATTTAGAAAACATTATAAATCTTCTCTTTTTTAGAGGAATATGCATAGAACACATTAGCAGGTTATAGACCCTCGAAAGTCCTGTTATATCTTTATTTAGAAATCTAAAAGATTTTTTTATGAGTCAGAAATTTTATTCTTATGCTACTCTCCATAAGATAAGTGAATTTTTTCACTGAATGCATTGTGAAAAAAATGTTCATAACAATGTTATTTGCAATTGCACCAAACGTGAAATAACCTTAATGTCCATCAACAGAAAAATGTAAATAATTTACATCAGTATTGTGTTGCTTCTACAACAAATTACCATAAAATTAATGATTTTAACAACACAAAACAACACAATACAATTCTAGAGGTCAGAAGTTCAAAACAAATCTTTGGGGTTAAAATCAAGGTGTCAGTAGGGCTGGTTCTTTACTGGATTCCAGAAAAGAAGCTGTTTCTTAACTCTTCCAGTTTCTAGAGTCTGTGACATTCCTCCTGTCTTGATTGTATCAATCTTTGCTTCCATCATCACAGACACTTCTCCCTTACTTTCACCTTCAGCTTCCCTCTTATAAAGATCTTTAAGATTACATTGGATCCACCAAGATAATACAGAATAATCCCCACCTCAAGATCTTTAACTTAATCTTATCTGCAAAGTTCCTTCCTTTCTTTCTTTCTTTTTTTTTTTTATGGTTATGTTAGTCACCATATAGCACATCATTTTTTTTTTTTTTTTCCAGCATAACAGTATTCATTGTTTTTGTACCACACCCAGTGCTCCATGCAGTCCGTGCCCTCTCTAATACCCACCACCTGGTTCCCCCAACCTCCCACCCCCCGCCTCTTCAAACCCCTCAGATTGTTTTTCAGAGTCCATAGTCTCTCATTGTTCACCTCCCCTTCTAGTTTCCCCCAACTGCCTTCTCCTAACTCCCCATGTCCTCCATGCTATTTGTTATGCTCCATAAATAAGTGAAACCATTTGATAATTGACTCTCTCTGCTTGACTTATTTCACTCAGCATAATCTCTTCCAGTCCCATCCATGTTGCTACAAAAGTTGGGTATTCATCCTTTCTGATGGAGGCATAATACTCCATCGTGTATATGGACCACATCTTCCTTATCCATTCGTCCGTTGAAGGGCATCTTGGTTCTTTCCACAGTTTGGCG
Organism: Enhydra lutris kenyoni; assembly: GCF_002288905.1. Lineage (NCBI taxonomy): Eukaryota > Metazoa > Chordata > Mammalia > Carnivora > Mustelidae > Enhydra > Enhydra lutris. The sequence continues at coordinate 4,489,976 of NW_019154146.1, read as the reverse complement.
ACCATGGCCATTGCTGCTATAAACATTGGGGTACAGATGGCCCTTCTTTTCACTACATCTGTATCTTTGGGGTAAATACCCAGTAGTGCAATGGCAGGGTCATAGGGAAGTTCTATTTTTAATTTCTTGAGGAATCTCCACACTGTTCTCCAAAGAGGCTGCACCAACTTGCATTCCCACCAACAGTGTAAGAGGGTTCCCCTTTCTCCACATCCCCTCCAACACATGTTGTTTCCTGTCTTGCTAATTTTGGCCATTCTAACTGGTGTAAGGTGGTATCTCAATGTGGTTTTGATTTGAATCTCCCTGATGGCTAGTGATGATGAACATTTGTTCATGTGTCTGATAGCCATTTGTATGTCTTCATTGGAGAAGTGTCTGTTCATATCTTCTGCCCATTTTTTGATATGATTATCTGTTTTGTGTGTGTTGAGTTTGAGGAGTTCTTTATAGATCCTGGATATCAATCTTTTGTCTGTACTGTCATTTGCAAATATCTTCTCCCATTCCGTGGGTTGCCTCTTTGTTTTGTTGACTGTTTCCTTTGCTGTGCAGAAGCTTTTGATTTTGATGAAGTCCCAAAAGTTTATTTTGGCTTTTGTTTCCTTTGCCTTTGGAGACATATCTTGAAAGAAGTTGCTGTGGCTGATATCGAAGAGATTACTGCCTATGTTCTCCTCTAGGATTCTGATGGATTCCTGTCTCATGTTGAGGTCTTTTATCCATTTTGAGTTTATCTTTGTGTACGGTGTAAGAGAATGGTCGAGTTTCATTCTTCTACATATAGCTGCCCAGTTTTCCCAGCACCATTTATTGAAGAGACTGTCTTTTTTCCACTGTATATTTTTTCCTGTTTTGTCGAAGATTAACTGACCATAGAGTTGAGGGTCCATATCTGGGCTCTCCACTCTGTTCCACTGGTCTATGTGTCTGTTTTTATGCCAGTACCATGCTGTCTTGGTGATCACAGCTTTGTAGTAAAGCTTGAAATCAGGTAACGTGATGCCCCCAGTTTTATTTTTGTTTTTCAACATTTCCTTAGCGATTCGGGGTCTCTTCTGGTTCCATACAAATTTTTGGATTATTTGCTCCAGCTCTTTGAAGAATACCAGTGGAATTTTGATTGGAATGGCATTAAAAGTATAGATTGCTCTAGGCAGTATAGACATTTTAACAATGTTTATTCTTCCGATCCAAGAGCATGGAATGGTCTTCCATCTTTTTGTGTCTTCTTCAATTTCTTTCATGAGTGTTCTGTAGTTCCTCGAGTACAGATCCTTTACCTCTTTGGTTAGGTTTATTCCCGGGTATCTTATGGTTCTTGGTGCTATAGTAAATGGAATCGATTCTCTAATTTCCCTTTCTGTATTTTCATTGTTAGTGTATAAGAAAGCCACTGATTTCTGTACATTGACTTTGTATCCTGCCACGTTACTGAATTGCTATATGAGTTCTAGTAGTTTGGGGGTGGAGTCTTTTGGGTTTTCCATATAAAGAATCATGTCATCTGTGAAAAGAGAGAGTGTGACTTCTTTATTTCCAATTTGGATTCCTTTTATTTCTCTTTGTTGTCTGATTGCCGTTGCTAGGACTTCTAATACTATGTTGAACAGGAGTGGTGAGAGTGGGCATCCTTGTCGTGTTCCTGATCTCAACGGGAAGGCTGCAAGCTTTTTCCCATTGAGGATGATATTTGCTGTGGGTTTTTCATAGATAGATTTGATGAAGTTCCAGAATGTTCCCTCTATCCCTGTACTTTGAAGCGTTTTAATCAGGAACAGCTGCTGGATTTTGTCAAATGCTTTTTCTGCATCAATTGAGAGAACCATGTGGTTCTTCTCTCTTTTCTTATTAATTTGTTCTATCACATTGATTGATTTGTGAATGTTGAACCATCCTTGTAGCCCAGGAATGAATCCCACCTGGTCATGGTGGATAATCTAAAAGATTTTTGACCGAGATGATATATATATGGATACATGTTTGTGTGTGAATGCAAAAATCTACAAATACAGTTAATTTTTCTGGGAAATTATTTTAGGAAAAATTCCCCAGGGGCTTTCCTTTGACCAAAAAAGAAATTTCCTTTTTTTTTTTTTTAAAGATTTTATTTATTTTTTTGACAGAGAGAGAGATTGGGTTCACAAGCAGGCAGAGAGGCAGGCAGAGAGAGAGAGAAGGGGAAGCATGCTCCCTGCTGAGCAGAGAGCCCAATGCGGGGCTCGATCCCAGGACCCTGAGATCATGACCTGAGCCGAAGGCAGAGGCTTAACCCACTGAGCCACCCAGGCGCCCCTATAAAATAAATTTCTTGATAATCAATGCAAATATATTTCAATGCCTTTCTTGTGTGGACGACTAAAGAGCTTCACACTAATAAACAAAATGTAATGTCACTTCAATTATATACTGCTCAGTATTTTTAAATGTATTCCCCTCCGGTTTAAGTCAGCTAAAGCCAGTCTGCCGTACCCCAACAGACAGATGCTCCCTCTGTCCACTTCCATTGCCACTATGCTAATCTAAGCTCTAAACGACTTTTATCTGGTCAGCTTCGATATCATCTCAGTGGAGCCTACAAGTTCCACTCTAGTCTCCACATTCATATGAACACTTTTTTCTAAACTATAGGTTTCTTTGTGTGATTTGTTTTCTTAAAAATCTTCTACGGCACCCTACTGCTTTTGGAAAGAAGTCCAAGCTTCCTGGCATCATAGTGTTAAGTATCATTGTAGTAGCAGTTGTGACTTACCCTCTGATTTCCTTTATCTACTGGGGTTGTCACATGACCTCTGCTTTTTAGACCAAGATAATCTCAATCGCCCACAAGAATCAGATAAGTTGCTTGATACAAATGCAGATTTCCAAACTATCTCGCCTACCTGGACCTAGGTCTCTTTTTGAAAACCTGCTCAGCCTCAGTGACACCACAGCTTACTGCATCGAAACAAATCCCGGAATTTGCCAGGAGCTCTCTCTCCCAAGCCAGGCCTTACTCGTGGCTCTTCCCTCCGCTTCGATCCACTCCCCGTTCTTCCAATGAACTTAATACTTATACACCAATATTTGTTATGAATTAATCATTTGCTATCAGTAACTATAGATATATTCTGTTCCTAACTTAAAAAAGGAGATTAAAACGTTATGGGATAGCTATAGATCTGCATTTTAATGTGCTGAAGAACAATGACAATTATATGTCAACATCTATGCTATTTGTCCATGATATTGCTGGGATTTTTCACCTCTCCATTTTCTCCTGAATTTGAACAAAATCTCATCTCTAAAGCAGAACAACTTGTGAAAGAGTAAGAATCAAGGAAAAACTTGTAAAAGAATACCAAAGAGAAAAAAAAAATAATTCAACATGACTCTGCATTATTATCTATTTGGAAAAATGTTCTTGCTAGTCTTGTTTGTTTGTTTGTTCCTGTGGTAAAATTTAGCAAGATAGAATATAATTACTTTTGCCTTAAAGAGCCCATATGTTTCACAAATCTGCAGAAGTCCTATTTTCCTTGCTTATCTAAGCTGCTTGAGTGTATGTCTTCTGTCCGTTTTCATTAACAAGATAGAGTCAGTGTCTCATGCAGTGCCCTCTGCATGGTAAAACCTCAACAAATGAATGAAAGAATAGATAACGCTGTATTTTAGGGGGAAAATGCAGTCCACAGAACCAAACCATATACTCTTCTAAACGTTTTCGATAGAACTTGAATTCTTCACAATCCTACAGTGTAGGAACTATAATTATGGTCCTCATTGTACTGCTGAGTGAATTGAGTCCCCGGAAAAAAAAAAGACTTATCTGAGGTTACAGTCAGGAAATACCCAGAGCTGGGAGTCAGACCTCGGCGTTGGCCCTGGTCTGTGCTCTGGGGATCTGCTGCTTCCCAGGGCTCAGGAAGGCAACAGAGGTCTTCAGATTACACTTGGGTTGAAATTTAAGAAACAGTATCGAGAAGCAGTTTGTATCTTTAGTGTTTCTCTGGGTATGCATATTATCTTTGCTACCCATGCTCCCCCCCGTCTATAGACAGAAATCTATTCGCCTTATTCTCTTGTATCTTAAGCCCAGCCCTGTGTTTGGGCAACCTGACCGAATCTGGTAGGATTTTATCAGGTCCAAATTCACACTTGGTAGAGCATAAGCCCATTTTGCAGTTTGAAAACCACTATCTGGTGTGCCCGAGTAACGTTTCAAGCTACACATCTCCAGAACTGTAGTCTCTTGTCCTATCCACTCTTGGATATTGTGTGGCTATTATATTTGCTCAGAATATTCATGTGCCTGGATGTCTGACTGATACCTGCTGATTAGCCCCAAACTGGGAGTCCCGCTTCAAGCTGTCCACTTGACCATGACGCCAACACTCTGGGATGGCTCTTTTCCTTGTATTTAGATATTGAATGAGGTCTACTCTGAGCAGATGAATCATGGAAGAGCACCATGCCATAGTTCTTCTGCTTGAAGATATCTGTTCAGTGAAAAGGATCAGATGTCTTGAGGATCAAATTCTGTAACAAGACAAAAAGAGCTCGCTGGTTCCAGCTGGGAGGTGATGTACTTCTGAAGAACTGCCCTGGGAATCAATACTCCAGCTAGCCCTGTAGATGTGAGTCATGTCCACCTGTTTCTAACTTAATCTTCCTCATCACTGATCCTTTTTACTTAGAAGTCAGCATATTTGAGGTATCCCAAGAGTCCTGTGAGGTGGGCAGTACAGATAACATTAATTTCTTAGAGAAAAGTGGCTCTCAGACATCTTAAGAGACATTTTCAGAAAGGAGATAGTGACTTGAATTGGTTCTTCCGCATCCAAGCCTTCTCACTACATTATGCAGATAGGGCTAAGAAAGGGAGGACTAGATCCCCAGTGGCAAAGTTCAGTACAACAAATGTACAATTAAAATAAATAATTAGATGGGAATTTGATCCATGAAATCCTACATATTAAGATTCTAGACCTGTGCTCTCCACTTGAACTTTTTGTGGTGATATAAATATTATATTCAGTAAGGAGCCACTCTTCACATGTGGCTAACACAACTAAGAAACTGAAATTTTTAAAAGTTTTTATTTAAATTCAAGTCAGTTAATATACAGTATAGTATTAGTTCCAGGTGTACAATATAGTGATTCATTACTTCTATACAAAACCTGGTGCCATCACAAGCGCACGCCTTCATTCCTATTGTTTATTTCATCTTTCTGCCTACCCTCCTTCCCTCTGGTAACCGTCTATGTATTTTCTGTAATCAAGAGTCTGTTTTCTGGTTTGCCTCTCTCTCCTTTTCTTTTTTTTTCCTTGAATTCCGTATATGAGTGAAATCATATGGTATTTGTCTTTCTCTGACTTATTTTGCTTAGCACAGTACACTCTAATTCTATCCATGTCCCTGCAAATGGCAAGATTTCATTATTTTTATGGCTGTGTAATATTCCATTATATTTATATAGCACATCTTCTTTATCCATTCATCAATTGATGGACACTTGGACTACTTCCGTAATTTAGCTACTGTAGATAATGCTTCTCTAAACATCAGGGTGCCTGTATCCCTTTGAGTTAGTATTTTTACATTCTTTGGGAAAATACCTAATAGTATGATTGCTGGATTGTAGGGTAGATCCATTTTTAAATTCTGAGGAACCGCCATACTCTTTTCCAGAGTGGCTGCACTAGTTTGCATTCCCACTGAGGGTTCCTTTTTCTCCACATCCTCCCAGCACCTGTTGTTCCTTGTGTTACTGGTTTAGTCATTCTGACAGGTGTGAGGTGACATCTCATTATAGTTTTGATTTGCAGTTCCCTGATGATAAATGATGTTGAGCATCTTTTTATATGTCTGTTGGCTGTCTGTAGGTCTTCTTTGGAAAAATGTCTATTCATGTCTTCTGCTCATTTTTTAATTGGATAATTTGTTTTTGGGGTGTTGAGTTTTGTAAGTTCTTTATATATTTTGAAATCTAACCATTTATTGGCTATGTCATTTGCAAATATTTTCTCCCTTTCACTAGGCTGGCTTTTAGTTTTGTCGATGAGAGAAACTGAATCTTAATATTTATTTAAATTTAACTATATTTTTATTTTAATATTTTTAAAAAGATTTTTTAATTATTTATTTCAGAGAGAGAGAGAGAGAACACACAGAGGGAGAGGGAGAAGCAGACTCCCTGCTGAGCAGAGAACCCAATGTGGGCCTCGATCCCAGGACCTCAAGATCAAGACCTCAGCCAAAAACAGATGTTTAATTGACTGAGCTGCCCAGGCACCCTTAATTTAAATAATTTAAATTTAGGTATCACAGGTAGATAGTGGCTACCATATTGGACAGTACAGTTCCAGATTCTTAAGGTTAAGAATGTAGCTGATGAATAAAACCCCCCCAAATCAGGCTTAGTACTCAAGAATATGCAGAGCAATTTACTTGAAGCAAGGGACATTGGATTACTATTTAAAAATAAAGTTTACCCCGAAGTATAAAATTGTATATATAAAACTTTCTGGGAAAAACCGTAGTTGTTCAAGTGGTGGTAAGAACCAGTATTAACACGACATGTTGTCAACCCTACAGGCTAGTAAGATCTATCAGTCTTGGTTACTCTACTTGCAAAGTACCAGAGAATGATTCAATCTGACACATAGAATAAGAGGAGGAAAAAGTCAAATACCATACCAACTGCAAAAATAACATTCTACTGTATGTGCTTTACTTTGTGGCGGTGCTATTTTTCAGAAAATAGTTGAACGTAGGGCAGCTGCCAGTCATGTCATAGGTTATCTGATGACATAATGGAGACTCCATGGAGAGAGGGCACTGTCTCCTCAGGGACCATTTTTCAGTTTTACTTCATTGAGTGGCTTCCATCCTCAGCCCATGGGTGTTCTCTTCTTGCCAACTCTTTTCCTGGCTTCAGCTATGACAATCACACTGATTTTCCCAGAAAGCCAACTGGCTGATACTCTCCAGCGAACCTTAGGAATGATGACTTGAGATCCAAACTCAGTTCGAAATAATAGAACAAGAATTTGGAGCAAGGAGCAAAGCAAGAGTGAAACTAGTTAAAAGTGTTTTTTTGGGGGGGCGCCTGGGTAGCTCAGTGAGTTAAAGCCTCTGCCTTCGGCTCAGGTCGTGATCCCGGGGTCCTGGGATCGAGCGCCGCATCAGGCTCTCTGCTCAGTGGGGAGCCTGCTTCCCCTTCTCCCTCTGCCTGCTTCTCTGCCTACTTGTGATCTGTATCTGTCAAACAAATAAATAAAATCTTAAAAAAAAAAGGTTTTTTGTTGGTTTTTTGGTTTTTTGTTTTTGGTTTTTTGTTTTTAAAGATCTTTTATTTATTTGAAAGAGAGTGAGAGAGAAAGCATGAGAGGGGAGAAGGTCAGAGGGAGAAGTAGACTCCCCGCTGAGCAGGGAGCCCGATGCGCACTTGGTCCTAGGACTCCAGGATCATGACCTGAGGTGAAGACAGTTGTTTAACCAACTGAGCCACCCAGCCGCCCCAAAACTAGTTAAAAATTTTATCACACAACAATTAACACCTCTTTGGGCAGTGTTAGAGACAACTACTTAAATTTCATAACAAAATTAAAACCAAAGCGAGATCTCCTTTCTGCATTTGTCTAACGTGCATATAACTGAACACAGCTGAATTTCAGTTCATTCTAAGTTATATCACTAGAAAATTTCCGTATCTTTGGAATGTTCCATAACAAGTGAAGGAAACTACCCACATTTTCCAGAAGCCAGGCAAGGAGAAACACTATTATTATTTGCAATATAAAATTCACTATGGAAATCCCACAACAACTATCACAAGATTTAGTGTTTTGGGCATGGATCATTTATATGACTTACACAGTTCCCTACTGTAGCTGATATGGTTTATCTGAATTTTACTAAGCCGTTCAGCATCATGCCTTATAATGTCTTATATACCATATTGAAATGTATATGTATATATGTTGTATATATATAGTTATGAATTTAATTGTATATATTAATATATACATATAACATAGTTAAAATAGCTGGTCAAAAACTATATCCAAAGAGTATAGATTTTTAACTTAGAGGAAAAAAATTTGATGGTGGGTATCTTGGCTTCAGAACAAAAACCTAAAAGTTCTTCTATTTCCTTTTTTTTTTTTTTTTTTGAAGACTTTATTCATTTATTTACTTGACAGAGAAAGAGAGATCACAAGTAGGCAGAGAGGCAGGCAGAGAGAGAGAGGGGGAAGCAGGCTCCCCGCTGAGCAGAGAGCCTGATGCGGGGCTCGATCCCAGGACTCTGAGATCATGACCTCAGCTGAAGGCAGAGGCTTAACCCACTGAGCTACCCAGGTGCCCCCTGAAAGTTCTTTTAAAAGTAATATTGAATGACAAGAACCAAAGGTCTCTTAAAGTGGCCAATGCAAGCTTACCAAGGACACCAATACCATGTCTGGAGATTGCCCCTCTGTTCTTGGTACTCTTTAGTCCATACCCAGATTTTGGTGTTCAGCTCATGTCCAGAAGAAGGTGGTGAAGATAAGGGAAGCTAAAAATGAAGGCTTTGAGTGGTGGTTTGCCTCTGCTGAATAGACTCCAGATATGGAAGAGTTGTAGAGGCACAATAACAATGGCTGAAATAGTCATGGGTGAGGGGAAATTCAGTTAAGAGAGTTTACCAAAATCCCATCTTCTAATCCATATTGTTTTGCTAATAGTAATTAGATGTGGGAGCAGGACTTTGAGGTTGAGTATTTAATTTTAATACCAGAGGTGAATTTTAGTGCTCTATTCAACTTCCTTCGAGGTATCAAGGATAGAGTCTGTATTTCAGGTGGCTTTTGTCTCATTTCAACCCTCCCTATTTATCCTACTGCTCCATCCCTCTGCAATATAGATTCTACTGTCTTTATATTTAGAGTTCTCTGGGTTGGCTAAGCTTACTAAAGAAATGGAGTTTATATTTTTTCTTACAAAGATTTCCAGCTGATGCAACACTGTTTGTTGAAAAGACTACACTTACCCATTGAATTAGATTGACACTTTGCTCAAAGATCTGTTAATGTGAATGGATAAAGAAAGTGTGGCACATTGTGACAATGGAATATTATTCAGCACTAAAAATAAGTGAGCTCTCAAGCCATGAACAAAACATGGAGGAAACTTGCATATTACTAAATTAAAGAAGTCAGTCTGTAAAGGCTGCATATTGTGTTAGTCCAACTATGTGACAATCTGAAAAAGGCAAAACTATGGAAGATCAGCAGTTACCAGGAATTTGTGGGGTGGGAGGAGTCAGAGGAAGGATGGATAGGCACAGCATAAATGATTTTTAGGGCAGTGAAAATACTCTGTATACTACCGTAATGATGAATGCATATCATATGTTAATCCAGACCCATAAAACATAGAGCAGCAAGAGTGAACACTAATTTAAACTGTGGACTTTAGGTGATAATGATGTGTCGATGTAGGTTCATCAGTTGTCACAAATGTATCACTCCGTCAGAGATGTTGATGGCAGGGGCCGCTGTCTGAGGGTAGAGGTATATATGGGAAATCTCTGTAACTTTCTCTCAAATTTCTTCTTAAAAAATGGATAAGGAAGATGTGGTCCATATACACTATGGAGTATTATGCCTCCATCAGAAAGGATGAATACCCAACTTTTGTAGCAACATGGACAGGACTGGAAGAGATTATGCTGAGTGAAATAAGTCAAGCAGAGAAAGTCAATTATCATATGGTTTCACTTATTTGTGGAGCATAACAAATAGCATGGAGGACAAGGGGAGATGGAGAGGAGAAGGGAGTTGAGGGAAATTGGAAGGGGAGGTGAACCATGAGAGACTATGGACTCTGAAAAACAATCTGAGGGTTTTGAACGGGAGGGTGGGTGGGAGCTTGGGGGATCCAGGTGGTGGGTATTGGAGAGGGCACAGATTGCATGGAGCACTGGGTGTGGTGCAAAAATAATGAATACTGTCACGCTGAAAAAATAAAAAATTAAAAAAAAAAGAAAGAAAAATAAATAATATTCTATTAAAAGGAAAAAAAAAGTCCTTAAAAGAACCTACTGACCATGTATACGTGGGTATACTTCTAGACTACTCTTTTTCATCACCCCATGGGTGTTTACAAGGTCTTGATTATGGGAGTTTTATAGAAAGACTAAAATTCCAGCAATGTAAATTCTTCAATTTCATTAGTATTTTTTAATGCTTTATATATTCTAGATTATTTTCCCTTCCATATAACTTTTAGAAAAGTTTTGGTAATTTCCACAAATGGGTTATGGAGTTGTGATTGAGATTGCACTGAACAAATGAAATTAAATCTCCTTAACAATATTGAGGGTTTCGGATCATGAACATGGTATACATACACATCTTTTTAGGGCTTTTGAATTTCTCCTAGGAGTCAGTTTTCAGTGTACAGGCAGGCCATTTATATCATTAAAACCTTCCCTGAATATTTTATGATTTTGTAGCTGTTTTAAATTGTATTTTTAAATTTTTATTTTTAAAGTGCTTATTGCTAATTTATAGAAATACATTCAATTATTGAATATATACCTTGCATCTTGCAATCCTTCTAAGTTTATTTATTCTAATAATAATTTTTGTAGATTCCTAAAATTTATTATGTACAAGATTACATCATCCATAAATAAAGATTTTTTTTTTCTTTACAATTATGATTCCTTTTTGTTTCCTTGCCTTATTTTATTTTCTAGAATTTCTGGAGCACAGTCAAAGAGAAGTGATGAAGCAGTCATTCCTACCTTTCTCCTGATGGGTAGCATAGGGAGTTTTTGTTTGTTTATTGGCAGCTCTGCTTTGTCAGGTTATAAATGTTGCTTACTACTCCTAGTTTACTAAAACATTTAAATATGAACAGACATTGGATTGATCAAATGTTCTTTTCCACACAATTTGAGATGATTTTATGATTTTTTTAATTGGGCTGGTATGGTTAATTATATTGATTTCTGCATATTAATTCAACATTGCATTTCTTGTCTCAGCTGAACTTGGTCATGATATAATACCATTTTAATGTATAGCAGAAATCAATTTTCTTCTCTCTTACTAATGATTTTAAAGTCTGTATTTATGAAAATATGGGTCTGTTCCTTTTGCATTGTTTCTGTATATTTATGGCTTTAGAGAAAATATTGTAGTTTAATTTTAGAGTAATATTGATGTTAAACATTGGTGTGGTAAGTCCGCTATTCTCTCAAAGATTTTTTGTAGAACCTTACGTATTTGATAGAAATCTCAGGGAAGCCATAGGGGCCTATAGTTTTCCTTATAGGAAGGTTTTTGATGTTCATTTTAGTGTTGTAAATAAATATGAGGATATTTAATTTTTCTCATTTTCTTGAGTTTTTCTCATAAACGATTTTCAAGATATTTGTCTATTTCACTGAGTTTTCAAATTTTTGCATAAAGTTTTTAAAAATATTATTTTATTTTTCCATTAATGGCTATAATATTCTCTGGTTATTCTATTAGTTAATTCTTATTACTCTGTTAATGAATAAGTTATTTGATTTATTTCTTATTCCTAATATTGGTAATTTTTTTCTCATTTTTACTCTTAATCATTCTTTTTTAAAAAGATTTCATATATTTATTTGAGAGTGAGAGAGAGCAGCAGAGGGAGAGGGAGAAGCAGACTCCCCACTGAGCTGGGTGCCTGAAGCCAGGCTCCATTCCAGGACCCCGGGATCATGACCTAAGCCGAAGGCAGAAGCTTAACCAACTGTGTCACCCAGGATCACTACTCTCCATCATTCTTGCTAGAGTTTTATTTCTATATTGGTATGATATAAGAATCCATTTTTGGTTTCATCAGTTTACTCTGTTGATGGTCCATGTACCACTTCAGGATTTTCTCTTGTTATTTTTGTTTTAACCTAAGTCTCTACTTTAGGTTTAATTTGCTGTTCTACCTAGTTTCTAAATGTGGAAGATTAGATCATTGCTTTTAAGTAACTTTTTTTTTTTTTTTCATTCTTACATAGCTTGTAAGTCAGTAAATTAACCTGGAAGATAGAAGCACATCTTCAGCTCTATCCCAAGTGTTTGGTATGGTGGATTATATTTCATACATTTCTAAGATGTTCTAATTTTTCTTATCACTTCTTTTTGACTCATGGCTTATTTGGAAGGGTTGCTATTCTTAAAAATAATTTTCAAATATTTGAGGATTTTCTGAATATACTTGTTATTGATAACCTAATTCAATTGTGTTGTGGTCAGAGAATATTTTCGGAAGAATGTCAGTGCTTTTACCTGTCTTATTGGGCAGCATAGTCTATATTGGTGAATGTTCCATGTGCCCTCAAAAATTGGCTACACCATTATACGTTGTATGGGAAATCTTACATACATAAATTAAATCAGGCTTGTTGATAATTTTCTCTGAACATTGCATATATTTCCTGATTTCTTTACCTACTTGTTTTATTAACTATTAACGTATATTGAAAGCCTCAAATTTATTGTGAATTTACTTATTTCTCTTATCAGGTCTATTAGATTTTGCTTCATGTCATATACTGTTAAGCATTTTGTTAGGTTTATATACTTTAGGATTTATACACCTTTTATGTAAATTGACGATTTTATAACTGAAAACAGCCCTCTGTTCCCCAAAATAACCCTTGTTCAGAGGTCTAATTACTTCACTATTAATACAGACACTTTAGCTGCCATATGATTATGATCGACATGTTCTGTCTTTTTTTTTTAAGATTTTATTTATTTATTTGACAGAGATCGCTAGTAGGCAGAGAGGCAGGCAGAGAGGGAGAGAGAGAGAGAGGAGGAAGCAGGCTCCCTGCGGAGCAAAGAGCTGCGTGTGGGGCTCCATCCCAGGACTCTGGGATCATGACCTGAGCTGAAGGCAGAGGCTTTACCCCACTGAGCCACCCAGGCGCACCATGTTTTGTCTTTTTGAAGCTAGATATATGATGTTATTTCATAAAGCAAAATTCCCCTTTTTTAGGTGCTCAGTTTAACAAGTATTCACAAATGTTTTCCATCATGTTATCCCATCACAATCAACATATAGATTGTGCTCTACTCAAAATGTGCCTCGTGGCTGCTTGTATCGATTCCGATGGCTGATGTGACAGATTACCATAAACTTAGTGACTTCAAATGACACACATTTATTCTTCTACAGGCCTGAAGATAGGAAGTCGGAAATGAGTCCTCAGAGGCTAAAATCAAGGTGTCAGCAGAGGGATTGTTTCTCCAGGAGAGAATAGCTTCCTTACTTCATCAAGCTTCCAGAGACCCTGGTACCTGTTTGCTCCCGGCTGGCTCATGGTTCATCACTCTAGTGTCTGCATCCTGATCGCACTGCCTTTCCCTCTGACTTTGACTACTCTTGCTTCCTTCTGAAAAGCACCCTTGTGATTATTGGAGCCCATCTGGATGATCCTGGATAGTCTCCTCAACTCAAGATCTTCAGCTGAACAACATTTGCAAAGTCACTTTAGCTCCACAAGGTGTTATTCATAGTTCTGGGGATTAGGGAGTGGGTGTATTTAGGGACCATTATGATCCCAGGATCCTGGGATGGAGCCCCGCATTGGGCTCTCTGCTCAGCAGGGAGCCTGCTTCCTCCTCTCTCTGCCTGCCTCTCTGCCTACTTGGAATCTCTGTCTGTCAAATAAATAAAATCTTTTTAAAAATAAAAAAATCTCTTTTTCATGAATGTTGTTCAGCTTTTCAATAGTTTTTCTTTTAATTTAAACATAGTCATTTTCTCTGCCTGACAGTTTTAATATTTTTTTATTTTTATTTCTGGGTCTTGTACTATTGATGCTTTTATCCTTTGACAATGTTTATTTTTATTTCTTTCCCTCCCTTTTGTGCTATAAAACACACTGCATTTTAATAGTATGGAGAAGCAACTAAATATAGAGCATCCCAAGTTATTGCTTATTTTCATTTTGGGGGGCAGTGCAATTACAATAGATGATTCTCAATGATAATTTTCCAGGAAAAAGTTGCTCCCTAATACTTTTATTCAGGTTACTGATGTTCAAAGACGGCATCTGTACTGATCCTGTGCTGTCAAAGACATAGCATTCAATACTTAATAACCTGAGCAGGAGGTGTGTTTAAGTTTCTCTTTCACTAGGGATTATTTGAAACATATCTAACACTTTCCTACATAATAGTTTAAATTACAGGCATCTGACCAAATGTGGCATCAGAAGGCTTTACCTTTGTCTGTTACCAAGTATTTCTATAAGTGCCTTTTATATAGAATTGCAACATACTATCTCATATTTCTGTGTGTACAAGATTTATTCTGCCTATGTGACTATAATCTCTTTTGTGGCTGGATGATGTTCTATCCAATTTTTTTCCCCAACCATGGTGCTTACCAAAAGGTCTATCACATAGGACAAATTTGATTTGAGTTTGCTAGATTGCATTACTTTTATTTAAAAATTAATATTGTTCTGATCAAACCAGTACCAACACTTTTCCTAAGCTGTTGTGTTTATCATTAATTTTTTAACACAACATTTCTTAGCTAATATATCATGCATTCTATTCTGGGAGCAGCTGGAATGATATCTGGAAAAATGTAGTGCATTGATTCTTGACTACTGGGAATTACCGGCTGGCAAAGTAGATTAATTAGATAAGGAATAACAATAGCAGATAAAGTTGTCTCTGCTCTGTTCCAAAGGAGACCTGCAAAGAGACCTAAAACTCATACTTTTCATTTTTTAATTTATCCATATTGTCATATTTTGAAGGGAAATCTAGAAATTCTTTCTGTAAGTAATAAAACAATTGAGGATTTATCTTTTTGTACCTCACTGCTTAATTCACTGAAAAACACCTGCGGTATATAGATGAATAATGAGTGATTGAGTAATGCCTGTTGATTTAAGATCAATTTCTGTAATATAGCCTCTTTCCAAATCAGTAAGTTAAGTTCGACCTACAAAGTGAATTCTTGTGTTACAGAGAGTAACCAGAGCACTGATGGAATGAAGTCCTAGCCAGCATACAGAATAATCACAGAGGATCACGGAAGATGGCAGGACAAGCTTTGAGTTTGACAAGATTAAATGTTATTTTTGAGAAGCTTTGCTAACCTTACTTCCAGGAAGAGTTAGGTTTGTACAGAGTGTTTTCTATAAGCCAAACACTGCTACAAAAATAGACCATTCTGAATTTAAAGTTAATGAATCTAAATCTCTACTATAAAAGTATTTTTGAATAAGTTTATCTATTTGAATACATAATATTATATCCTTGCTCAATAATCAGAGTGTCTTAGTAAAGAAAATTATACACAATCTGGCACTACAGAGACCCATCTGCAAAAAAAAAAAAAGGAAAATTAATGAGTAGCTCAGTGAAACACAATCATAGAATAATATAATTTTAGGGATCATCTAGTCCAATACCCTTAATTTACCCCTGAAATAATCAAGGCCTAAGCTCACAAAGAGAATTTAATGACAGGGCTCAGAACTCGAGTCCTCTAGATTTCAGATGAGATGTCTTTTCTTGTAAAACCATCGTGAGGTGGTATTCATGGAGCCCTCCTGTGATGATTGCACTGAAAACTGGGAGTGGGAATATATGTGGCTCTGCAATTTTGTGTATTGACATCACCATAGGTTCCCAGCTACTCAAGTAGAATTTAAAGATTTTCTATATTGATACTACATAGAGAACAACGAAATAAAAGTGGCCAAAGCCCAGATGTCAATAGAAAAGGAAATGCAGCTGTGGGAAATGTAAGTCAAAATGTGGCCCAATGATCTCTTCAGAAAATGTAAGAGTTCTATATAAGCATACACTAATAGATGTCTGAAAGTCCAGAAAATGCACACCAGCAGGTCTCCCTCCAAAACAGCAGCAATAACAAACGGGCTGCAGGACAGTAGCCATCTCACTTATGTACACCATGTCGAATGGATAGGATGACATGAAGTTCAGAAAATAGACACGAAGTATTTGCTTGGAATTACCACTGTGATGTGAGATTAATGGGAAAGGGACACTTTTCTGTGTGTGTGTGTGTGTGTGTGTGTGCGCGCGTGTGTTTACTTCACATTTCTCTTTGTTTTTTTTTTTAATGCTATAAATGTCCACGCACTACTTTTCCAACGTTTTTTCTAAAATGGTGCTGCCATGGAACTATGCAATCTAAAGAAGTCAATTCTGTAAATCACCGACTAAGGACATAGATTTCTATTCATCTATTTCAAACATTATCAGAGAGATCAGAGGAAGTGATAGGCTTCTGATAAGAAACCAGATACCAATAATCATCCCAAAAGGAGCACAGGTTCAAAGTAACTATGTGGGAATAAAAAAGAATCATTATCCTAAGTAATTGACAAATATCTTCAAAATCTTTAATGTTAAACTAATGGTTCTATGATCACTTGTCTGTGAAAACTTCATTAAACAGTCTGTCCTAGAAACCTGTAAACTCCCTCCAAATAAATGTAACTAAATAGCTAAGGAGATATTGTTTCATTTACATGTCCATTGTGAGAACCCTAACATGAGCACACTTCTCTGATCTTGCTGCTGACAGACACACGGCCTCAATGTCTCCCTGGGTCTCAAGTGGGCACTCAATTGTGAGATTAGGGTAACCTCGTTCTCTTAGGCTGACAACTGAAAATGTTCATGTCTACGTCTTATTTAGCTCCTCTCAAAACATAACTTATAACCACACTGCAGACTTCAAGGACTTCCAGAGACATTGACTTCAACAGGTCTTCTCTATAATTATTAAGAGCAGCAGTATCCGCTAGTAGTTGTAATGTACTTTCTCTTCAGTTAGGTAAGATGTCCCCAGGAATTGACTGTGAAGGGTACTAGACCAGGATCAACTAATCTAAATTCCATTCCCATCCTGGTCCTTATTAAATGTGTGGACTTGGATCAGTCACTTTATATTTCTCTGTCTTAGTAACTGCTTCTGTAGAAACCATAAGAAACCTGAAATTAAATAAATTTAGCTTTCAACTTCTATTTCCTACATAACTATTACTGATTTCCATACATTCAAAGATAGTTTTTGAAAAACTGGGCTGAGTGGTTGTTGAAATGAATTTATATTATTAAAATGGAATATAATGATGTCTCTTATCTGAATCGGTCTATTCCCAGATATCTGCTGTATAATGACTTTTTAGGTAGTAGAAGTCTGCAATAGGTTAATTTAAATAAGAAAAACAATTTATTCCTTCCTCATACAAAAGCAAAAGTGTTTTTTTTCTCTAATATGACTAAAATTCTCTGACATCTATATAATTGCTAATCAAAAATTTTGTCTTAAAAAATAAAATAAAAAGGATTTAGAGTAATAATTCCCCCAATGAGTATTTGTGATCCTCCTTTTTCCTATTTTTGAACAATGATAGGACACTAAGTTTGAAGAACTACTTGAGAGTCAATTTTTTGTTATATAATGCTCAAAATTTTCACTGTCCACTTCAAGAAACCAAACTTTACAAGACTATTTGCTTTTTGTCTTTTACATCCTCAGAAGTTTGAGAGTCAGGAAAAAAGTGAGATCCAGTTAATTCCATATTCTATTTACAGTTAAACATCTTTTTTTTTTCAAAATTGATAAATTCATTTTCTTTGTGTCAAATATTTTCTATAAATCTGTCATAAAAAAGTGTCCTCTTCTTCAGAGTATCACAGCAGACAACAGCACCAACACACATATACAATGACTAGAAGTCGTTGGTGCTTCCCTAGTTCCACTGGGGGAAGGTAGATGTGGGAAGCACCAAGACTAGCTGTAGGTTTCCGGTTTTTGGATTGATGGTTGAGGAAAATGTTCCACTTAAACATCATCCCATCATTGCTACCTAAACATATTCTGCTATAGAATGCTTCATGTCCTAGACCTTCATTTTTGTGTTTTGAAAAGAATGTACTAGATAGCATTTGTTTATAAAAACACCCAGTTTAACTCAGACTAAGACTTGGCAGCACAGTAAAATCATTTTGTCAATTGATTACTACAATTCACTGAGGGAGATGACTGCAAATTCATTACAAATGATCTTCAAATTATCCATTTTACACAGTTTTAAAATTTCTTCACACACCCTAGATTTGCTTGAAATACAGTTGTTTTACCAAATCATCTCCTTTTCTATTCCCTTCATCAGATCTTTGACAATGATCAGTGTTTGCCATTGAATCAATATGGTCTCAAATGATATCCATGCTGATTGTGGCCACCATTCCGCAGCAAAAGTGTTTTTCTAGTTATTACATCTTGAGGCTTTCTAGAATCCACAACACTCATATAATTCATTAATTTTTTTTCATGCGTAGAAGTCCCCTACATGGACTATGGTGATATATGCATTGAATCCTCATGAATTTTCAGCATTTACTTCTCTTCCTCCTCCTCCTCCTCCTCCTTCTTCTTTTCTTTTCTTTTTTTTGCTGTGTGGAGTTTGCCAGACCTGTTCACACTTCTGCTTTCATAAGAGACTATTTCACTATTTTAGAAATTATTTTATTTTAATAGTGTGAAAAAGACATTATTGATGATGTACATGTCTAAACATTGGGAGAACAAGCTGTGTTCTTATCAAAACAAAAGTGGAAACATGATTGTGATTCACTGTATGTCTTCCCACCAAGGCTTTCTTTTGCCTGGAAATTCCCCTAATCTGTGCATGCACATTTATCATAGTGGTTTTTCCATTCAGGTAGTGAATTCTGGGAAAAAATGTATATCAGTACAGGGAACTGCAGATTATGAGTTCAAATAGTGCAGGAATCTTATACTACATGTCCTGTTAGCATGGCCTCCAGTGCCCCTAAGCTAACTGTGAACCAGGTTCACCACATATGTCTTGGCGGCAACACTGAGATGGAAACCATAAACAAAATTAGAACAGAATTGACTCTACATCTCGAAGATTACCTACATTTTAATAAACAGTTAAGTTGGAGATACAAACATATTTTTGTGCACATAAAATTGGAATCATGTATTATACATAATCAGAATCTGTGATCAAGGTGATTATAAAAGAGGACCACATTTTCATAATATGAGTAGGTGGCATAATTTATAGGGAGATATAACCATCATGATTGTATAAGACAGAGTGACAGTCTCCTAACTAGAAGTGACCAAGACGAATACAACTTGAGTTGCCCTCATCCATGACACCTCCAAGCTGCTTCTTTTCTTACATGTCACAGAGACACCTCTCACACGACTTCATGCCCCATGAACCCCATGAACTCTGAACTCCAGTTCAGAAGTGATAAATAACTGAAACTTCAGTGTGCAAATTTTGGAATCTCCACTACCATTTATATAGCCGAAGTCATTTGTCCTTATTTAAGGGGCAATGTAGAGATTCCAGGCAAAGATGTGAATCTCAACTCCATGACTTACACTGGTGTACCTTTGGATAAATGCATTAATCTGACTCCGTCCCAAGACTATCAAGTGTAAAGTGCTCTTTCCACCTACTATCAGATCAAATTAGATAGGTATGTATGTGTGTGTGTGTTTGTGTGTTATATATGTGTGTAATACATGTATGTATTAAACACACATGTGTGTGTGTATCACATAAAAGGTTTTGCTCAAATCCTGGCTCAGAGAAAGTACGAAATAAGTAGGGGTTCTGGTCGTGGTTCTTATATTCTATGGTAAGGAGATTTGTCCATGAAGTCACTGGAGCTGCATATATTTCAAATTTTATGATGCATCTGGCCACTGACATGGCCAGTCTTCCCTGCTCCCCATGGGAAGTGATATTTTATAAAAAGCCCTGACTTTTGAAGGCAGAAACAACTTCAAAGTATCTTTCCAGTATGCTATAGTTGTTTCTTGTAACACACCATGAAAAATGATTTTGCTTTCTCAAAAAGAAGTTTATGGCCAATTTTTGCATCTAAGATGAGGTGCATAGGTTAGTAGATTAATAGGAGGCTTATTTGAAGTGGACACAGGGTATCAAGATCATACAGGTAAAAAGATGAGTTTTCTAATATATAGAAAATATGATAAAACTCAGACAAAGAAAGGCCAGCTTTGCACCAAATTTTAAAGGGCACTTTGAAACTGGACTTTTGCAGTCTAGAACATGCACAAGAAAATATACATTACAAGTCATTTGTACTTTGGTGATTATTAAGACCGTGTGATTGTTTTATGTGTTATGACACTGTTCAATCATAGTTTCAGTGTAATATCGCTATGTATATTTGTGTGTGATCATAAACTATACTTGTAAATATGAGAACATGGACGTAAATCCAAGTGGGAAAGCAACTTGCCCAGAACTTAATCTCAGGAGAAACCGAAAGCTGATCTGGTATAATGAGGTGGAGGTCAGCTCTGCCACCTCCCAGCATCTCAGTGCCTCTGAGCGATAATGAGTGAGGGGGCAATCGTGGGAAGCCAACAGGGGCAAAACTGTTGCTTCTCTCTCGCTCGCTATATATACATATACACATATATATGTATGTATGTATTTTTTTTAAACCTCAAAACTGTGACAGTTCAGAAGCCTCAGAACACTTTCCTTCATTGGACTTCTAAAGAATGCATGGTTGTAGTATGTTTATATTAACTGATCCCAAAGCTGGAAATTTCAAACTACTTTTGGAGTGAGTGATGACATATCTTGTCATCTGAACGGGGGTGTGTGTGTAGGTAATTCTGCAGAAAGCAGCAATGCCTTGGGAAGGGAGGAGGAGCCTCTCGTCGGTCACAGACTGAGACGTGTGTCTGCTTTCCCACAGGCTCTGCTAGAGACATACTCTCAGGGGTTGGAACAAGCAATTTGAAATGTTGAGTAAATTCCAAGAATCTGCGCGCCAACACTCGTGTCTACAGTACTAAAGAAAGCCAGGCTGCCATTCTCTTTCATAGAAGGTTACGGTCTCTTAAACACGTGGAAAAATTTCCACCTGGAGAAAGTCTGAACTGATGACGTACCCGCAATTTCAGCTATTTACGGTTTCATTAACATATCATGTTAATTTATCTGTAATTTAATTATAAATTGATTAGGAAAAATATTCATTCTACCTCCTTGTTTTCTTTGTGTTAAAATGCGTGAACAATTTAGGGGAGAATTCTTTCTAAGGCAACTCTCTTGTTTCAATTAGGCCGTAAAATCGGATTAGTTGGTAGAAATGCAATAAGCCTGTGTGAGAGGAGGCAGTTAGTTAGGTTGGAACAGGATGCCTGGAGGCCAGCAAAGAGGAAGCCAGACGCTGGTCCTGGCCGCACTCCAAAACAAAACCACAGGAGCCACATCAAGCCAGACAGGCCTGGAGATGAGCGACAAGGTAGGGCCAAGTTCACGTGCTCCTTCCTTGCGCCACCTCACCATCCTACGATCTCCCCGCTCAGGGTGCCCTGACAGGAAGCCCCTGACCTCATAAGAAGAGGAGGAAACACCCGGTACCCCTGCTCCAGGAAATCCCCACCACAAGGAATGACTATTCCACCCGCTTTGCTAACCACTGTCCCTTAAAAGCTAGAATCTCAAAGGCCAAGGGCCCTGAGCTCACCTGCTCTCACCCTTGAGAAGGTGCGATTCCAATGCAAGAAAGCGGCTCCTGCTATACTTTACTCTGACTCATGCTTGAATTCTTTCTAGCGGCTTAGCCAAGAACTGGGCACCTGCTGGTGGGGGAGTCCGGAGAGCTGCCCCAGTATCACTGGGACGGCCTTATGCTCTTCCAAGTGCTTTTGTGTGATTCCTCATCAGAGTCCCAGTTAGATGTCCCAGTAAGACAGCTCCGCCCGTTACAGTTATCCCAGATCTACAAAATTAGACACTGCGGGAGGGAAGTCATGTGATTTCATTTTTTATATAGTGGCATACCAATGTCTAGAACCTGAATTTTGAAATTCGTAGGCAACAGGGACGCTGTCTATAGCAGTGCTTACACTTGGGAACACTCTACTGGTGTTGCTTAAACTTGATTGTGCCTTCAAGTCACCAGGTTGCTTTTAAATCATGCTTAGGCATCAGAGAAAGACAGTTATTATATGGTCTCTCTGATATGAGGAATTTGAGAGGCAGGGCGGAGGGTCCTGGGGGGTAGGGAAGGAGAAAATGAAATAAGATGGAACCAGGGAGGGAGACAAACCGTTAAGAGACTCTTAATCTCAGGAGACAAACTGAGGGTTGCTGGGGGTTGGAAGGGAGGGATAGGGTGGCTGGGTGATGGACATTGGGGAGGGTATGTGCTATGGTGAGTGCTATGAATTGTGTGACTGACGATTCACAGACCTGTACCCCTGGGGCAAAAATGCATTATATGTTAATAAAAATAAATAAAAATTAAAAATAAATAAAATAAATCATGCTTAGGCATCTCACACACACACACACACAAACACACACACACACACTAGATAGGGAGTTTTTTAATCTTGGTATGTCATCATAAATAAATATTTACATAAATTAGTATGAGAAACCAAAAGACCTGCTATGTAAATGGAACCATCTAAACACTGCTTGATTTTGTCAAAAGCTATGTGTGTGTGTGGATACATGTTCTGTGTGTGTGTGTGTGTGTGTGTGTGTGTGTGTGTGCGTGTATGTGTTTGGTTACCTTATTCTTTCCAGCTTTTGCTGTTAAATTTTAGAGTACATGCTTGTGTAACAAATGAAGATTTTGAAATATAAAAACATTATTTATATGTTATATGTTACAAAATAATAGCCATAAATGTTTCTGTTCCTCTATCTGCATTCTTACAAATATATGTATAAGGTTTCTCAGTCATAACACGTCTTCTATATTTGTGTCTTTTTCCCTTGCGTGATCTGCTAATTTCTGAAAGATCTGTGCTATAAATTTATATTGTAACTAAGAAATTCATTTTGTCCTTGATCTCTATCAGTTTTTGTTTGACATTAATCAAAGCTGTATTTTATGTACAGAAAATTTATGATTGTTAAATAAATCATCTTGAAGAATTGTTCCTTTCAGCAAAGTAAATTTTCTTCACTTTAAAACAATTTTCACTTTGAATTATATTTTATTGTCTATTATATTGTTAATCTTCTAGCATTTGCCTATGATCCTTTTGCATTGCTTTATTTAGAGATTCTTACGTCATTGTGATTTTGGTATGTTTCATTTGAGAAGATTTTCTGGAATTCTGTCTTTAACACATAACTTTAATCTAGTCACATTTACTGTTATTGGTTACATGTTTGAAGTTATTCCTGCCATAGGTTTTCATATTTTCTATGTATCGTGGTTTGTATTTGCTTATTTTTCTTCCCGTATTTGTTGGAGTTGTCAACTTTTCAGTGGTCCAATTTTTTGCATTTATCATTATACAATTTACTTAAATTTTTTGGTAGTTACTCTGAAAACTTCAGCATTTGCTTAAAATTTTAAATTTCTAGCATTAACTGGAGTTAGTCAATAGATACAGCTTAACACTTTTTAGGGCCCTTCCTTACCTCTTCTAAGATAATCAAGATGATCAAGATTATAATTCATTAACTTTTACTTTCAACTTTTAGACTTAATAATTTGCTTTATTATTTTCTTTCCCATCACTGGTGCTTCCTTTATTCTTCCTGATTCACTTATTTTTCTTGCAAAAATTTATCTTTCAGAGATTTTTTTTTAAATCTATGGACAACAAGATTCCTTTATCCTTACATATCTGAAAGTATTATATTACTCTCACACTTGAATGATAGTTCGAAATAGACAGGAGTGCTGATTCAGTGTTATTTTCTTGTACATTTTAAAGATATTTCTCTATTCTATTTCATATCCACTCTTAATAACAAGAAGTCTGTTGGTAATCTGACTGCCATCTATTGATAGGTAATCCCTAGTTTCATCTTTGTAGAATATAAAGTATGTTAAAAATCCCTAGTGCTTAAAAATTTTTAGTATAGTGTGTCCAGGCACGTTCCCATATAAATCCGTGCACATGGGTGCACACATATGCATGTCCATGTGTTTGTGTGTGTGCCCACGTCTGTGTGTGTGTGTGTGTGTGTGTGTGTGTGAGTGTGTGTGTGAATTTGAGGAGTTGCTTCATCTTTATCCTGCCTATTCAGTGGGCCCTTTTAATTTACCTTTATATTATCTTTAATTTCTAACTTTTTCTGTGACTCTCTCTTCTCCTCTGTTGGGACAATGATCAAAATAATTCTCAACTCCAAATACATTATTCATTGCAAGCTTTGCAAACACAGAGCTGAGTTCTCTAAAGATTTTTCACTTGCCAGCTTACAGATGTGAAGCTTCATCAGTGGACATGCTGTAGGCACAGCAGGAAGAACGGCTTTTCTCTTTCTAGTTCTGGGGGTTCCTAGGTCAGGCTCCTGCAGTTTGTGGGGAGTTTTCTTTGGCACTGGCAAGCCAGCAAGACCTCCTGCATCTTCTGGTGGCAGCTTCTCCTAATATCATCCTGCACAGCTCCATAGCAGCCTGCTACCAGCAAGACACCTCCTGTGCCATCTGCCCCCAGAATAGGTCCTCCACCAGCTTTGCTGTAAGTGTTGAGGTGGGTAACTTCCTGGTGACCTCCTGGCACATCCCTCACAGGATAATGTCAATGTCTTCATGACTTCCCTTGGATACCTCCTTCAGCACCTTCAGGGCAGTTTTCAGTGAGTTTCTGGGCTTAGCATCTTCTATGGATGGATCCCCAGGATTCCAGAGACAGATCTGCAGGGTCCCTTGAGCAACACCTAGAGAACTTGTCCAGCATCAGTTATCTACGATTCCACCCTCTCAATGTGGTCTGGATCTTAGCTATGGTGGAGACAATCTCATTTTGGGTGTCCCATCATCCTTAGATATGGTGATTACAACTTATTTCTCCCATTCCTGTGCTCCATACTGGATGATTCCCTCTTAAGTCAATTCCATGTTAATAATTCTTTGAGCTTTCCAAGTTTAAATTACTGGGTAGTTTCTTTCTCTTTACTGGATCCTAACTAATATAGAATAAGCACTGGGGACTCTTCCATGAGATGGACCATAAAGAAAGAATTTTGGAATTGGTTTGGCCATACTTCGAAGCTTGAGTGCTTCTTGAGTACTCTTTGGGAAATGGGAGGCTAGTAATCTACAGTGCACCTTGGCATCATAATTAATCAAGTTAACATCTAAGGTTAATTGTGATGAAGTGACAGCTATAACGAATCCCTTGGGACCCGAAATGGCTGCTGCACTTGACTGTTACGGCAGCAGTGACGACTATACGCAGTGTGGGGTGGGCTTTTTAAATGGACGAGGGTGATTACAAACAGAGAATTACAAACTCAGGTTTTTAAGTATCAGCTTGAGTCAAGGGCTGAGAGCCAGAATCTTCCATCACAACCCTGGTAGAATCTCTTATTTATTCTACCCTAATGGCTAATGTTGCTAAACAAAAAATCTAATAATGTGGGTAACTGAAATGCAATGATGTTAAATTCAGTCTTGCCAACTTTCTTCTGTGAATGGCAGAGCATCCTTTGAGAAAGAATGGGATCCTAAAATTTAGAATAGAGACACGTGTTTGAACCTGATAAAACTGGCAATATTGCATACTAATGTCATTCTGTGTCTTCCTTGTCAGTGAAAGTGGCTGACCCTCTGTGTCTGAAAGTCCTGGGATAACCTCCCCTGTACAGATGACTTAAGAGGATACCAGCCAATAGCATGACACCCAAGGAAGACATTCAGATTTTACAAATGTTAACCCAAGAAGGCAGGAAGATGACACTAGATATGGTTGAATTTATCTATATGGCCACACATGCGAGAGGTTCTAGGTTCATCACATTACTTCATTCAACAGGATGTAGCTCTTCATCGGTTGACTGAACCTAGAACTCCACAATGAGTTCCACTTAAGGCTGAGAAATAGCCAGAGCTTTTCTAGCATGATGTAGAAGAGTGAATCCAAAGAGAGACAGGAATGTTGTACTGGATTTACAAAATCAAACATATACCTCCTTAAGAGATAAATCTATTGTCCTTGCCAAGGTCAGGGGTTAAAGAAAAAGAGAAATCTTAAAAAGAAGGACACAGGTTGGAGTTAAAGTGAAAAAATAACATATACTATGCAAAAACTAATACTTTGAGTATTTTGACTTTCAAAGTGGACTTTAAAGCAAGCAAGAAATATCATGAGGAATAAAAAGGCATCTTGCCAAATGACAAAATGGTCAATTTACTAGAAAATATAATTACTCTTAAATTATATGATTCTAATATAACTTGAAAAAAATAAAACCAGCAAATGGCTGAATTACAAGTACAAATTTAATAGTGGAAGACTTCTAAGGTATTTATGTTAGTAATTGGTGGAATTAACACACAGATATTCGTAAGAGTTCTTTAACAAATATGTTCTAATAGGCATTTATAATATTGCATCCCCAAATTGCAGAATACAAAGTCTTGTCAAATAGACTCAGAACACTTTCTAAAAATGGTTTCATGTTAGACTACAAAGCTAATTTCAATAAATTCTAAAAGTTTCAAAGGATTGAAATAACTTAAAAAGTGATTATAAGAAAGACAACTATTATAAGAAAAACTAAAGGAAATTAGTAACTTCAGGAGAAAGTAAAGTAACAAAAATGTTTATTGAAACAAACACATCCAAAAATATGAATTCAAACATTGACCTCTCCACTAGGAATATTTTTCAATGATTCGTGGAGAGGAAATGTAATTCTAGCATAATATGTATCCTGGGATTCAGAAAATTGTATATAAGCATCTACATATAAATCCTGACTTCTGGGTTTTCAATTTCAAGATTTAATCTATGGACAGAACATAATACTTACCCATGGTTCCAAGGCTAACTCTACATGCTAACTTTCACCACATGAAAGCAAATCATGCCTTATAAAATATAGAATAATGAAAAGAGGAGGAAAAATCAAAGAGAAGTTAAGGATGCTGATATTTCTGCAATTATCAATATTGGAAAATATGGAGTTTTAAAAAGAATATTTAAAATATTAAAGAAAAGAATAGAAGAACTACAGCAATAGAATAACATTGATAAGAGGGGATGAATACATAATATAGTTAGTAAGCTCATTGTTTCTATTGTGAAACAATGAGTGCTAATTCAATTGGAGGTTTAATATAAGCTCTTTATTACAGTTAAGAAAGAAACCACAAGAAAAACACAAGCAGGAGCAGTAAAAAGGACTAACACTCTGGGCAAGGTGACTAGAACTTAAAAGGGTGGTAGGAAAAGAGGGGTTCTTTATACTCAATGTACTGCAGTTGTATGATTCGTTCATGTGTGTGACATTTTGTCTAGTAAAGCAAAATTCTAACATGAAATTTTAAAAAGTCAGTGATGAAAGTAATATAAATGATTGCTTTGAAGGGGGAGGGGTTTTTTTAAAGCAACATAACAGTATGAAAGGATTGTTTGGTGCAATAGAAAAATTCTACGTATTTATGCAGATAACGGATATATATCTCCTAGAGCTGAACATAAGAATTGCACATTTTACTTCACATAAACTATACTTTAATAAATAAAATAATGAAAAATAGCAGGGAAACTATCTTGTACTCATCAGGCATTGATTTGATTGCTTATATATAGGACACCCCACAAATATCTGATTTTATTAACCCAAATGATCCTTCACAGAGTCTAACAAACCAGAGACATTATTATCAGTATGTGTGTGCAACAGGCTTCACGCAGCTGGAAGTAACAGAAAACTCAGAAGCAGTGGCTTAACAGAGGCTTCATGTCCACCTCCTTTCAAGAGTCTGAGTTCAGGGGCGCCTGGGTGGCTCAGTGGGTTAAAGCCTCTGCCTTTGGCTCGGGCCATAACTCCAGGGTCCTGGGATTGAGCCCCACATTGGGCTCTCTGCTCAGCAGGGAGCCTACTCTCCCCTCTCTGCCTGCTTCTCTGCCTACTTGTGATCTGTATCTGTCAAATAAATAAATAAAATCTTAAAAAAAAAAAGAGTCTGAATTCACATTTTGTTGCTTCCTCTATTTCCCCATATCCCCCATGTAATGGTCACAAAATGGGGGCCCCATCTCCAAATATTGCTTCTGTATTCAAATCAAGAAGAGAAGAAAAGACTCATTAAGTTCAGTTTATTTTATTAGACAATTCGAAGTGCTTCCTGAATCCCTAGAATGAGTTCCCTCTACAAAGCATGATAAGCAAGCATGACTTTTGGAGCTTCTGTGATATGGGAATGCAAGGTAGGTGGGGTTAGGAATATCTATTCCATTAACAAATTCACAGTACTGGCTGCATTGCAGCATATGATGCTTCTTTGTGCATTACTGTCTGTCCTAGCAAATCTGTGGTAGATAGGGGCTGAGCCATGTGCTTCATTTGTTTTTACCTAGTACATGTAAAAGATACAAAAGCTTTCCCACGTAATTAATTAGTCCTCATCAAGGTGTTGTCTTATGTAAACCTGAGATCCTAATTAAAGACTTATCAGCTACCCTCCAATTCCAAGTGAGTCTCCAAAGCCCTAATAACACCTCTACTTTGTGCAGTGAGGCGCTCCAGGAGGTGCCGGTACCCAGCCTTGGAAGGCACAATCGTAGGCTGAATGGCTATTATCAAGGAACATTTAAACACAAATTTCACAATTAGATGACATCTGAGTTTTTTCCAGCTCTCAGATTTCATGAAAAAAAAAATTTTGAGTTTGCCCTTGAAAAAGAAAAATGTAATCTGCAGTCTGACACTTTGGCGTTCTCCTTTTTCAATTATGGAGACCTGACTTCAAGAAATATAATGTCTTATGTCAAATAAAAAATGAATTCCGATCTTCTATTTTCCACGTTAGCAAATGGACTGACTACACAGAAAATTAAGTGTGACATACTTAGGAAGGAGAACATGAACGTTCCACTGCAGTAAGAATGTGGGCGGGCTTTGAGCTTCCATGGTGTGGAATGAAGGGTTCCCTGATCTCACTCTCTCTGTGGTGAGATTTTGATACTGATTATGTTTCTACATCAAATATGTCAGGAATCTAACATACTATCAATTTTAAGGTTTACATTGTAATTCTTGGGGGTGCATCCTAAATTATTTATTTAAATTGAAAAATTTATGATGAGTACATAATTAAATTTAATTTAAAATATTCCATAGCTATCAATCATTGTTGTCAATGACTTCTTCAGAAGAGTTCCAATACATGTCAATTTACCATTGCACATAGTTTTAATGGGCTGGAATGTCGAAGGACTATTTACTGTTTGTTACCTTACTCCCTTGTGTTATACTACTTAGGATGTGTTGGCAAAGTAGCTCATGATGTAGTTGATATTTATTTCAGTTATAATAATTAATGCTATCATGGTGAGGAGAACTTTGAAAGTGCCTCCAGTTGATCCTGAAGATGACCATGAAGAAGGAAGTGACTTCTTCAAGTCACTTCCACTCTTCACATAGACAAACGTGGTCTCAAGTCATAGCAACTTTCAGGAGATAGACCAAGAAAGTTACACTGACTCACACTGTCTTCCACTTATTTGTCCCATCTCAGAGTATACGTTATTCTACTCAGGGTGTGAGTCTGAATGTAATACAATGGAGATTTTATTTCAATTAGTGAATATTGCACTTGAGTGCTATGCAGTTGTTGTTAATAAATTTACCTGAGTGATTTTATGCAAAGAATTTCAAAAGAACTGAAAAACAAAAACTTGGATTATCAATCTGAAAATGTTTTTTAACAGTTGAGAGGCCATAAAGCAGAGAGATATATTTGTAACCATGCAATATTTATGTATAATAAATTGCTACAGAAAGCATTTTTTTTTTTTTTTGGTATTGGTTTCAGAAATACAATAATAGCTTTCAAATGAAGAACATGATTTCTGGTTTAGGAATTTCTAGCATGTTCAGACTTCCTTTCACATTGTAGGTAGGACGTCATTCTACTTTTTGAATAACTTATGGTTCCTGGTTCCAAAATTCTGCATGCCAAAGTCATGCCTGAAGCCAATCAGAAACTATAGAGTTCAGGTACTACTTGTCTGAAGTACTCTAGAACTGAGCCAGAGTATACAATACTGGTAAAAATTAAAATTACCTCAAGAAAAGGTTTTTAATAAGCACCAAATATAATGCAATTTCAAGGCAAGTAGCATAGCGGTTGTAAAAAAGTGAAAGATGTTATTAGAGAACGATTTTAAAGCTATTTATTTGGGCAGAATATACTACATTTACTAGGTAATAATTTACAATCTTTCTTAAACCAAAATTTCACATATAACATTGTTCATTTTAGATACAACATAATGATTCAATATTTGTCTCTATTGAAGTGGTCATTATAATAAGTCTAGTTAACATCCGTCAGTGTACATAGTCATGATTATTTTTCTTGTGAAGAGGACTTTTAAGGTCTACTCTTTTAGCAACTTTCTTTTTTTTTTAAGTTCTTATTTAAATTCTAGTTAGTTAACATATATGATAAAATTGGTTTCAGGTGTAGAATTTAGTGATTCATCCCTTACATATAACACCCCAGTGTTCACCCCAGGTGATCACCCATCACCCATTAACCCCGTTTATTCCATTTACCCATTAATTCCCATCACCATTTACCCCATCCCCCACCCACCTCCCTCCATCAATCCTCAGTCTGTTCTCTATAATTAAGAGTCCCTTATGGTGTGCTTCCCTCTTTTGCCTTCTCTCTCTCTCTCTTTTTCCCCTTCCCATACGTTCATCTGTTTTGTTTCTTAAATTCCACATATGAGTGAGATCATGTAGTATTTGTCTTTCTCTGACTGACTTATTTTGCTTAGCATAAGACACTCTAGCTACATTCACATCGTTGTAAAAAGCAAGATTTTATTCTTTGTGATGGTTGAATAATATTCTGTTATATGTATATATATACCACATCTTCTTTACCTGTTCTTCAGTTGATAGACATTCGGGCTCTTTCCATAGTTTGGCTATTTGTTAAAAATGCTGCTAAACTGGGGTGCATGTGCCTCTTTGAATCTGTACCTTAGCAACTTTCAAATATGTAATACAGTCTTATTAACTACAGTCAGCACTATATCTCAATGACTTGACATTTTTTATGACTGGAAGTTTGTATCCGTTGGCCCCTTTCACCCATTTACCCACCCCTCACTTCTAATCCTTTGTTCATATCTGTGAGTGTCTTTGTTGTTTTTGCTTTAAATTTCACATATAAGTGAGATCATAAGGCATTTGTCTTTCTTTGTCTGACTTACTTCTCTAAATGTAATGCCCCCAAATGGCAAGATTTCTTTTTTACGCCTGAATAATATTCCACTGTATACCACAATTTCTTTATCAATTTATCCCTCGATGGACAATTAGGATGTTTCCACGTCTTGACTGTTCCAGGTCTTGAATAGCACAATGAACTCAGGGGTGCACACATCAGTGTTTCCCTTTTCATTGGATAAATACCCAGAAAGATAACTACTGGATTCATAGTTCTATGTTTTGTTGTTGTTGTCATCGTTGTTGTTTTGGTACCTTTCAAATATTTGCCTTAAGTTTTGTACTTTCATTTAGAACGTAAAGAAATTCCTTAACTTTAGTGCTTCAATATTTACACCTAAAAATGAAGATTATTAAGTAATTGTGAAGATTTCTGAAACTTGATAGTACTTAAAACCAAAATAGCAGGAATCTTACAAATAAAAACACAAATTTCATATTTATGCAATGTAAAATACATATATATTTATTTTTGTAGATTTTTATCATTACAGAAGCATTCATATCTTCAAATAGATAAAATGAGGATGCATGAGCAATTAGTTTAGGTTACTTTTTCATTTAATATTCTATTATAAATGTTTCATCCAATGATGCATATCTTGATATTTATGCCTTCACTGGCTGCATAATAAATCGCTAATTTGATACACTAAGTTTTTCTCATTCTTTTCTCTTTTATAAAGACTTTTGGTTTTGATTATCAGTAAGTAGATGCCACACAACTGTTTGCTCCTTTTCTGAAACAGACAATCAGTTAAGTAAATATGCGACACTTACACAGGTAGAATATTAATGAGATATTATGCTGCAAGTGTAAGAGAGCATTTATAAATGTGAAAATATTTATAATACATTACATGTTTTAAAAAGCTCACTATCATCGGTGTTGGACAATCCTCACTTTTAAGGAAAAATTACACAAACATCCACATGCAAGTCATATACAAAACCATCTGGAAAGTATGTAAACAATAGGGTGGTTTTCTCTAAATAGCAAGATTATTCCTTGTATTTGTCTAATGTTTCAAATTTTCTAGATGTTATTTTTATTTTAAATATTTTTTTAGAAATAAGCTGATTTGTAAAACAAAACTTGGCAACCAATGTTGTTAATGCTGAGGTAGAAAAAACGTTTTAAAACTTTTTTGGACAACGATATGGTGCTATACAGCAAGAGACATAGCACACTTAATCTTTCACCGAGTAATTTTACTCCTGAAACTTTATCATAAGAAAACAATTCAAGAGAAGCAAAATGACATGAAAAAAGGTTTCAGTTGAAAGAAACTAAGTAAGACTTATATTTTCAAAATTAAGTGTTGGCATAAGTTATGACATGTCAGTAAGTTATGTGTTAATGCACTAATGCAGCTTGTGGCACTGTCATTTAGCAAATTTATTTCCAAAAAACAACTTATTAAATTGAATTGGTATTTTTAACATGTGCATAATCATTGATTTACCAAAGTGATTTGCAGGAATTTATTCATAGCAGAAATAAGCCATATGCACAGAAATCTTTACATAAAAGTATTTACAATAAGGAAAAATTGTAAATAACTTAGGTGGTGTTTCCATAATATTTTGCACAATAGATTGTGCCCTAATTTAAAAAAAAAAACCTTTCTTGATCAGTATTTGCATTATCTGTTATTTTTGCTCATTTTAAACATTATTAAAAAGCCAATACAAATTTTGTGAATTTAGGGGTGTGAAATTGTTTGGTTTAATCAGCATTTTTCCATATTACTGGATATCATCAATTTGTTTATAAACTTAAGATATTTCTGTCCATATATTTGCCTTTTTAAATTTTAGGTAACTTTAATCATTGCAGCTACCACTGTTTTTCCAGTCATGTCATGTTATATATATTCATATTCCCTAGTCATTCACTTACCTTTTATTTATGTTGCTCCTATGATATAGTACTTTTTAATTTGTATTTAACCAAATCAATCAAAATATCTGCTTCTAAGATTTAGCCTTCCTAACCCATATGCTCAAATATCAGAGGCTTTGGGCTAGAAAGATAGATATAGATAATATCTTTATCATGATATCTTGAGCAATATAGTTTCCACTCAGATGTCTAGAAGTCATTTTAAAAATTTAATATTTTAGGGGCGCCTGGGTGGCTCAGTGGGTTAAAGCCTCTGCCTTCGACTCAGGTCATAATCCCAGGGTCCTTGGATCGAGCCCCGTATCGGGCTCTCTGCTCAGCAAGGAACCTGCTTCCCCCTCTCTCTCTGCCTGCTTCTCTGCCTAGTTGTGATCTCTATCTGTCAAATAAATAAATAAAAATATTTAAAAGAAATAAAATAATTTAATAGTTTAAATCTATTTTTCTTGCTAGTAGGATTTAATTTTCTGTATCTTGGTAACAGTTGAGTATAATTTAAATTATTCAAAAACATGCACAAATACAAAGGAATGGAAATAGTGGACAACCCTTTTTATGAGTAAAAAGCAAGATGACATCTTGTTTTTCGGATGTTGGAACCCTGGTTGTGATGGCATACCAAGAAGAGATTCAAATATATCAAGTTCTTAAGTTAGTCAGAATTGTTTTATGTAGCACTTTTGTTGTTCTTGCTGCATCTGGGAGTTTGATTTTAACTGAACTTTAAGAAGGCAAAAGCACAATCTTATGGAATCTCGTCACTAACATTCAAATTACAGAGTAGTGTTAGTTCTTCTTAGAAGATTGTTAAAATGATTAAAAGCCTTAGCTCTAAAAAAACTAGAAAGTTTGGGAGCACCTGGGTAGCTCAGTTGGTTAAGCATCCAACTCTTGATTTCATCTCAGGTATTGATCAGGGTTGTGGAATCAAGCCCCAGATCAGGCTCCCCACTCAGTGCAGAGTCTGCTTGAGATTCTCTCTCTTCCTCTCCCTCTCCTTCTGCCCCTCCCCCTGCTGTGGACCTTCTCTCCTCAAAATAAGAAAATAAGTAAGTAAGTAAATAAATAAATAAATAATTAAAAAAAAAAAAACAGAAAGCTTCTGATAGCAAAACATTTGTTTTCAGCTTCAGAATATAATATGAAAATTAACAATAAGTATATAGGACACCTGCAGATGCTCCATATCCAGAACATTGTCAGATTGTGTTCCTCTCCCTCACCACATCATTACCCTGTAGTGGTGGGAGCTGGCATCCGCTCTAACAGGTCCACTGCAAGGTTTTCCAACCTGGTTTGACCAGCACACTTCTGCCCCTTTTCAAAATCTTCTGCACGTTGCACCCAAGATGGTCTTTTCAAAATACAAATCTGATTCTGTCATTCACTGGCATGGAACCCTTCAAGGGCTACCCAAAGCCCCTGGGGAGAAGACGACAGTCCTCAAATAGGTGTCAGGCCCTTTGAGTGTGGTTGGGGGAAGGCGGTGTGGTTTCACTCCCATCTCTGTGCCCTGCCTCCTGTGAGATCTTGTCCGGCTACACTGGCTCTGTTTATTTTCTTGAGCACAGCCTTCTATTTTTGCTAATACAACAAAGTCTTTATTTGGACAAATCTACCCCCATAAAGCCAGATGCATAAATATTTTTAAATATCTTCCAAATAGCACAGAATCTGGCAAAATAATGAGTCATAAAACCAAAATTTGAGCGAAGCCCGAGATGAGTGGACCTCTGAAATGAGCTGTGCCAGGAGGATGTCTGCTGAGGGACCTGTAGGTTGCTACCCAGAGGGATCGGTCTCACCGTCAAGGGCCACGTTCCATGGTCTCACTCTCCGAAGGCACGTTTATTTGTCTTTTATAGCCCTAGTCACAGGCATCACTAAATAACTCATTACACAGTTAATGATTTCTACCTCCTTTACTCCTTACCAGCTTTGTTTGTGACCCTCTTCTCTTTCCCCAGAGCTGTTTCTTGCTCATTGTTCGGTCTTGATCAGCATGTGCAGAAGGAGTGCACACATGTGTGAATTAGTAAGTCACCTCCAAATTCAGTCAGCGGTAGTTGTCTTTCAAAACTACCCACAGAAATTTAAATCCAGACTGCATTTATCTTCCCTTTACCCTACGCTACTTGATATTTCAATCAGAGGTAATCTTTGCTGCAAATCAGGCTGATGACGGATTTGCATTGCTCACATTAGGAGAGAGCTGCGCACAGGCACGTGATTCCTGGGTGCCTTCTGGAGTTAACTCCGAACTCCAGGCACATGGGAGCACTGGGATCTCTTCAGTCAGGAGCTATAGCGGGAGCGACAGGCAGGCTGTGGCTGACCTTTACACGAAGAGGAAAGGAGAGTAAGCACAGCATTTTACCAGAGCGGCTCTGAAAAACCCTTCATCTTATAGAGATACGGTAATTCCACAGCAGGCGTTAAGGCACGGTGTGTCCCTCCGGCTTCAGGAACACCGCAGCTTCCATGTCCTGTCGACAAGGATTGCTCCCTCCCGCCACTCCTACATCGAGATATTACTCCAACGTAAAACTGGCTTTTAAAAAAATACAGTGAAGTGCAGCAACTTGATAAAAACAAGTTTCTACAAAGCTTTATTTAGATGTCTGGTTGTTTGTTATGTTCATGGAAAGGGAATAGCTATGGTTAAATAGGAAATCTCTATCTAGGCATGATTGGGTTCAAGTTAGGGTGGGGTTAGATTTAATTTTTTATTTATTCTCTGGTGAAAAATAAGCATTTGTTAGCTAGAAAATAAAAAGGGACCTTTCAGGTGTTATTGAAATCCACATACATCTTCTTTCAGCATAAACACATTTTGACACACATTTTGAACAGATTTTGTGTACCAATGGAACTGTGCCCCACAGGGTCAGTGAGATTGAAACTAGCACAAAGTTCTAAGCTTGATTTTCAGAGAAACGTTTCCCCCTAATCAGCTATTTTTTTTTTTTTTAAACCCCACTAACAAGCCCACTAGCTATCTCCACAGAAGCCTGGCTTTGAGGTCAACTGTTGTGGTAGCGGCCTTTGAACAAGCAAGGCCCTGCATTCCTATCCCATCCCAGGTAACCAGCCCCAGACCCCGTCCAGTTTATATCGGCTCTCAGAGCATGTCCACCGCCCCTTCTTCTTGTCCTAAGACAATCTCCTGACATCAGGGACTGAATTTTGCCTCCTTCTGGTGTTTACTTTCCATCTCAATGTGAACATGGGAGGTATGTTGTGTATGTGTTTACTCAGTGTGCATGCCGCATCTTTCCTCATGCATAGTCACAAGGTTCCCCTCTCTTTCATCAATATGTATGTGGTCTCAGCCCCTATGATTACAGAAGACTTGTCTCCCTCGATGGTGAGGCCGTACTGAGGCTTTCCCTCCTGTCTCCTTACCTGGCTGCCTCTGGAATAAACCCTTTCCTTTCCTTTGCTGCACACCTCGGCTCTCACTGATGGGCTTGCTGCACATTGAGGAGAAAGACTTGGGTTTGATTACACAAACATGGTCACGTGGATTCAAGCCCAGTGAGATCCAGTCCCAGTCCTTAAGAGGTTCCTAAAGTTGTCTCCTGCACAGCTGTCCAATTGCTCTACTTGCTCCTTCGAGGAGGACCAGGCACAGTGCGCCGCGGCGCCTAGAGATGATTCCAAACTCCGAATTGTCTTTTGCAAAGTGTGTTTTCACATGGATTTTGCTTCTGTCTTATGTTTTCCTCTGGGTCGTCCCATGTCCCCAGATGTCCTATAGAATGCCGGGTTCTTAGAAGGAGTGTTGATCCCCTGCTTCCCGTATATCGGAATTTAGATCACTGTGTCCATAGTACACAGCTGGAAACCTGCCAATCACCGTGACTACTTCATCATGTATCAGATATGTTTCTTCTCCTTCCCCTCTCCCCTCCCCTTCCCCTTCCCCCTCCTTCTTCTTCTCCTCCTTCTCCTCCTCCTTCTTCTCCTTCTCCTTCTTCCTAAATGTGGGGCTGGAACTCACAACTCTGAGATCAAGACCTGAGCTGAGATCAAGAATCAGAGGCTTAGCAGACTGAGCAACCCCGATGTCCCTCAGAGATGTTTCTTTATTCACCTGGGTCCTACCAAGATTGTATGTTCTGTGTGTGCAGGGTTTATGATGGTCGCTTGTCTTATTTCTTGCTCTATCTCTGGAAGCCAGCATAAGTCAGGTGCGTATTTAGCAGTGCTGACTCTATTGCAGCTGGAACCCACTATATATTTTCCCCAGGCAATTTTGCTTAGGTCTACTCAGAAGAGGAAGATAAGTTTCTGTCAGCTACATTAATAAGGATGACAAATTTAATAGCCAGCAAATAATTTGTCTGAAGTCCACTTGGAACATGATATTAAATAATGTATATGCTCAATGATGTTGAACAGAACTCTTGACTTTTCCACAATTGTTTTCTGCTGGCCTTCTTTTTCTTTTTCCTCATGGATGTCACTCCCATTTACACAGAATATGCCACAGTTTTCAAATATCTTGATCTAAAGAGTTCTTTATACACTTAAACAAATATTGAGGACTTCAAAGAGCTTTTGCATATATAGATTATGCCTCCAACTGTTTTTCATATTATAAATTTACCATATTA
This sequence comes from Enhydra lutris kenyoni, assembly GCF_002288905.1. Classification (NCBI taxonomy): domain Eukaryota; kingdom Metazoa; phylum Chordata; class Mammalia; order Carnivora; family Mustelidae; genus Enhydra; species Enhydra lutris. The sequence continues at coordinate 4,452,169 of NW_019154146.1, read as the reverse complement.
CACATTATAAGTAGACTTTTAAAGTATAAGCATACATCAATTGGCCATGGGGGTAAGACATGTCAGTTCAGGACAAATGACCTCTGGAGAATCCTGCTGTAACCTCATGAGAAATGGAAGTGAACAATTCAAGTGACCCCATGGTCTTCTACTGAAAATTGTTTTTAATTTCTTGGTCTTAGAGTCCGGAACCCATTTTGGGAATTGCTGCTCTGAATTAGCCTTTATTTTTATTTTTCTTTATCCTTGCATATCCAATCCATCAACAATTCCTTGGAAGCTCCAACAAACATATATCCCCAATCCCTCTAATTCACCCAGTCTCTCAGGTCTTGAAGATCTTACATGAAGCCTTGTCTATCATAGAAGGTGAAACAAAGTCTTCTTCTTGTAAGATCGTCATGAACCTGTGGATGTGGCTTTGTGAAGCAGAAGGGACTTCACAGATGATTAAGCTAGGGATTTGAGATGGGGAGATTATTATGGATCATCAGGTGGTCCTGATGTGATCATGAAGGTCCTTATAAGAGGTAGGTGGGCTATCAGAGTGAGAAGCAGCAGAAGGAACATGGAAGCAGTGGGGGGGGGGGTGGATAGACATGTGGGGCAGGGTCACAAGCCAAAGAATGAGCATAGTGCTCTCTTGGAAAAGGCTAGATCCTCCACTGGAGCATCCAGAAGGAAGGTGCCCCTCCCAACACCTTGAATGTAGTTCAGTGAAAGCTGGTTTTTGACGTTGGACTTCCAGAAACAAGATTATAAACTCGTGCTTGTTTTAAGCCACTAAAGTTGTGTTACCCTTTAGAGCAGCAACAGGGAGTAATGCTTCTCATGGGTGTCCCCACTTCCATTCTTTCCACAGTAGAGTTCAATGCCCACAACACAGCCAGCTGAATCTTTTCATACTTTAACGAGATCTTTTGCCCAACTTTGAACACTCCAACGTTCCCACTGTCTACCCTATGGTGACCAGACAGCAAGCTGACAGGGTCCTTGTAGTCCTAGGGCCAGGGCAGAGAGCAGCCCTACCCCAACACGGTAGAGCCCTAAAGCAGGGCCATAGCCACAGCCTGCAGAAGCAGGGAAACCACTCAGCAAGGAGTAAGCTTAGAAGAGCAGATTTACCCTGAAGCCAGTGGAGATCTGACACAATGCAGTGTAACTACCTGAATGAGAAAACTTATTTACTGGTAGTTTCTTATGTTGATCGTTCTATTGAATTGTTAATGCAATGATAGTGGTGACTCCCAGGGATTGTGGGTGCTTAAATCATAAAACAGCTTTAAAGCTGGGTGGCTCAGTTGGTTAAACAACTGCCTTCCGCTCAGGTCATGGTCCTGGAGTCTTGGGATCAAGTCCTGCATCAGGCTCTCTGCTCAGCAGATAGTCTGCGTCGCCGCTGATCTCTCTTCTCTCATTCTCTCTCTCACTCTTTTTCTCAAATAAATAAATAAAATATTTACAAAAAAAAAAAAAAAAAGGGAGAGAGAGAGAGCTGTAAACCAGTAAAGGGTCCTCCGTGCACCATTGGCTGCAGCCCTCCTGATCCCATCCTTTGTGTCTCTCTCTTTCTCATTCCCACCCCTGAACTCGGGTTTCTCTGTTCAGTCAAGGCTGGTTCCTCCACACTCCCGCAAAGAAAACAACCTCCTTGCCTTAGTTTGGGTTATTTTTGGATCAACTGCATCATCCAGCATGTGCAGAGCAATACGGTTCTTACACAACCCCCTGACTCACCGCCCCCCACTCACCGCGCTTTCCGTCTCTCAAACAAGTCAGCCCTGCCTCTGCCTCCATGTCTTTTCCCTCTTGTCTCTCAGCACAGAATGCTGTTCCCCTTCATTTGGGCCCAGCCAGCTCATTCTCATCATTCAGGACTCAGTGCAACATCACCTCCTCAAAGAAGCCTTCCCTGAATGCCATGTATCATATTGATCCATCCTATCCCTCCCTGACCCACCACATCAGCACGTGTCTTGTTCAGTGAGGATGGCAGTTACCACCGCCTGGAACCAGGTGTTACAGACCAGCTTGTGTTCTTCATTCTCCACCGCTTGCTGCTCAGAAGTTCTGGGAAGTAGGCTTTGTTCACGGTGACAGTCACAAAGCCGGAACAGTGACACACACATAATAGAGGCTCAGTAAACATCTGCTGAAATACGAGTTAGTATGTGGGCACTTTGTGCTTTGTGCTGATGATTTAATGGGCAGTGTCCCCTAGAGGAAGCGCATATCCTCGGTCATCTCGACATACCAAGAATGCAGGTGTCCAGGTGGCACAAATGAACTGGGAGAACTGGGATTTGCTTTCTGCATCTTTCTCTGGAGTGGCTCTCAGGACACCCGGGGAGACTGGCACCTTCCTCAGTGGATGAACAGCCCCCCGGACACAGCACACAGGGTTCTAGCTTTCTCCCACCCTGATCCCTCCCTTTCTTTAGGCTCAGACAGCAGACGTTTGTACCCAGGAGAATGGGTTCACGCCTTTCTTAAGCCTCAGCTGACGACCCTAAACATTTCTCTTCCCATTCCTGCTCTCTTCCTTAAATGCACTGTAGGGAAAGCATGTTAAGATTTGCTGATAAAATCTCTCAGTTGGGAGTTCACCACCCTTGAAGACACATCTGATCTGATAGTGAGTTCCTCTTTTCCCGCAGCTGGAGTGAAACGCTGCTCATTTGTCTTCTGCGGATATGAAATGGGAGATTATTCCACAGGATCAGAAAATTGGAACATTCTTGGAGTCACCCATATCTATGTGCTCTGTTTCCTACCGGCTTCACCCAGTCTGCTTTCCCTGTGATTAGCAATGGTTCAGATAAACTTTCACTCTTTCAGAAATTATAGCCCAAATAAAACATTTTCTGCCACCCACAGAACAGCAAAGGGCACTCTCCATTGCTAGGCAGGCAGAGCATTTTGTAAATTGGAAACATATCAGTGACAATTATCAAGGAATAGTTTTCAAAATGCACTCCTTTCCACAGACTCTGGCAATTCTTCTTTCAAAAAGACATTAACCAAAAGCAGTGCTCTGAAAATGTCATTTGGAGCATGCGATTGAATTAATTTATTTGTTTTATGATATTTTACAGTTAGTCATGTAAGAGACTTTCACTTTATTTTTTTTCGTCTGCTCATTTAGATAATGCTTTAAGTGCCATAAATCCCAGCTATGGTGATAAAGAAACTGCATGAGAATACCAATATCTTTTAAATATAGCATGGTAATAATAAGCCAGGCGGACTATTTATTTTATCTTTTGTGTGGGCACTTGGCTTCCACTCCAAATATGAAGCCTCCTTTGCCAGGTAATACTCACATTGTGGAATTAATTTTGCAGATGGGGAAATAGAGGAAAATCTACTATAAACTTGAAAGCATATAAAGTCCTTCTCAATAAAGGCACATGCAAAAGATCTTCAGCAAAATGCCACAAAGAGGAACTAAGATCTTAAATATCTCTGCTTGTTGGAGACAGGGTGGGCGGAGTTGTGGAGAGTGTGATTGATTCACAGTGCCTCCATTCTTGGGGCAGGGAAATGAGATGCTTTTCTTCCCTAATATTTAAAACGTGGGCTAGATACATCCCCCCATCCCACAAAGTAATTGCACCAAGTCTAGGGCGCTGAACTACTTAGCATCTCCAACAGGCGGAAGGTTGCCCCCTTTCCCCTGAATATTACTTCCATCACTGTGAATTATCAAAATTTTTAAAAAGTATGGGTTATTCCAGAAATTATTAGCCAGGTGCCAGGACGCCTGGTGACCAGTCCCATCCTCAGTTAATGGGAGCATCCCTTGGGGCATCATCTGGGGAAGTTTTTCTGTCTAGGAGAGACTGTGTCCCCAGACTTCCAGGTTTACTAGTGCATCTCCCCAGAGATATTTCCTAAGAAAACAAAGGTAACTTCTGGCAGTGTTTTATTTTTATTTTTTTTTTCTGGCAGTGTTTTAATAAAAAATATGTCTTTGTTTCTCCCTCCCCCTTTAAAGTCAATATAACTTTTATATTACCTGGAATTGAATCACAGAATTTTTTTTTATGTGTGAATCAATAGTTTCGAAAATATTCATTTGAATGATGTCACTAAAGTGTTCTCTAGCAATCTTTGAAACTATTTTATAAATTATTATACATGTAAAAATAGCAAAGGGACACCTGGGTGGCTTGGTTACTTAAGCATCTGCCTTCAGCTCAGGTCATGATCTCAGGGTCCTGGAATGGAGCCCCACAGTCTGGCTACCTGCTCACAGGGAAGCCTGCTCCTCTCCCTCTGCTTCTCCCCCTGTTTGTGCTCTCTCTCTGAAATAAATAAATAAAATCTTTCAAAAATAGAAATAAGTAAAAATAGCAGAATCTGATGGAAGTTAGACATGTAGCATTCCAAACATTTTTTGATATCAAGAAATATCTGTTTGTTCGTTACTCCAGATTATTACTTATTTACATCTGCATCTTGGAATCTAGAAATGAAAGGTATCTATGGATATTCTTTGAAATCACATTTAATTTTTTAAGGGTTATGTCTCAAGGAAACAGTCTGATTTGTGATTTAGCTGGGAACACCATTTCCTTAGCTAAAACTGCTGGCTAAGTTTGATGCACTGATGCCTCTCCAGGTTTTCCCACACTGAAATGTGAGGAAAGAAAGACTGATTAGCAATGTCTGGTGCACTGTTTGCAAGCGCCCGTCTCAGGGGACTGAGCAGGTTTGTTTCCCCTTTCTGAGAAACCATTGCACCCTGCACTTACACGATCATGTGCTTGTGTAAAGGGTGGTCGTCCTCTGGCCTGTAAACACCAGGGAGTTGGGGTTGTCTTTTTTTTTTTTTTTTTTTTTTTTTTAGGCAGCAAAGCAAGGTTTATTGAGTGATAGTAAAGGGATAGTACAAAGCTTCAGGAGGGACCCGGAGAGGTTGCCCAGGTTTGTCAGTTTTTGCACATACAGCCTGCTGTTTGCATCTTTTATTCATTCAACAAATGTTTATGGGGTGTCTGTGATGTGCCAGGTGTGATTCCAGATGAGAGAGATTAAGCAGTGAACAGAACAGACGAGACTCCCTGTCCTCCTGAAACTGCCATTCTGAGAGTTATTCTTGATATTTTAACAATTTCCACATTTCACTGTTGTCTTTGGATCTTAATTTTCCCACATAAATTTTAAGATAAAAAAATCCAGTGGAAATTTTAAATATGATAACATAGAACTTATAAATTAATCTAGAGGGAACCAATACTTTCATACTATGCTATCTCATTGATGTATTCTGATGTTTCCTGATCTTTTACTCACATCTTCCTTTATGCTTTAGCATATATTCATTAATTATTATGCATTTTAGTATATGCTAAATTATTTCATGTCTGTCATTTTACTATAAACAAATTTTACTGCTTTGTTATATCGTATTCATTTACTCAATAAGTGTGTTGGGCTCTCATTAATTACCATATTTTGTCTGATGCTTATGCTGCTTTAATAGGCCAGGCTACCATCTCAAGTAAGGATGTTTGTTTCTTCACCAAAAGTCATTACATTGCTTGTTTTTGTTTTCAATATTGGCTAGGTATTCTATTTTCTATTGAACAGTCATGGTGGAGTATACATGTTTGTCTCATTCCCCTTTGAAAGGAAATAAGTGAATATTCATAAAGTATAATATTTTCTGTAGGCATTTGAAACACAACTTTTGCCAAGTTGTTATATTTTATTCCTAATGTGCTAAAGGTTTTTCAAAGTTATAGGTAGATATTGAACATTATCAAGTGTTTTTTTCTGAATCTACTGAGATAATTATATGACTTTTCCCCTTAAGTCTGGTAAGTTGTGCTGATAACTTATTTATTATTGAACTGTTTTTCCACTTTTGGATAAACACTATTTGATCATAATTTATTTATTTCATACACTGGGATTCGAACAGACCATATTTTATTTCTATTTGCATGTATAAGCTAAAGAGACCTATGATTTTTTGTGCCTATACTGTTTTTATCTATTTTGAAATTAAGATTTTATGATTCTCATGCCATAAGCTCATTAAAATTTTTGAGAATTTTCACAATGCATTGTTCAACCAGTTTTGCAATTGGCGAGTTGTTCAGATTACCTATTTTTTGGCCTTACAAATAAAAATTTCTTTTATATCCATCTTGGAAATTCATATCAGTGGTTATTGAGGAAGCTTCTTGGGAAGAAAATCCCTGAGATAGAATTATTTAGATTTCAAACATTTTATAAATATGACCAAAAGAGCCTCCAAAAAAGCTCACATTCCCACCAACATATTTTGAGTGTTCCTCCTTCTCAATTGTGTCCAAGCACGATTACTAGAAAGGTACTTGACTGTTTGCAGTGTATTTGTCAAGGACGGAGTGTGGAGCCAGCTCTGCCTGAGTGAGAATCAGAGCCCCTGAACTTACTCCCTCACCTCCTGCCATTGTTGGGAGATCCAACGAGTTGATAATGGAATATAGGGAGTGCCTGACAGTCAATATTTGTTGTTTGTTTGCTAATATTTTTACAGTCTAAAATATTACTGTTTGACTAACATTTATTTTGTTTTTTGATGAGATTAAAAATTTATTTTTGGCCTGTGTTATTTTTTTTATAGTCTGTTCAGATAATTAGCTCTTTTTACGGACTTATTTGTTTCATCTGAGAGGCACACACTTCCTACAAATTAAGAATTCCAGTGCTTGCTATCTCATTTAGATTGTGAACTGACATTTAACTGAAGTCATCATATTCCTTTTCAATTCAGTAACTTTAAAGATTCATAAAATTAAATGTATCAGTTATACTCTTACAGCTTTTGTCTTTTTTGTATGTTTATTCATTATAATTACAAAAAAAATCATAATTTTTTCTTAAACTGTTAAAGCTGCATATTTTACTTTTAAACTCTTGGTCAGACTGGAATTTTGTTTGGCTATGTAATAGGGTAGAAGTCTAGCTTTATTTTTTCCAAATAACATTAATCCCAAATTAATTAATTTATGACCTATAATTCCTCCTCACACAAAATGACACGGCATCATCGTCTGAATTTCTGCATTTCCTTGGGTCTGTGTGCTCTGTATCATCCAATAAACTCTGTTTCTTATTCATCCTAATGGTGTTAATCTTTGTAGCTTTATACTAAATTAATCTGGGGAAGTGTTGGCCCACCATCGTTACTCTGTATTATCAAATATTTCCAGATGTAGGTTAGTATCAGTTTGCCAATCTCCTCTCTAGTATGTTTGCATTTGAAAGGGATTTGCGTAATGTGTTTAAACATTATTTCAAATTTTATGCTCATGAACTAATGGCTGATTTGACAGTGAAATATTAATTTTACTGGTTTGCGAAAGTTTTGAGGTATTGGTTGCTCTATGAGGGCATATCGAGGTTTATACTTTGTGTGTAATGGGCATGACTATGGCACCAGGACAAGGAACTTGAATAGAGGTTAAAGGATCCCTGTGTTTACAATTTTTTTTTTGTAGTAATTTCCGGCTCACAGTTGGCCCCTTTCTTCATGACATTAGCTCACACCCTCACCTAATTTGATGGACTGTCCTGAGATGCATCATTAGGACAACAGGATATTGGGCAAACATCTCCAAGCAATGGCAGACTCTCCATAGCTGAAAAAACCTGGCCCTCACACCATTCTGTTCACAAACACAACTTAATTTTGCAAGTTTCATATTCACTTATTCAAGTTATCTGATGGAATTAAAGGCTTCACTAAATCCTAAACTTCCTCATTCCTGAACTTGAGGAGGAACATTTCAGACCTGTCACTTCTTAATTAGACATCCTTTCCATACATTCCACTCGCAGTTCTGGTGACTTGACTGTGGTAATTCTGCTTCTCTCTGTCTCCTTGGCTGAGAAGTTGGCAGTGCTTTCCTCACCTTGTCCCCTGTCCCTGCACGGGCTCTGCCCCTCGTCCACCCGTTCACGTCAATTCTACACTAAGAGTTATCTTTTCCTGCCCTGGACTAATCATCACTGGTTCTGGAAGGGCCCTTGAGGGCTCCCAATAGCCACTTAAATTAAATTGAAACCTATGATGATAAAACACTGAACATTTTGTGCTTTGCTTTAGTCAACTGGTCCAATCCCTTACCCATTCTGCTCTTTCACTAAACAAAATCACTTACGCATATTAACCTTTATTCCTACTCTAAGAGCATTCTCTCTATCCACCCTTGTCCTCTTCTTCAAATCTTTCATTGAGCTGTGTTTCACTCTTGAAATATCTCCTCTTTCCACTTTGCCTTGCTGTCCATTTCTGCAAATCCTCTGAGTACACCTATTTGTTCCTACTTTTTCATTTATTTATTCAATATTATTTGGATCCCAGGGAAAAAGCGGTCTTTAAGCAATCAGAACACAAAATGATATTAAAAATATTAACTATTTGTGGGGCACCTGGGCGGCGCTGTCTGTTGAGCCTCTGCCTTTGGTTCAGGCCATGATCCAGGGTCCTGGGATTGAGCCCGGCCTCAGGCTCCCTCCTCAGCAGTGAGTTTGCTTCTCCTTTTCCCTCTGCCCCTCCCCCTGCTTGTGCTCTCTCTCTCTGTGTCTCTCTCAAATAAATAAAAAAATCTCTAAAAAATATATATTAATTAATCATCATGAGCATTATGCAATGTATAGAATTGTAGAGTCACCATATTGTATGACCTGAAACTAATATAACACTGTATGTCACCTATACTTTAATAATAAAATTTAAAAAAAAATTAACTGAGGAAATTACATCTCTTTCTCATCTTCTGCAAAAAGGAAATGGTACTGCCTACCTCATATTGATATTTGAGGGTTACAGGAGTTACATATGTAAGGTATAGAGAACATACCAACCTAGTTCTGTCTTTTCTTTACCTACTTTCTCAGTGTTCATTCATTTTGTTAGCTGTTGGCACCTTTACTTCTTCAAAACCTAGCCCAGATCTGTGCAGAGAGTATGTGCTCAATTAACACATGGCAGGTGATATTTACTCATGAATGAACAGTAACACATCTATGTGAGTTCTATGCCAGTGTTCCTTATGCATAGGGACTTTGGTAAGTGTATATAATACAACTGAATATTTTTTATTAAGATATATCTTTGAAATGCCCATTGCTAGAAATTAAAACTTCTTGACTATGTCAGCTGTTCTGATGAGTTGGTTTGCAACTCTAATGATAATGAATACGTATTTCCATTAATAATTAGTAAGATAATTAAAAATACTTAATTTTTTTACATACTATAGCACCATCCCAGTTTTTAAAAACAAGCTATTTGTTTCACTACAATTATATCTTGTCTTTAATATACATATCCCTGAAATTTTTAGAAATGTAATCATTTGATAAATATAAGTTTATCCATTATGCTCAAATGTTAAGTTAATCTCATAACAGGGCATTTACAATTATATTCATTATTTGATTAATTTTTCAGAAGGATAATTATATAGACTTAATTTCAGAATACTTTTTTTACAGCATTTTGGAGATATTATTGATATATAACATTTGTAAGTTTAAGGTGTATAATGTGTCAATTTCATACCCTTTCATATTACAAAATGATTACTACCATAGGTTAGCTAACACCATTATCTCATCACATAATTCATATTTTTTTTAGTCTGTGTGTGGTAAGGACATTTAAGATCTACTCTTTTAGCAACTTTCCAGTATGTGATACTTGTAATTAACAGGTATTGTTCATTATAATCACCATGCTGTGTATTAGACCCTCAGAACTTATTTGTCTTATAACTGGAACTTTGTATCCTTTGCAAAGATTTCTTCATCGCCCATAACCCGAGTCCCTGGAAACCACCAGTGGATGCTCTTTATCTATGAGCTGGGATAAAGAAGCTATAGCTAGAGATATGGATGAATATTATTCAACTATGAAAAAGAATGAAGTCCTATCATTTGCAACAGCATGAATGAATATTTAGGGCATTATGTGAAGTAAAATATTTCTAAGTTAAGAATTTTAAATTATTTCAAATGTAAAGACACTTTTCTGTGTGTGTGTGTGTGTGTGTGTGTGTGTGTGTGTTTAATATGGCTACTTTATCCTTTTCTTAATGAACAAAGAAGGTGTGGTACACACACACACAGGAATATTACTTAGCCATCAAAAAAAATGAAATCTTGCCATTTGCAATGATGTGGATGGAACTAGAGGGTATTATGTTAAGTGAAATAAGTCAGTCGCAGAAAGACAAATACTGTATGATTTCACTCATATGTGGAATTTAAGAAACAAAACAGATTGACATAGGGGAAGGAAAGAAAAACATAGAATAAGATAAAAACAGAGCGGGAAGCATACCGTAAGAGATTTTTAATGATAGGAACCAAACTGAGGGTTGCTAGAGGGGTGGTGGGTGGGGGGAAGGGGTAACTGGGTGATGTGCGTTAAGGAGGGTACTTGATGTAATGAACACTCGGTGTTCTATGCAACTGATGAATCACTAACTTCTACCCATGAAACCAAAATATATATACTTCTATCAAGAATTTGAGGCTGCTTACACTTTTTTTCCAAATTAAAACATTCTTCCAGATAATAATAAAAAAATAGTAAAATTGTCAAACATATAAAAATATATTTTATAGCATCTAAGTAGAAACTTGTGTAAGTACATTCAGTGAGAAAAGAAGGATTCATGTGGCTTGTCCATGGCTGACATGTAACATGAACAGCAGGTGTCTTCTGGGAACTCCTGTCCCCCATGGAAAGCCCTCTGTGGTAGAATCACAATGTGAAAGGGTTCCTGTGCTTCATTTCCTTAGGTTTTGTGGTGTATTTGTTGTTTTTTTTAAATATGCTGTTTGTGCAAGAAAAGTACGTTGGTCATCTTTTGAACTGAATTCACTCTTACAATGAAGATATCTCTAAAAGCATCAGAAATTGCTCATCCCCTTCTGAAAGTTCAAGACTTCAAGTTTCATGATGAATTGTAAATATTCATACAAATTATGTGATAATTACTTCTCAGATAAAGCAAGCCTACAAGTTGCATTATGTTCTTTTACAAGGCATAAATATCTCCAAACTGCAAAATTAAACATCATTTGTAAACACACTTACATGATCGTATTTTGGATGGACATTTATTTATTATTTTAAAATTGTATTTATTTATTTATTTGAGAGAGAGGGAGAGGCAGAGGAAGAAGCAGACTTCCCAGTGATCAGGAAGCCTGACCTGGGATCCTGACCTGAGGTAAAGGCAAACGCTTAACCAGCTGAGCCACCCAGGTGCTCCCCAATGTGTACTTTAGATCATTACAATACAGTTTGTCTCTGGGCCACAGGTTTTCAGAAAAATGCATTTAAATATTTAAAAACATTTCATTTTCACCATCAGTCTTTCTCACAAAACAAACATATGCTTTATGATCTTTGCACATATTTCACTTAATTGATGCCTTAATATTGAGTATGGAAAGCTTTTTTAAAAACACGTGACACACTCAATGATGCCAGGGACTCTTTTGAAAGACCCTTCTCTTCTTTCTTTCCTTCTTCTTCTTTCTCTTCTTCTTTCCTTCTCTTCTTTCTGGTGCCCTCTAAACCATATATATATTTTTTAATGTCCTTAATAATCAATGACAACTATTTTAATAGCTGTTTTGAGTGGTAGTTTTGTTGGTGTTTGGTATATTTTAGACACAAATTTAAAATTCAATAATACACAATTGGATCATGGAAATGTACCCTGAATAAGGGGTCATGATTAATCCAATATTGAGGTTTATCTGAGGTACAATTTTTTAAAAAGGAGAAAAGTCTACATAGTTTAAGAAATCTACATAGTTTAAGAAAATCATTCTGTTTAAACCTTAAGCAGCTATGAAGTAAACAGATGATCTTATATATGTATCTTTTTCCTTCTAAGCAGCCAGCTACCTTCTGCACACTCTCTTCCATGCCTGGTCTGTAAGTGGGTTGTGGAAATAAGAATCTTCCCCAGCTGCGTATCCCCCCTTCCAGGAGGGAAATGAAAGGTCAGAGCAGTGATTTGCTGAGTGCTCGCAGAGCTGGTGTGTTTGGTGGCTCTCAGCTAATCTTAGCACCAGAGATTTCCAGTCAGGAGAAAGTTCATTTCTAAAAGAAGGCAAAGTCCTTGGAGACTGGCCAGGCTTGTAAAAAACAATGCCAATGTTCTCAGGATTCTTTCTTTATAGAAAAAAAAAAAAAAAACTAGTCCATAGATTGCTGACACAAACTTAGAGCCATTAGTGTTCACTGTATATGAGTTCAAAGTTTTGAAGCCATCAGTATAAAGGAGGGTAAAATAATAGTGACAAACAGGAGGAATGGATACATGGTGCATAAACACACACACGTACACACACACGGGCGCACACACACACACACAGACCACATGCACACACACACGAAGCTAAAAAACCAAAGTAACATTTTCACTACCCGAATATGAAGTACGTGTAGATTATGTTGTACACATTATTTAAATTAGCCTCAAAACAGTCCCATGAGGTATGTGTAATTCCTCCATTTCATTGACCAGAAGACTGAAACTAAGTAGATGGAGTATCTTGCAGAAGTTTGCCTGGGTGGAGATGTTCTTTTGGGCCGTCAGTCCACTTCTATGGCTCTTCCCAAGTCTACACTCACTTTGGGCCACCCACATTTGGCATACTTTTCTCAGTGATGGGCGTAATGCCATCTCCGTACACCTGCAGCTCAGGGACCCAGGGTGACATGTCTAAGATCACCTGGTGGGAGGGAAGACCAGGAGACCACTCCAGTGCTCGTCAAATCCACCGTCCAAATCTGTGCTTGTTCACCTCTATGCTGAGCTGGGCTTTGTGGAAACGAAAGAAAGGGACCACTGGATGCCCCAGATATGTGCCTGTAGTCTTGCTCCCTAGTGGCTGGGCGTGCTTCATGTGGATGCCCCACACCTGTTTTGCTGTAGAGGCTGGTATCTTACCATGAAATGAAATGTTTTTCCATTATTGACTAATTAGGGAACTTATTAGGAAAGCAAAGATCCACTGTGGTAGAAATCCCAGTGCAAACTGACCAGATTAGAATAGTTGAATAGTTGAGAAATAGTTGAGAAAGTGCATGGCCAGGCACATACTGCATGTGAAGTGGAAGGCAGGTAATTAATTTGGATTTTGTCGGCTGACATTTTGAAAGCCCAGTAGTAATCTTTGTGTACTCTTCAAGAGTGTGATTGTAAACTTGGTTTTAATTACATGTGTTAACACAGTGGTTAAAAAAAAAAGGAGTCTGCTAAATTATTTACAAACGGCAAATTATGGGGAGCCATGCTGGCTGGCTGGTCGGTGTGCTCCTGCCAGAGACAGTAGGTGGACCGTCATTTGTGAGAGGCAGACTCCAAAACCATCACCTTTGGTCTTTGCACAGGTTAGTGCTTCTTCTAGGACTCCTGTATCCATACCTAGCGGTTGGATATGCACACCATTCTCTGTCTGTGTGGGGTGTGCTGAGTGAAGACCTGAACCGGCAGGCCAGGGACTGTGTTGGGGGGTGACTTAGGCTAATGAGGGTGGTGATTTCGTATTCATTGAACATAAAAATATTTTCTGCTTTTTCTTTTTTTTTCTTTCTTTCTTCTTTTTTTAATGATAAACACTAACAGAGTCTGAATGTGTGAAGCTGGAGAAGATACAGACAGTCCAGTGAAGTGTTCAATCGTGGCCATAAATGAGCAATTCAAGTTAGCACAGTGAGTTTAGCTGCCATCAGGAAAAACAGCAGCTATAAGGAGACACTCAAAAAAAAAAAGAAAAAAAGTGTTGGGGGGGATAATCCTTTGAGCTCCACTAGAAGATCTATTTATTTTTATTCTACCTCTTTAACATTAGTCAAGTGTACTGTCTGCACTATGGAGCTGGGGCCCGCTAAACACACGTTTGTGTGGAATTTGTATCAATTCATATTTGCTTGCATGTTTTTCATCTTCAAAAGAACAAGGTACGTGCAGAGTAAAATTAAAAAAGTCTTTTCTCTTTGCATAATAATTTTGTCTCAAATGAAAATTCAGTGAACGTTGGGTCAAAACCGACGTCTTTTACCTCCATAGTGAATTATTGGGGGAGTAGGAAGGCATACTTGGCACCCGGTGAGGCCTGCCTCTGCCATGACCCACTTTTTATTCCTGAGCTTTTGACAGGTACATTTGGCTGCAAGAACAGAAACACCACTTAAATGGTCGAAGACAACATTGGCTTCTTGAGCCAAGAAGCTCAGAGATGGTGCAAGTCAATGGTGTCTCCTGCCCACAATGACTTTCAGGAAAATCACTAATCGCCCTTTAGGTTTTAGAAAAACACATCCCCCAATTTCAGTTCCTAGGAGGATAAGGGACTTCTCATTGGCTACTTTGAGCTATAGAACTTCAGAACATCACGTGTCTCCATGGAAAATGACCTGGTTCCTTCTTTTTGCTGGAGTCTGAATTCCCTGAAGTCTGTCTTTAGACTAGCTGCACTGTGTGTGCCGCATCCCAGTTATTCTCACTAAAGTGAAATATTATTCCGACTGCTGCCTGCTAGATGTTCTAGGAGCATGATGTAAATGTTCTTCCTGGAAACAACCAATCCATTTCTGCAAGACCTTAAATTACACTTGCTATCCCTTCCCCTTGCTCATTTGATAATGTATCTTTTCTCACTTTCTTCTCCTCATTAATATTTTCCTCTCCTATTATTTGTCATTATGGTCTATGGCTGTTGTTTAACTCTCTAAGGCTATTTATACCATTTGCATGAGTAATGCTACATAAAATAAAATAGTACCACAACAGAGATTAAGGAAACTCACTTTATAATATGTGATTAATTGTGCCTACTCTTTCCATAATAAATTAATACAAAATGTGCTTCATCATATGTTACAGAGATATGTAATGCATGAAAAATATCCTATGCTTTGCTTTAATCAGCGTTTCATACCAAATTCCATTATCATCTATAAAATACTTTTAAACTGTTCATAGGCAATCCTGACAAACATAATACTTACTTCCAGGAAAACAATTTAATATTTTAATCTTAAATATCATATCTATATGGCAGTAAATAAAAATTAGTAGGATGTAGTATCTTTCTAATTATTTTGATCACTTCTAGGCTGACAATTTTTACATAAATCAAAACATATCATTAATTAGAAAAAGTTATAAAATATTAAATAAAGAGAGGAGACTTAAGACGTTTTAAGATTTCAACTCAAGTCTCAGCTCACTCAACCCATTCACTCTGCAATTGTCAGAAGTTCCTTCACATCTCAGCATCTCAGTGATATCACTGGTAGAAAGGGAACAACCTGAGCATCTCCCCTACCGTCGTCAGTTGTAAGCATCAGCAGCCACTTTCAGAGTCCTCTGTACCTATGAAAGCACATCAGTGTGCAAGGTGTGATTATGACTGATTCCAAGTCTCTGAAAAAAATTCATGATTATGAGTGTTTTCCTCCTCTCCCCACAACCATAGGAACGTCATGCTGCTCTCTGCAAAACAGCTAAACAACAAGGTCCCTTTACCATGTAATTAGTAGAGGTCCAGGTCAGCGGTATTTGCTTTCTGGGCCACTTTCTTCCCTTTCTGAGATCCCCTTGCTCCTGCCACAGCCGGCAGGAGGTTCTGCATGCCCCAGATATTTGCCCACTTCTTTTGATTTGTGTTGGTTCCTTGAGGTCCTTTGCCTGCCTGATTTTCCAAGACATCCAGGGTACCCGCTGAGCAACCCCTGGAGACTTGGACATGAGTTGGTTCCCTCCCTCCCTCAGCTGCTGCCTCCCCAGTCTGCCAGCACCTCAGTGGTAAAACGGAAAACAAACCCACCCTGAGTCATGAAGAGCTTAACTCTGTTGCTACTACATAAAGGCGTAGGTAATGATCTTTTGGTAAACATACTTTTACACATTGTGAAACTATTATAACCCCCTCTCATGGAATTAACTTGGTCATTCACATTAACTAATGATTTCAAGTAATCACACTTGATTGCTGGAAACAGCTGATGTCCCATAGGTTCCCCGGAGTTTAGCATATCTGCTGTGTTTGTACCTCCGGTCATGAATCTCAGCATAAGGGAAGGCTTTATTTGTACCACTTTACTCATCGGGAAGAGCTATGCTTACACAATGGTACCAAAGTGCACACAGCCCGGTCTCTTCTCTAGAGTACCCGACGGCTCCCTCACGCAATCTAGGTTACAGTGGGAGAGGGGGGGGTGCTCAGCAAGAGCTATTCTCCAGGTGGTCATTTTCAGGGTCCAGTGCGATGGAAACCCCATCACCCAGAGCTTCACCAGGGGCTCTGGAGGAGGAAGGAGAGGCCAGAGACTCATGTAGGACCTTTTTGTTGTTGTTGTTGCTCAGACAAGAATGGCCAACACCACTTCCACTTACCCTTCTTGGCAAGAGTTAACCATGTGTGCCTGTCCCACTGCAAAGGAACTGACTGTCTTCTGTCTGCCCAGCAAGAAAGGAGAACTGGTTGAAGTCAACACTGGTATTACTTACCCCTTCTTTTCTCATCAAATCCCACCCCCTGAAGAGGGGCTAGGACCCCACCCTGGGATGCTGGGATGGCTGACTCAGAACAACCTCTTACCGGTGGATGGCCTCTAGTTGCTCTCCCCATCCCTCCTCCCCCCAACACACACACACTACCTACCTGCAGACCTTCCATGGAGGAGGAGGGATGTGGCTGGCAGAGCAGCCAGCAGTGCCCTATTCCTTTGCATGTGGTCTGTGCCCACATCAGGGACCTCATCCGGGGGATCACAGAAGGCAGTGAGTTGTCACTTACTCAACCAGTTTGTGAAGGTCACAAAGACCATTTCTTCCACTTTTGTTTCTAAGAACAATTTTTTTTTGTTTCTTTTTTTATAATTGTCTTTTTCAGGAAGACTGCAGAATAGAGTTAACCCGACTTTCTGCCGGAAACCCTACAAAGGGTTCTGAGTAGCAAGCAGACCAGTGAAAGAGGAATTGCCTGCATGACTTTCCCAATCTTCAGGGCCATGGGGGGTTTGGTTGGCAGCCCAACCATCTTGAGCCCCCCGATGGCCATGTGGTTGCCTATATATCCATCTTGATGCCTGGGCTCAAGTGGTAGGGCGACCGTAAGTATAACACAGTCTCCATATCTGAGAATGAAGCCCTCTGATTTTGACTTTCAAACACCCTTTCATAAAGACTTTTTTTCTTTTTTTAGAAAGTAGGGATCAGGTCTATATATTTCCATTTTAACTTGGAATAGTGTTTTAAGCAAAGGATTCAAAATAAGCAGGAATTTCAGACAGGCAGTTTATATTTTAGCCTAAGGACCCACGCCAACCTAGTGCATCATACTTATGGCATTATGTAGACATTCCCTTTAAATAATCAAAAAAATAAAAAGACTATAATTTGCTTGAAAATGCAGCAGGATCTTAAGCCGACAGACAGGCTGAATGAGGGACAACCCTTTGGTAGTGTATGACTAACTCCTACTTTGCTCCAGGTATGCACTCTGCAGGGGCTCTCGCACATGAGAACCTTTCTTTTTATTTTTGCCCCCCAAGACATGATGTTCTCAATTTTGAAACTTCGTAAGGTTCTGACTCTTGAATTGAACACAAGTTTTTCTTTTAGCATTTATAGTTTAGCTGGATTGAAAGGGGACAGGAAAATACAGGAGATTCACAGTCATGGCTATTAGTATTATACTGCCCTTAATAAGACACCTTCAGAACATGTTTTCTCGTTAACCATTTCTAAATACCTGCTGAGAACACATTTAACTGTCTCATTCTTCCCTGTATTTCACATACAAATGGCTAAACCCTGAACTACTGGATTCTTTCACCCAAGTAAAAAATTAGTTTCTTTTTAATTCTAAATTTTTATTCATTACTGAGCAGGAATTGGCAGGAAAAGTTTAATCCTGACTGGGAATTATGCGTTTATTACAGAAAAGAGCCATAGGCCAAAGAAGGAAGGACACCATGAAAACAAGGGTGGCACATGGTAGTTCAACACTACGGGGATTTGTGACTTGAATCTTACAGATTTTTCTTTTTCCATTCTTATTTGGCTTCAAGTTTTCATTTGTTTGTTTTGTTTTGTTTTTTTAAGATTTACTTATTTATTTGAGAAAAAAGAGAGAGAGAAAGCTAGGTGGGGGGAGGAGCAGAGGGAAGAAGAGACTCTCAAACAGACACCCTGCTGGGTGGGGAGCCCAATGTGGGGCTCGATCTTACCACCCTAAGATCATGACCTGGGACAGAATCAAGAGGCAGAGGCTCAGAGTTCTGAGCCACTAAGGTGCCCTGGCTTGAAGCTTCTATAAATAATGCATTCACTGTTTTTCTTTTTTTCATTGAAAATTTTAATGGCCACATAGAAAACAGTGTAAAGAATAGGAATATATCTTAACAGGAGCATTTTAAAGCATTTTTATTCTTTCAAGAGAAAATCCCATGTAACTGGATCAGAGAGCACTAAAATGTTGTAGTGTTAGCAGCAAGTCAAACTTCTGTGGTCCTTATTGACACACAGATGCAAGAATGTGGAACACGTGTGGGAACAGCCCCCCCGTAAGCCACAGACTGATGTTTTAGAAAAGACATTTTAGACATGTCTTTTCTAAAAAAGGCTTTTTAGAAAAGACATTTCTCAGGCTCATACAAACACCTGTTTTAACTCAATTTGAATTAAAAAAAAAGTTCCATATAAGTACAAGATTATCTGCAGAAATACTTCCGTTTTGACAATTTGTTTTATTTGTTAAGATTTCAGACTATTTTCTACTGTTTCCCGAAAAGAATTTACACTTGTTTTGCTTGGTCAAGTCTGCTAGGGCATGTGACCTCCTAGCCTGGTGCTGTCGCCATGGGGACACATCTGGGCACCAGAGGAGGGTCTGCGGGTGAAACCAGCCTGCTGAGCCCCTCCTGTCGACCACAGACACAACTGCAGTCGGGGCAACTGCTGATGAAGGACCGTTCAGATCCTTGAGGTGCTGTTCTGGCTCTCAGCGTTAAGAAAAACGTGGTTTGCTTTCCTGCAAATGCTTGCTTCTGATGGCAGTTGAACCAGCTAGCAGTGCTTTCATGGGATGCATGTGTGGGGAACTGTGATTAACAGCATATTAAACAACTGAACCTCTCTTTTATAGTTTCCTTATGTTAATTTAGTTACTTTCCAAATTAACTACATCTCTGAATTAACATTATTTTCAAACGTCAACTCTCACTTACCAAATTCTTACTCTGTATGCCGGGCACTGTTGAGCGCTTCGCATATGTTAGTTTATCAGGTCTTGTGACAACTATGAGGTCAATTCTGGGACTGTTCCCATTTTACTCATGACAAAACCAAGGCACAGAGAAATCAAAGGAGTTAGTTAAATCATTACTAGAAAGACATGAAACCAGGATTCAAGCCAAATTCTGGCTCCAAAGCAATGCTCACAACCACTTTGTATTCACCAAGCTCACGCCATTCATTCTGGGAGCCTTGACTGCCATGTGTGAACACAAGATCTTCGTTCAGGGTATCATCTGGGACATCAACAGCTTTGACCAGTGAAGGGTGGAGCTAGGAAAGCAGCTGGCCAAGAAACTCGAGCCCGAGCTTGACGGCAGTAGCCCAGTGACCTCTCATGACTCTTCTACCAATGGGCTAATCAACTTCATCAAGCAGGAGCATGAGGCCAGAAGCCAATAAACTCATGGCCGGCGGCAGTCCCTGTTGTGACTGGCCTTCTTGTCCCTCCTCACCAGAGATGCACTGCACCGTCCTGCCCAGAGCAGCCTCTGGTTGCGGGCTTGGCGCACAAGCCCTCTGGGGGAAGCTGGTCTGGAATTGCCATCCCGCCCTTCTATATCCACGCGCCCTCTGTTTTACCATCGGCTCAAATGTTTCAGTGCAGCTGACTTTTCTGACCACGTTCACTTTGTTCATGTACCAGATAGAAAAATAAAGATGCCAGAAAGGAAAAAAAAAAAAAAAAATACTACACTTAGTCTTATAACTCACCAGGCTTGGTCTAGGTGGGTGCCTAGGAACAGATGGAATGGAACCCAAGTCTGCAGGAAGGTGTCCAGTGAGCACCCTTCTATCTGCCTTCCTAGTTCAGTCCTTCAAACATGACCCCACTCAGCTGATACCCAGTGTCCTCAGCTATTTCTCCCATGCATCTCCAGCCCACCAAAAACCCATTTCTTTGCCCTGGCTCTTTTATAGCCATATATTTTCTCCCTAGCCCCAAACTCCCCACCCCAAAGAGTTTCTCCTGTCTCCTGTGTTCCCGTTCTGTTCTCATTTAGGGAATCTGTACGGGGAGCCACAGCAGTGCAGTTTGATTCCATCCCAAGTACTGGAATCTATCCCAAAGAGGTGTGTGGGGGTAGGCACAGCACCACAGGGTCTCTGGAAGTTAGTAGCAGGGCAGTCTCTGTGGCCTTGAGTGAGAACCAGCACTTGGCACCCAGAGGAAGATGCAGAGGACAGGCTTACAGGGTGGTGATGGAGTCAAGTCTCATGACGAGGTTTATAGGCCGAAACAATAGCCAGAAACCATTAGGGCTACATGCAAGTCCTGAATTTTGATTTAGACGTCAAATTACATGATCATAGAAGTGGACTTATCTATGGTTCAAGGGCAAGAGGCATGACTTAAGAATCAATGAATCCAATAATTCTCATTGGATGTGAGAATTACAAGTAGTTTTATTTTCTTCTTTATTCATTCCTTCGTGTTGCCCCAAGGCATCCTTCAATGACGAGACGTTAGGTTTTTACATTCAGAAAACTAACAAATTCTACAGAAGCTCAATGCCGCTGTAACATTATGTATGGAGGTACTAAAGGGCGATTTGGGGCTTTGCTATGCAGGGAGAGTATCTCAGGAGCTACATCGTGAGGTTTGGGCTGAATTGGGATGCATGAGAGCCAAGAAAAGCAGGATAAAAAAGGGACTGGAAATCTAATTTTATGAGGTGAAAGAATGACAGAATTTCTAGGCTGAGGAGTAAATATTTACAGGAAATGGTAACTCTTTTAAAAAATGTGGATGGTAAATGTGTAGCGGTTTTAATAATATTTTATGTTGTTCATCAAGGCAATATAAATCAACGTGTAGAAATTCTAGGAAGCTATCTTTCATTCAATCCAATTATAGGAAAGATTTTTAATTTAATACAGATACACAAAAAAATGAAACTGGATGATTCTTGGGAGCAGTGCGTTCCCTACTACTTAAGGTGTGAGGCAAATGCCAGACACTGTTCTGGTTGTTACCCTGAAGATTCTTTTTTTTTTTTTTTTTTTAAAAATATTTTTTTTTTTTTTTTTTTTTTAATTTTGTTTATTTATTTGACAGACAGAGATCACAAGTAGGCAGAGAGGCAGGCAGAGAGAGAGAGGAGGAAGCAGGCTCCCCGCTAAGCAGGGAGCCTGATGCGGGGCTCGATCCCAGGACCCTGGGATCATGACCTGAGCCGAAGGCAGAGGCTTTAACCCCCTGAGCCACCCCGGGGCCCCTGCCCTGAAGATTTTTGTTTTCACCCACCTCGCCCTCAGCTCAGACACCTGCAATCGCCATGTGTTGTGTTATATCATGACGATGTGGACACAGTTTCATAAGACAGTATCTTGTCCTTTATCAGTGTGTACTCCATGGAAGAGACAAAACAACCATGCACTGTAATAGTGTGTAAAATGTGCTGTGATGGCCCAAGGGAGAGGGATTTACAATAAACAGAGATTCCTCAAACTTTGAGGAGCTATCAGTCTTTCACTGTCATCTGGGAAAGGATGAGGCTGAGTCAGGCTCCACAGGCCATAGTTAGAGTCAGGGATCATCCCTTAACCACACAAAATGACTACCATTCTGTGAGGGTAAGGACGAGACGGGATGCCGGAAGTCTCCCACGTAATCGACTGCCTGTTGTTTGATCTTCTGTAACTTTTTGATGACTTCCCAAATTGAGTTTTAAAATCATCTGGGGCCATTTTTTAATAAGCAATGTAGAATCAGAAATAATCGGGACCTTCATAGAAGAAGATGTCTGGCCAGAAGTTAGAAACTTGAAGGTTCTCTTTATAAACATTGAAGGATTATGTTGTCGCAGAGCATAGTTTGTGTATATGTTAAGTACAGTTCGATTGATGGGCATTAATATACTGGAAATGTACATCCCTCATATGTGCACAGCTTAGCCCATTTCCTGACCATTAACAAGAGCAAATTCAAGAATGAAAATGTAATCAGCACACCAAAGGTCACTACAGTCGCCATTTTCCTAAGTTCCAGTGCCACAGATTAGTCTTGTCTGCTTTGGGTCTTCATAGAGAAGCAACTGCATGGTGTGTGCTTATTGGTGCTTGGGTGTTGTGCTCGACGTTACGCTTGGAAACATCACCTGTGTTGGTGCATATTATGCTGCTGTTGAATTGTATGGTGTTATATCGTAAGGATATCCCATCATTTATTTACTCCTTCTTCTAGACTTGATGGACATTTGGGTAATTTCTAGCTTGGGGATCTTATGGATAGTGCTATGATAATTTCTGTATTGTTGTTCCTATATGGTCGTTTATTTTGAGCATATAACAGAAGCATAAATGCTAAAGCATGTAGTACTAAAATATTCCATTTAATTAAATGCTGAAAATGTTTTTCTAGAATGATTTTACCTATTTACACTCTTAACAGTAAAACATAATTCTACATGCTCCACATTCTTTCCAACATTCAGTTATTGATGGTCTTTTCAAACTTTTAACCGTGTGTAGCAGTAATATATTTACTTGTCTCTGGTACGTGGTGAGATTGAGCCCTTTTAGCTAATGTGCATCACTCATTTGCATATTCTATTCTGAAAGGTGTTTGTTTAATTATTTGGGTTCATTTTTCTACTGTTATCTGTCTTTTGCTATGGTTTTGTAGAAGCTCATCTCTGTTCGGGATGGCATTTATTTTTGTGTTACAAATACCTTCCAATTTGTGCCTGGCATTTTTATTTTAATAACAGTGTCATCTGAGGAATGGAGGTTTTTAATTTTAATTTTGCCCAGTTGATCAACGCTTTTCTCGAAGATAGGTGTTCTACCTGGGATAGAGGCCTGCCTAAAATCATAAAGATACAATTCTAAGTTACTTTCTAAAAGCTTTTTTTGCTGTTAACTATTATCCCTGGATTAACAATCTATCTAGACCTTATGCTTCTTATAGCGTGAGGAATGGATCAATATTACCTTTTCCATTTGAATAGCCAATTGGCCATGCATCATTTATTGCAAATGACAGCCTTTCCCTGTGGAATTATAGTGACACGGTTGTCACAAGTCAAGCACCTAATATGTGTGGGTTTGTTCTGGACTCAATTGCGTTCAACTTATTAACATGGTCTGGATTATTAGAACTGTATTGATTACACAGAGTCAGGGCATTGAGAAGACTACAGGGCTACACGGAGTCCATTCATGTGCAGCTGTCATGAAGGTAAATGGTGCAGGGAGCAGGAGCAGGAGGACTCATGGAAAGACCAGAGAGCTGAGATATTCCAGGGACAGAATATGCCCCTTCCTCTGTTGTGCAGCATGTGTCTCAGCACCAACCTTCACGTTAGGTGCCCGGTCATGGGGAGCCAAGGTGCAAGGTTACTGAGCAAACTTTTCCCAGGTTAACTGATCCTCTGCTCAGTCTATAGGCTGAAATCAGATGCCCTCAGTTGAGGTTCTGAGCCCTCTTGCAAGCTCCCCGGTATTTGGCAGAGTGATTTCCTCAACTGTCCAATGGAGGTCCCTGTTTTCTTCCTGATTGTCGGCGAGAGGATATTCTCAGCCCAACCCTGTTCACCAGCAGTTCACAGAACAGCTGCTTGCTGGCTTCCAGGAGGGCAGCAAGAATCTGTTATCTGCCGTCTTCTGCCTTTTAAATGGCTTGCAGGGTAGATCAGATCCACCTGGGTAACCTCTGTGTCTTAAGGTCAACTGACTTGGGACTTGACATCTGGAAAATCCCTTCGCAGAAGTACCCGGATTAGTGTTTGATTGAGTAGCCTGGGGACAAGGCTGTTGCAGAGGTGGGGGGCTAGGGATATCTTCAGATCCCTGCCTATCGTGCATGCCCTAGATGCCAGCCCATTTCCCTGAACTACCTCCATTCACATGTGCAGGAACATACTTAATGGCCCCTCCTGGGTCAGTATGCATGAGCTCTATCCTCTTTCCACATACCATGTCCTCTCTTTCTATTTTGTTTTACCTATTTTTCTAAGTCTTTTTACTAGACTGATCACCGTCTCCCCTCCATCTGGACTAATATCTCTTCTACGCAAACAATATGAGCCAGCAGTCTTTTTCCTCAGCTTTCTTTCCTCATTAAAAAGAAATGCAGCTATTTCTAGCACTCCTAGATCTATGATAATTTTTCCCAAGACTTTTAGAGCATTTCTGCCAATGCTGGTTTACCCAACAATCGAGTACTTACTGTTTAAAGACATCATAAAGACAACTTAAGTATATATTTTGGACATGGAAAAAGATGAGTTCTCCAAGATAATGTCACATAGAAGGGAGCTACCCCAAATATGCTTCAGTTTGAGTTGCAGAAGAGCTTTCACAACCACACTCAGCAAATATTTGTGCTGACAGTGGCAGATAGTTAAGCCCACCAAGTCACCTGTAAATTGATATTGGTTTCAGTTTTCCAAATATTCTTTACCTTGACTATTATTTTACACTTAAAAAAAAAAAAAAAAAAACAGGGGAAGCTGGTATAGACTTGAGGATAAAGATACTATGACAATGTCTGGGCATGCAGAAGACATTTTATATTCTTTGTCTTCTGGCCACTTTTCCACGGAGCACTATTCAGCATTGGCCAAATCAAAGCAAGAGCTCCAATCTTCTTAGCTTGTTGCATGGCATGAGTTTTTAACCTCAGAGTGGGCATGGCTTTTACTATTAAAGGCACCATTTTTTTTTTTTTTTTTTTTTTTTTTTTGTCTTGAGATTCTATGTGTCATCTCCAAGGTCTATTGGCTTCTCTCCTTACCCAGAATGGACTATTAAACAGGAGATGTGCATGTGTGAATACACCTGCATCTAACATATCCTTCATTAAAGCCAAAACTTCTTGATGATTCCAGGTATCCTAAATTGTTTTAAGTTAGCTTCTCGAGATGGTTTAGGTTACCCTCTAACGTGGTCAATTAAAACAGGATGAAGAGGAGATTTGTACAGCATCCTCTTTGCCCTGGTGGTTTGCATAATGGTAAAGCCCTCCCTTCAGACCTCAGATCTGCTTCTATAATACATCCTGCTGAGAGAACGCAACATCGTTCACCGTACACTTCTAACTTGATTAAATTTCTTTTTGGCTTTTCATTAGCGAGTTTTAGTATGGCATTACATTCTTTACTACTGTTCAGAAATCTCAATCATGGTTTTTTGTTTGTTTGTTTTGTTTTGTTTTGTTTTTTTACCAACCCAGCCCCTGTCCCCAAATAAGGGCAAATGGCATTAGGTCCTCTTCTGCAGGAGAGGGTCCCTGAAGAAACCCTGAAATTCTCTCATTCGGAATCATCAGTCTTCCCTTCACCTCACCTGTACTAATCATCCCTGGAACTGGAGAAATGCAGATTTCTCTTGTGCGCCATTGTTAGATGTTTCCATTCATCAAGGCTAGGATAAACTGAGCAAGGCTAACACAGGTTTTGTTTGTTTGCTCGTTTGTCTCACAGGTTGAGCTGTTGATAGAGCCGTCAGACCCCTAGTCTTTCATAGTGATTCTTACGGTTGTAGTGATGACTGCATCTGTCCATTCCCTTTTCGGGCCATGCTTAATTAAACATCTGAACACTTCCACCCAATTTAATTGTTCTGGATATTGAGGGTTCTTTTATTCTTGCTGCTTCCATTCTGGGGAATAATTTTGATCCCCCTTTTTAATCCTTCCTACAATTCAACCCCATTTACAAGGTGAGAAGAAGTATTCCACGCAGTATATAAGGAAATGTCCACTTTGCAAATCATTTCAGGCACCCCCACTTCTATGGAGCTCACCAGATTAGGAGTTTGTCCATCTACCACATTCTGAAAATAATGTAGCTAATTGAGTGCCCTTTACAATAACTAAGACACTCTTCTCTTTAGCACTATCTAATGCAAGGAAAATAGCACCTTCATCACCAATGCAAAACGTCCATTTCAGCAGTGCCCTATCCAGAAGATATAGATCCGCCTCAAAAAGCAGCTTTATTCTCTGACTGAAGATCCAGTGATTCAAGCACAGGTGTGTTCTTTCTGTGATTCTTGGTAAGACAAGGGTCAACTGCAACCAGCACCCCTTTACAAACGGTGTCATCAGCGATGGTCTGTGGGATCTGGCCTCCTTGGGACCATTACCAGTTAACTCTCATTTCCACTAAATCAGCCAGACCATCCAGCCAAGATTTTGAGTTCCTGACTGTCTTTGCTTCTCTCTGAATCTCTCTTTTAATCACGTAGCTATTTTACCCATTTCTGAAGTTGACCTCTGCAAGTTCCATTGATACAAATGTTTTCTTTCTCTCAGTAATCTCAGCTTGTGAGTCACCTCAACCTAGAGGTTATTTGGGAGTTCATCTACTGCCCAGGAGTGCTCTCTGCACACCTTTATCATTTTGCTTCCCAAACAAGGCTCCACTTCCTGTTCTGTCTCCCCTCCATTTCCTGTTCTGTCTCAGCTGTCCCCATAATGAAGGTCTGTTGTGTCCCAGAAGGATGTCTTTGAGCTCTCCTGCTCTATCCCACCCACGAAGCATTGCTGCAGCACACTCAGGGAAGGTGTAGGGCACCTTGCTGGAATTTGTCTCTGTCCTTTGCCCTGTGGACAGCATCTGTGAGTTCTCTTCCTTGCAAATGGTGAAGCCCTGGGATACCTTGAAGTTTCACTATGCTCTCAGTCTTTGTTTGCAACTTTTGCAGACTGCTATGTTGTATTTGGTAAGGGCCCTGGGCAATCAGCAATGTTGCTGCATTTCCAGCTTTTTACAGCCTTGCCTCTGGGGAGGACCACAGGCTGGAAAAGCCTCTGCTGCAGCTCCCTTGTCCTTGTTCTAGCTTCTTTGCATCAAGGAAGGTCCTGCTTGAGAGGCATCTCTCTTGACACTTTCTTTCCCAGCCCACAGCCTTCCATGCACTGCTGCTTTAGACTGAAGGGAAAAAAAAGTTGTGTTTGCCTCAGAGGTGGAACACCCTTTGCTCTCTTGCTCTGTGCTCAGGCTTCAGCGTGCTTCCTCCATAGACTCTGTGTGAGCTACAGAGATCATTGGCAGGAAGCAGCCAGACTGATTTGTGACTGTTGCCCCTCAAGGTCCCAGTATGCCATACCAGCCCTGGAACATGCATTAGAAGTTTGAAAGATTTCTCCTCACCATCGTTTATGACAGTGCCACCTCCTCCCTCTGCTCCCCCAGCACATCTTTTCACCAAAAGAGGAAATCTGACATACACTTCACATCTTGTTAAAAAATTCATTCAGAATGAAGCCATAGTATTAAATGTGAAATGCAAAATTATATGACCTCTGGAAGAAAACATAAAACATCAGAAAAAATGTGCATGACCTTGTCTTGGAGCACAAGCCAGAAGTAGTAAAAATATCAGTTGGACTTTATCAAAAATAAAAATGATTGGTGTGTTTAAGACACTGTTATGAGGGGCGCCTGGGTGGCTCAGTGGGTTAAGCCACTGCCTTCGGCTCAGGTCATGATCTCAGGGTCCTGGGATAGAGTCCCGCATCGGGCTCTCTGCTCGGCAGGGAGCCTGCTTCCCTCTCTCTCTCTCTCTCTGCCTGCCTCTCTGTCTACTTGTGATCTCTCTCTGTCAAATAAATAAATAAAATCTTAAAAAAAAAAAAGACACTGTTATGAGAATAAAAAGGAGAAAATATTTGCAAATCCTATTTCTGTTAAAGGACTTGTATATGGAATGTATAAAATAGTATTAAAACTTCTCAATATTCAAGCAACCCATTTTAAAAATGAGCTGCTCACAAATGACTTATTTTAAATATAAGAGCACAATGGTATCTTTTTCTTGTTCAGGTGTGGGAAGTCATGGGAGACTTAATATTATCTTTTCAACAAGAATAATCTGGATAAATTATATAATCTTCATTTATTAAAACCTGTAAGAGAGTTTAGGATAAAAGAAACATTTTATATTATAAAGCTAAAATCCAGAAAGTGGTGACCTTTCATAAAAGAGAAGTTCTGTCATTAGGTAAAAACACCTTTGTACTGATTAAGTCTACTTTTATCATTGTGTAATATTCCTCTTTATGTCTAATAATCCTCCTCTTAAATTTCACTTTGTTAGAAATATCCTTCAGTTAAAGATTTCATGGTCTATCTCACTCTAGTCTTCTACTTTTTAAAAAGCAAAAAAAGATTTATTTCTTTATTTTGGAGGGAGAGAGTGTCAGTGGGGGAGGGAGCAGAGACAGAGGGAGAGATGATCTTAAGCAGGCTCCTTGATGAGTGTGGAGCCCAATGTGGGGCCCAGTCTCAAAATGCTGAGATTATGACCTGAGCCAAACCCAAGAGTCAGATGCTTAACCAGTTGTGCCACCTAGGCACCCCTACTTTTAACCTTCTTAAAGGAAGTGGGTTTCTTGTAGACAAACTATATGTGAGTGTTACGTTTTTTTTTTAATACAATCTGGCAATCTTTGTATTTTAAATGGTATGTTTAGACCATTCACATTTAAAATTATGATTGATATGGTTGGACTATAATCTATTGTCTAGTTAGTTACTTCCTATTCTATTTGTTCTGTGATTTCTTTTCTATATCAGCCTTACTTGTTTTTTTTTTTTTTAAGATTTTATTTATTTATTGGTTAGAGAGAGAGAGAGCGTGAGCACAGGCAGATAGAGTGGTAGGCAGAGGCAGAGAGAGAAGCAGGCTCCCTGCTGAGCAAGGAGCCCGATGTGGGACTCGATCCCAGGATGCTGGGATCATGACCTGAGCCGAAGGCAGCTGCTTAACCAACTGAGCCACCCAGGCGTCCCTAGACTTATTTGTTTTTATTGAGCACTTTTGGAATATATTTTATCTCTTCTATTTATTTATTATTTATAAATCTTTTAAAAATACTTTAGCAGTTATCCTAGGGTTTATATTATACATTTCTAAGTAAATGGAGTCTACCATCAAATAATGCTATATTGTTTTATATGTAATACAAGGACATTACAATAATATATTCCCTATATCTCCCCTCCTATCCCTTATGTTGTTTTCATTATATATTTCAGTTTTACATAAGGTGCAAACATGCATCCCTTTATTCCCAATATTGCTTTAAGTAGCTAATTATCTTTTAGAGAAATTAAAATAAAGTTATTTCATCTTCATTGAGTTGCTTTCTGATATTCTTCTTTGTGAAGATCCAAGATTCTGACATATATCGTATTTCTCCTACTTGAAAAACTTCTGCTAACACGTCTTATAGACAAAGCCTGCTGTCTTCAGTTTTTGTTTGTCCAGGAATTTATTTCTTTGAAAAGGTATCTTCTCTAGGTACAAAATTCTGGTTGGCAGTTTCTTTTGTTGTTGTTAACACTCTAAAATGTCCTTCCACTGTCTTCTTGTTTGTATACTTTATGACAAAAACTCTGCTTATATCCCTTTGTGGATAAAGTGCTCCTTTCCTGCTGTTCTACCCTCTGGCTGCCTTGGTAGTTTTCTTTTGTACTTTGTTTTTCAGCATTGTGACTGTGATATGCCCAATTTTGAGTATTTTGCCATGTGCCCTGCTTTGTGTTCTCTCAGTTTTTCAGACCTATAGTTCGTTGTTTGTCACTAACATAAGAAAATTTCTGTCTTTACCTCTCGAAATATTTCCTCTCTTTTCCTGCTGGGACTCTTATTACATGTGTATGGAACTATCTTCCCCACCCCCCACACCATAACCCTGTTATTTTTATTTTTTTTCTTTTTTCTCTTTGATTTAAGTTTAGCTAATTTCTATTCACTTATGTTTGAGTTAACTCATAATTTTCCTAGGCTGTGTGGAATCAACCAAAAAGCCAGTTGAAAACATTCTTCATCTCTTCTCAAACTACTCTGTTTTTGATTTCCAGAATTTCAATATGATTTTTTCTTTAGTTTCAGTCTGTGCTGACATTACCCACTTGATCTTGCATCTTGTCTATCTTTCCCATTAATCTTCAATGTGACAATCACAGTTATTTTTAAATCCCTATCTTACATTTCTAATCTTGTGTCATTTTTGAGTCACTTTCTGAGAATTTCTTTTTCTTTTCTGATTGGGTTTTTATTACCTTTTTAAAATCCACATAATAACTTATAAAATTTTAATATGTTATATGTGACAGATGATGAAGTTAAATGGTTTATATGCACGAGCATGTCTTTATTTCTATTATTTTTAAAATCACCAAATACTAATCCTTTTAGTATTATGCCTAGTTCTATACTTCCATGTGCCATTCTTTTTATTCAGCCTAAAGGACTCCCTTTGATGCTCATTGCAGTATAGTTCTGCTATTAATAACTTCTCCCAGTTTTGTTTGTTTGTTTGTTTTGTGTGTGTGTGTGTGTGTGTGTGTGTGTGTGCTTTCTTATTGTTGTTTTGTTTTGTTTTGTTTTTTGTCTGATAGTGACTTTTCTTCTTTTGGTTCTAAAAAAATTTTTTTTGGATGTAAAATATATATACAGTTTTACCTCATTATTTATAGACTTTATATTTGCAAATTCACCTGCTTGCTAAAATATATTTGTAAATCAAAATCATTATTCATAGTGCTTTCATAGATGTTCATGGACATGTGTTGGATGGCAAAAAATTGAGTCACCAGTGCACATACTCCCAGCTGAGGTTGTATAAGACAGTGATATGCTTTCTTGTTCTAGTTCATATACTGTAAACAAGTGGTCTTTTTCTTGTGTGTTTAGTGCCATGGTGTCTTTTTTTGTCCTTTTTTGCACTTTTGTGCTCTTTGTCAGTGATTTCATTGTTTAAAATGGCCCTGAAGTATGACACTGAAGAGCCGTCTAGTGTTTCCAAGTGTAAGAAGGCTGTGATGTGCCTTATAGGGAAAATACAAAATAGGACTCATGTCTGGAAGAGAAGCTTCTTCCAGATTCATAGTTGTAGTTACAGTGCTGTTGATCATGAGTTCAATGTAATAAATTTACCACGTTCATTAAATAAGGTGTATTTAAACACAAATATACATAAAACAAAGTTTTGTGTTGGTCATTTGACAAAAATATTAACACCATGAGTTTGGAAGAAACTGTGTTTTCCCTATGAGAAGTGGCTCTGTATTTACTAGTACAGTGTTCATTGTAATTTTCTAACTATCATGAGTAATGAGAATCAACTGCATATATACAGTATGTATGTGTGTATATGTGTGTGTTCCAAGCTTGTTTGTTATTCTGAATGGTTGTGCTGATTTACTTTTCTCTGCTTCATTATCATCAGAAACAAGAGTTCTCTGTTTAATTTATTTCTGGTTTTTAGTTGTTTTGAAATGAAATAAGACAGCATAGTATAAGTGGTGATAAGGAAAGTAACCAGCATTTGTTAGTTACTAAATATTAATTAACAATATTAGCCATTTAACTTTTAAAGTATTTCTGTTGTTTAGACAGTCTTATTTATGAATGAGTAAAAGGAGACTCAAGGAGATTAAGTAACTTGCTAATGGCCTGGACTTGAACTGAAGTCTGTTGGCTTCACTGCCAACACTCTTACTATGATTGTCACTTCACTCATTGATTCCATTTTCTCATCTAAAAAAATAATTGCTAATAATCCTACATGCACAAGAATGTCATGAGTATGAATTAGAGGATGTCAGTGTCAGAGACACACAATAATTGCAAAACAGTGCTTGTCACAGCAGATCTGTCATAGCTCCTCTCTAAAATACACTTAGCCTAGGAAAATGGCATGAGATTTCAGAAAAAGTATGTACAGTGTTTGTTAATGAAGACCCAGTGGTAGCTAGAAAATCAATGTATGACACACTTTTTCATTATGATGTCTTGTGATGGTTCTATTTGCAATGTTTCACAGAGGACAATTTTTTAGTGCTTTTAAGAGTTGTTGGAAAGGCCCTTTGGGAGTTTTAATGCTTAAGTTTCTTCATTAGTTAGAAAGATGAAAATCTGCCACTGGGCACTAAACATATTTTAACAAATCACTCAGGAGGATAAGGTCACTTCTCCAGTTTTATTCCTCTAACACTTGGGTGTTTCCAGGTGATGACTTAGAGGAAAATGTCTACTTCACTCATCAAAACTCAAGACTTGCTCTTATGAGTTAGCCCAGCAGTGGTTTAGAACAATATTTAAAAACCCTATAATTTATCCACAGTCTAAATATCAGTGGATCATTATACGTGCTTCTGAGATGCCTTGACCTGGCAAAAAAGCTAGTCATATATTAAACTAATTACCTTCCCTTTAACCAGAGCCTTCTGAATTTTCTTTTGTAGCTAGAATCACTAACCACCCAAGTCACCCAAGCCAGAATCATGGGAGTGATTTTTAATTCCTCTTTTGCCTCATTTACACAACTAAACAACAAATCTGTATATTTTATTTTCTCAGCTTTCTTAAGTGCAATTAACTCCTCTAAGCCCATATTAAGGATGGTTGCAGAGAGCAGAGTCATGGTCCCTTCCTTGGATTACTGTAAGAGTCCCTTCGTGAACCTTCATACCTTTGCCTTGGCCTTTAAATCCAACCTCCACGAAGCTATTGAGTGATCCTTCTGAAGCACAAATGCTCATGCTAGGACATTTTATTGCCCACAGCTGATTACCTGGCACATTGTGTTTCACAGTAAAGGTGTGTTCAATAGTGTATTGACCTGGGCAATGCAAATGGGCTGCATTTCAGCCTTGCTGAGTTTCACAGCTTCATCCCATGATCAGAGTCCATGTCTATTCCTGAACTTAAGAGGAAAAAAACAAACAAACAAAAAACAAAAAAACAAAACAAAACAAACAAAAAAAACCCCAAACTCAGAAATGGAGATCTAGATTTAATTGTTGTCACTTTATAGGGGGAAGTTAAGAGGATGGTAGTGTGTATGATTGATTGAGAAGCTAGAAATATTTCTATAAAAAGGAGACATCCTTCACCAGACATCGCATTGTTTCCTACTTGATATGGGGATATTATAAGCTTGTAATTTTATAATGTTTTATAATTCACAGAGAAATAACCTATATATTCAATCTTCCGAACTTTTTATAACTCTGTAAGGTAGGGTTTGCATTATAGTTAATGCAAGGTAGGTCCAGAAAGGTTTTATAACATTTTTAGAATATAGTAGATAGGAATTGTTAGACCCATACTTGATTTCCAGGCTTAGGGAAACTTTCTGGTAGTCTACTTTGCCTTTTTTCCATGAAAGCTAACAGTGTTGATTTGCACCAGCTGACCACACGTGGAGACCCTACTATGTGCCTGGCATTGTGCTTCTATGTGTACTACAAAGATGAACATAGCCCTGCTCTTCCAGAATTGCAGTGAAGACAGAATATAAATTAATAAATACAAATAATGCACCCAATACCATTACAGAGCTACAAATGAAAGAATTGATGAGCCCAGAGAAATATCCATGGCGACAAAGGAGGCAGCAGCATAGAGGAAGCAAAGCAGTGTCTCCCCACCCCATGAACTAACAGACATAATTTCCTTCGCTTCCATATTCATCATTCACACAAAAACACAGTCTGAACGAGCATATGAATCTGGTCCTATTCTAGGTGCTGGCAAAAGGGCAATAACTCAATAGCACTTTTGCTTTCATGGATATATAGATTCTACTGGGATGAGGAGAAAGAGAAAAAACAAAATATCAGATGGTAATAAGTGACAAAAGAAAAATAAGGCATGGAAGTTAGGCATGGAAGGTGGAAGAAGCACTTGGAATTTTAAGTGGAGGAGTCACAAAAGATTTAATGGAAAATATGGCTTTTTAGCAAATAATTTACATTAGTTTCCTGTTGCTGCTATAACAAGTCACCACAAACTTTTCAGCCTAAAAAGTACCAATTTATGTTCCTACAGTTCTAAAAATCAGAAGTCCAAAACCAGTTCCACTGGGCTAAAGCTTGAAACTCTCAACTACTGTAAATGGTATTGTATTTTTGATTTAAAATTCCACTTGTTCATTGCTAGTATATAGGAAGACGGTTGGCTTTTTATTACTTTATATCCTATAACCTTGCGATAGTCACGTATTATATCCAGGATTTTTCTGTCAATTTTTTTCAGATTTTCTACATAGATTGTCATGTTGTCTATTAACAAAAACAGTTTTATTCTTCCTTCCCAAACTGTATATCTCTTGTTTCTTTTACTTGCTTTACTTTACTAGCTAGAACTTCCAGTGTGATGTTGAAAAGGAGTGGTGATGGGGACATGTTTACCTTGTACTTGATGTTGGTTGAAAATCTTTGAGTCTCTTACAATTAAGAATGATACTGTCTGTGGGTTTTTGCCAGTAGTCTTCATCAAGTTAAGAAAGTCTCCCCTTTTTCCCAGTTTAATGAAGATTTTAATCATGAGTGAGTATTGGATTTTTATTTTCTCTGCATCTATTTATATGATCGTATTAGTTTTCTTTTTTTAAAATCTGTTAATGTGATTGATTACATTATTAGATTTTCAAATATTAAACTGGTTTTGCATATCTGAGATAATCCCACTTGGTCATGAGATATATATATATATATATATATATATATATATATATATATATGTAAATATATAGAGATATATAGAGATATGTATCTCTATATATAATCAATATGTATCTATATATAATCAATCACATCACATATATATAATCAATCACATGATATATATATAATCAATCACAATATATAATCAATCACATTGTTGGATTCAATTTCCTAATAACTTTTGTTGTTGTTGTTGTTTGTTTGTTTGTTTTTTGGAATTTTTTTTTCAGTGTTTCAGGATTCATTGTTTATGCACCACACCCAGTGCTCTGTGCAATATGCGCCCTCCTTAATAACCACCATCAAGCTCCTAACATCCCATTTAGAATTTTTGCATCTATGTTCATTGAGGATATTGTATTGTAGTTTTCTTTCTCATAATGTCTTTGGTTTTGGTATTAGTGTAATATTGTCCTCATAGATGTTTAGAAAGTATTTCCTCTTCTTCTAGCCCCTAAGAGAGATTGCAGAGAATTTTGCAGAGAATTGGTATAGTTTCTTCTTGAAGTATTTCATAGAATTTACTAGTGAATCCATCTGGGCATGGTTCTCTTTTTTTAAAAAGTTATTATTTACTGATTTGCCTTCCTTAATATATCTAATAGGTCTATTCAGATGGTTTATTTCTTCTTGTATGGGTTTTGGCAAATTGTGTCTTTCTGGGAATAGGTTTGTTTTATTTAGGATATCAGATCTGTGAGCATAGAGTTGTTCATACTATTCCATTATTTTCCTTTCAATGTCTGTAGAGTCTTTACAAACTTATATATTAAAACGATATTCTGGATGATGTCATGAGAATAAACTATAGAGTGACAAGTTTGGAGGCCAGGCAGACAGCTAGAAGGTGATTTTCATAATCCAACTGAAAAACAATTGTTGTTCAGGTCAGTATGCTAATATTGGTGATGGTAGGAGATGGAGATCAGTCAGTAATGACTAAGGTTTTTAGTAAAAAAAGAAAAATCTGGTAGAATATGAAGAACACTGTGGGAGGAATGTGTTTTGACACAGGGCAGATCAAGAGTTCAGTTTTTGGTATGCTAAATTTGAAAATCATATTCACATTTCAAACGGAATTGTTGAAAAGGCAGCTGGATCTATAAATCTGGAGTTTAGTACAGACATCTAAGTTGGACAAAGGAATTTAGGTTGTATTCAGAACTATAAGATTAGATTAAATCATTAAGTTTTGGTAGAGAAGAGATTACAGTAGCAAGCAAACCCTGGAAAGGTTAAGGAAGATGAGGAGGAACTGGCTAACAGCTGAAAATGAATAATGAGGTAAGAATAATGCCAAGATAATTTGGCGTCATGAAAGTCAAGTACAGAAGGAGTTAAGTGAGGTGAAGATTGAACATTAGATTCCAATAATGTCAAATATTATTTATAATATTAAATTGTCAAATATTAAAATACTGAAATTCCAATTACTTAATATATATTAAGTATAATGTAATATTGTAGCTTCTATAGATAAAAATAGATGTATAGGTAGGGTTATGTTATTTCTATAAAAAATATTTACAAATGGGCAAGGTGTCAATTGAGGGAATAATTTGGCAAAAGCTGAATTGGAGTTGGTTCAAGGATAATGGGAGGTGTAGAATCAGAAGTTACCCATCTACACAACTGTTTTGAGGACTTTAACTCTGAAGTGAAAGAAAGAAATGGGGTGCAAACTGAGGGAATGGGATCTAGTGAGTGTTTTGTTGGTCTTTTAACATGAGAAAAATAATGTTTGAACACTGACAGGAAACACCCAGCAAGCCTGGGGAAAATGACTATGCAAGAAAGGAGAGCCAAAGTGATGATCGTGTGTAAGTGAGAGCAGATGGAGCCTGGCACGTAATGAGAACATCTGACCTCAGCTGGGGGCACAGAGAGTTCAGTGAGCGAGAGGAGAGGAGGAAGGACAGATGGGCAGTAATGGGTCAATGTGGTGAGAAGTTATAGAAGTCCTCTTCCTATTTCTTCAATTTTTTTTTCAAAAAAAGAAAAAATGAAGTAAATCCATGAGCTGAGAGAGAGGATGAGTGGTGATGCTGATATTCTGAAGAGAAGGTATGGGATATTGACCTGGCAGAATAGGAGAGTGCATTAACTAAAGAAATACACTCGAATAACAATCTTGATTAAGGATCCCATAGGTCACTGCTCCTTGATGTAGAGGGGCCCCAGTTCCCAGGGCTGCTGGCTGGTCCCAGGCTGCTCTTCACATGTGCAGGCGCAGGAGGGCAGCTCCATGTAAGGGGTTGGGGGTAGCCAAGAGAGCACAGTATAAGCTCCCACCCAAGGTCATTGCACATTTTCTTCCACCTCATCTTTAATAAAGTATAGAAATCCTCAACTTCTCCTATTTGTCACAATCTGTGGATAGTTTAAGGCAGAAAATATGTCATAACCATTCAAATATGGAGAAGTTGGTTCTAGCGTATCCTGGCATATTTTCACAAAACCTTTTTATCTTTAGGACTCCGTCATAGGAAGAACGTGCATGGACAGGATGAGCTGTGCCCGCGCGACGAACCAGATACTGGAGGAAGGACTCTGAAGAGCCAGCGGGTGGAGAGGTGGATTCATTTTCTGGATTTTTTTAATCTATTGATTTAAAATTATGGAAGGTGCTATATAAGTGAGTTACCAAAAAATGAAAAGGTATATACACCGTGATGTGCCAAGAGACCACGCAATGTTTTATGAAAACAAGCTCACCAGTACGTAAAAACCGTATCCTAAAACAAGGGGAGAGAGACAGGAATTGTTGCTACACCTGAAGTCAGTAGGAGAGTCAACATGTCCCTCTGGTTACCCAAACCTACATCTTCAGTGACAGTTATGCCTAAAACAGTAAGACACTGACTTATACCTTGCTATTGTAGCACCTTACATAATGATCATCTCAACATTTACATTGTATAATGTGTTTTAATTATCAACAGTGTTTTTCCCCCTGACATCTACTTTCTTTAACTAGATGCATTATGAGGCATCATTTTTTCCGCTTTTGTGGAAACAGAATAATTTATGGTAAAACTCTCTGATTTTACAATGTGAGTCTGAAAAAAGAAGATATTAAATGTAAAACTTAGAGACATACAACTTTTTTAGGCTCCAGTCAGTCCCGCAGAGAAAAGTAGACATGTATTAGATACTTCTGTGGCTCAATTACAAGCAACCAATTACACATCTGTGATTCCTCCCTGTTGACAGCTTGATTCTAAGATTTCTTGCATCTTTACTCCAGCAACCATCTTTTTTAAGAGTGTAAGTATCCAAGTTAGATTTTAAAACATAGGTAGAATTTAAGAGTATAGGACTCCCCCATTTACAACGAATACTGATCAAACCAGATATAAGTGAGAAGCAGATAAAAGGTGAAATTACAAAATTACCAACAAACTTTTCAATATAACAAGAAAAAAGGAACTATTTCTAATTTTTAACATGTGCAATTTGGTCATATCTCTTTGTATTAGAGTCGATAAGTTTAGGCACCTGCAGCTCCGCATCTGGGTAAGTTCTAATTTAAACTCCAATGAAAACATTGGTTCTCTGGTTAAAGCACTCGTGTAAAATCGGGTGGTTTTTACAAAGTGACTTGTTGCTGGGATCAAGCATCAACATACTAGTTGGTCACACAAATAACTCCGTATTGCCCCTTATAGAATATGTGCATGTCAGTTACAGATGCCGCTGTTTTCATATACATTCAATGAGCTTCAGCACTAATTTCCCTGATTTATAAACTGTGACAATTTTATAGCCTGCTTTAAATACTCTGTACTCATTGGGAAAAGCAGCCTGTATTTAGGATTGTGTGACATGTACCAGCTTCTCCGTAAATATTCCACGGCCATATGCATCTGTGTGGCATCCTCAACCTGCCAATGATTCATACACAGAACTAACTCAGATTAATGTTGGCAGCGGAGAGGGAGAGAAAGGTTGCTGTAAATAGTAAATAAATAAGACAGTTTCAAATTGGAAATACTTCTTATTGAAAAGCTGAAGTGCCCAACTCTTTCATTTTCTAGGTACACGTACAGGAGAGTGGAAACATTCTTCAGCTGTGGTTTAAGTTTTGTTTTGCTTGTTTTGTTTTTCTTTGTTCAGGAACTGCCTATTATTAGTTAACACAATGGAAAGGTGTTGTTGAGAGACACAAAACCCTTCATTGATCACCCTGAGCGACCTCATCCTTACCAGTGACCCCCTCCTCCCGTGCCTTAGTGTGTGATGCTCATGAGCTCGGTGAGGCTGGGCCCGGGCCCTCGCCTTCTACCTGTGGATACGACTGCAGACGACCTGGTAATGGAAAGTCACAGGGGCAGCGGGGGTGAGCCATCAGTCATACATCCACGTCGTTGGCCAGGGAGGACTTCTTTCTTCATATGACTGATTTATAACTCAGGAAGACATTCTCCGGGGTAATGGCATTTACTAGAATTTTCACAGCTCCCACAGAAACCAGGGATCTTGTCATAAAACTCAGGAGCAAAGGAGAATGTCTGAATAGAGGCGCCATGGGAAAACTGTGCTCTCCTGGTGCTTAGGCATGCAGAAAGCATTTTCTTAAGGAGCTCTGGTATAAATTTAAAATATGACATGTCTGGCAATTTCAATTTTTAACAACCGAGTCCTCAAAGAGAAGCAGAGCTAGACTCAAGAAGGAGAAAGGAAGGTAAATTTTGGATGCAAATGAAGGCCAGCTGCAGCAGTGCGGGGAGAGAAGGCATTAGGGTAAATGTGCCTGGAGAAGAATTTGTCATAGGTCATTTGGGGTCGTTCTCTGAGCTGCAAGAGCTCTTGCCAGCAGTACCTGGAGTGACGTAGATGCAGTCCGAAGGCTGGGGAAGGGCGCCAGGCTA
Organism: Enhydra lutris kenyoni; assembly: GCF_002288905.1. Taxonomy (NCBI): domain Eukaryota; kingdom Metazoa; phylum Chordata; class Mammalia; order Carnivora; family Mustelidae; genus Enhydra; species Enhydra lutris. The sequence goes on along the minus strand of NW_019154146.1, from coordinate 4,412,491 downwards.
GTGTTTTCTTTCCGGAACTCATGTGCTTGACCCTCGGTTTATTGTCATCGCAAAATCTGCAGATGTCCGTCCCGGACAGCGGATAGTCGGATCAGAGCTGGTGGGTCTGAGTAAGTATCCATGGGGTGGTCCGCGGCGGGGGTAGGGAGGTGGAAAGCGAAGCCAAACGGCAGGCTCCTTATCACCTCAGTTGGGTCTTACATGAAGACAGGGCGGGAGCCTGGTTCACACCTGCCCCTGCTACGTTGCCCTTTTGCATCCCCGGACAGTGGGAGCTGTCAGGTACAATTCAGAAAAACAAGAAGCATCCTGCTTACTCCCAACGAGTCAAGCCAGTAGGGGCCTCAGGAAATTGATTTTGCTGTACTCTGAGGCTCAGAGCAGTGAAACAACAGTACAGGGCACTACTTAGTTATCTTCAAGGTAAGGCCAGTGTATTCTGAGCAAAGATGCCTCTAACGAAGAGAGTGCATTTCTTTCCAACCTCCCGTAGAAACACGTCGATCAGGAAAGATAGTAGTAAGCTTGTGCTGCTGTGGAAGGACTAGGCTGTAAGGAAAATATTCAAAGAAATACTCTGTACAGAGACCAAAACCTATGAGATCCTAATGCATAAAAATTATTATAAATGGTTAGACAATCGAACGACTATCGCACATCATTTAGGTGAAATCAGAACATTTAAAGTTGTTAAAACTCTTCTACTTCTAGCTGGAGAGACATGTCAGCAGGGCCTGCCATGGTAATGTGTGTGCACTGAGAGGCAGAGCATTTCCTGCGAGGTGAGCTGCGCCTCCCCGCTGCGCATCAGGGCCTTCCCACCGTCGTCCACAGCAGTCGCCCGGCTGGCGCCCTCAGCCTTGACCAGTGCAGGGACCTGAGAGGCATTCAGGAGGTGGAATCAGTAGGACTTGGTGACTGACCGGATGCAGAGGGTGGAGGAAGGAGCACAGTTAGGGGTGATCCCACTTGCATTCCAGCGTGACCGACACTGTGGCTGGCGGCGCTGCCCGCTGGTGGACCAAGCTCAGAAACCGGACAGGTGCGTGTTTGTGGGGGGGATGGGGATCCCTGGTCATGATGATAAAAAATTGTGATTTTTCAACATCTTGAGTTTAAAGTGCTTCTGAGATATGAGAATGGATGTGATTGGAAAGGATGCATATAGGACTTCTTATTTGATCATGAAAAGGATAAAATAGAGCAGAGCAAAGAATGCAACATGGAAAAGAAGGGGTCTTTTCCTAACGACAATCCTGTTCCACATGACTAATCTGGCCCAGATACCCTCCCCCACCCCAGGGAATTATATCCTCTGCTCATGATTGTCCGGTGGAGGAGTCCTTGGTGAACTCTTCTCTCAACATCCTTTCCTGTGGAAAGCAGCCTTCTGCAATATTTTATGCCAGGCAACACAGATCCCTTTAGGTGTGTGACTATGGGCACCTCCAAAGCTTTCCCATCTTCTCATTGTCCATAAGTATAAAATGGGTTTAATAACAGTAATGGCATCATAGAGTTGTGATCGGTATTGAGATATTATTTGCAAAGGTTTCGAATAATGCCTGAATGAGTATTACAGTTGTGTTTTTGAAATGAAATAAGGAACAGCTCCAGCTGACTCTTAGTAAGTAATGACATGGACAGAGAGGATTGGTTTAGTAACTTGTCCGAGATCACAGAGAACAGGCAGTTAACAGACCGCACTGTTCAAGACAGCACGGAGTACCTCTCGGTGGCGTTTCTACAGTGAAAATGCTATCAAAATTCATTTACCATTTTGGCGGAAAAGTGTTTTCAGAATTTCTAATTTCAGTGTGAATAATAAAATAAATTCCTGGATATGGGTTAATAAGATCCATTAGTGCAAGGATGGTTTATTTTATTTAAATGCATAGGGTAGCTACAATATACATTCTATATTAACAATCCAATAGAGCACCTGGGTGGTTCAGTTGGTTAATCGTCTGCCTTCAGCTCAGGTCATAATCCCGGGGTCCTGCTAACGAGTCCCAGTCTGGCTTCCCCTGCTCTGCGGGGAGCCTGCTTCTCCTTCTACCTCTACCTGCCCCTCCCCCTGCTTGTGCTCTCTCTCTTTTTGTCAAATAACTAAAATCTTAAAAAAAAAAAAAAAAAGAACCCAATAAATACCACAGATGTACTATTACCAATAGCAGTACCTGAGAGGTCAGCTAGAACATAAACACAATAGTGATCACTTATTCCTGGAATTAGGCTGGAGATGTGCAAACATTTTCGGCTAGGAGAAAAAGCCTTCTTCTAGTATTTTGGTGAGTATTACATTACAGAAGTTATTGTACTTCTCAGAATAAGCATCTAATAGACAAAAAGCTTCCTGTAACAACCATCAATGAAATTCAAAACAAAACAAAACAAAAATGACATTATTTTGAAAAACGTGGATAACACACTAACAATGTTACAAGTCAGGTTTAGTTGCCTGCAGAAAAGCAGCACCTTTCTTTTTTTTTAATATTACACTCTTCACTTTATATTCATCTCATCTTAAAATTTCAGGCATGTCCTTTAACCATCTTTGTGTAGCACATATAAAATATTCCTTATTTTCCAGGAAACAGGATTAGCCTTTCTCTGCAAACAATTCATAACCTATGAAGACTCTCCCAATTTCATTATATATCCCTCAAATACATTTTTAAAGTGACTTTTCCACTCTATCATATGGATAAAATTATTTGAACACTTACATTATTGGAATGTTTTGTTTCCATTTTATAGAAATTTTGAATAAAATTGTGATTAACTTATGTGTAGCAAAATATCTTCACAGATCTCTCATGTTTCCTTAGGATAACTATGCAGATATGACATTCTTCTGTCAGTAATTTTAAGGCTTTTGGTATATATTAATTTTAATAATAAAATTAATAAAATAATAAGATAAATAATATACATTTATACAACCCATCATCTGTCCCTGGAACTATAAAAATATGTATTTTCTATATGCCTTGCATATGTTTATATTGTTAGTAAAGACATTTTAGTAAATGGTAAAGGGGAATTTAATTCTCTCCTTTTTAAATTATCAATCTGGTTAAGTATTTTCACATATTTTCAACCCCATGTAACGTTCCTTTTGCATTATATTTATATTCTATTTTTTCATATTAAAAATATACCCAGATATATATTGTGTATTACAATAGGTTTTGACAATTTACATTTGTTTTTTATCTCTACTCTTTTTAAATGTGTAGAACTTTAATTTTCATGTAATCTTTTACTTTATCAGTTTTTCAATGTGTTTATGCTACAAAATGCATTTGGCCTCTTTCATATTTTCACCCTTTACTTTTAACTCTTTAAACCAGGTACTCTTCTTTTTTATGTAAAATGTGTAGTAAGAGTCTTACTTTATCCATCATGAGACAACCAAGCAACTGTCCTAGAAATACTCATTAAATCATACACCTCTTCCCTGGTCTTTTGAAAGATAACAGTGCAAGTTATGATTTTTTAGAATCCTTTCCTCCAATAGTGAACAAAAGGAACAAAAATAAAAATAAAAATAAAGGTAGTGAACTCTCCACCACGAACAATGATGTTTCTTCAATGGCACAATCTGCTAATGGTCATCTGTTGTTTCTCTGTTGAGTTTTTACCTTAAAAAACAAACAAACAAACAAAAAAAAAAAACCTGTCTATCCCATTTACTGTTCTGTTCTCCATCACTCACTCACCACCCTCACTTACCATGCTCTTACTCTGGACTGACTTCAGTTGCCTTCAGTGCTCTCTCTTCGTGCCATTTTCAACCACATTAAATTTTTGTCCATTTATAGCTTCTGCCACTGTGTTCTTTGGAAACCATTATTCCTCCCCAAGTCAAGATGTTCCCACATCAAAGTTTGCAAATACAAATTTGTCTAATAATGTATGACTGTTATATAATTAAAAAAAATATTTCTACCAAGTCCCATTTGGATCAGCTTTTATGATCTTTGGTGTTATGAGTTCCTTTACCAAAACATAGTACCAGTTTAGCCAGTCTTTTTGAAGGGTGAAGTCATCCTCTCTAATCCTTTCCAGATGGCAATGACCTTGTTAAAGACACACTTGTTTCGTCATGTTGACCTCTTCTCCTTCCTTCTCTCTTCCTCCCTCTTCAACTCTCCTTGCCTTCCTTCTCCCAGTATAGCTAGCTTCTATTACTGGCTCAGAGAACAGCTAATACAGAAGAGTAAAAAAATACAGAATTGAGTTTTGAAATTTTCATCAGGCAGATAGACTGACAAATATTCTTCTTAGAATTTAAGTAGGGGCACCTGGGTGACTCAGTGGGTTAAAGCCTCTGTCTTCAGCTCAGGTCATGATCCCAGGGTCCTGGGATCAAGCCACGCATCGGGCTCTCTGCTCAGCAGGGAGTCTGCTTCTCCCTCTCTCTATGCCTGCCTCTCTGCCTACTTGTGATCTCTGTCTGTCAAATAAATAAATAAAATCTTTAAAAAAAAAAAGAATTTACGTTTAAAATGTAACTCAGATAATAAAATGTCTAGCATTCCATTTTTTTATATTTCTCACTGAAAGTGCATAAATATTGTTAATAGTTATATTATAAAAGACTATTGTAAGATGAAAAATCTTTGAGCTTTAAAGTACATCATCTTGATTCAGTCAATGCTGAATTAATGTAAATTAACATATTGTGTAATTAATTTGGATACACTTTATGTAAAATATGTGCAGTACATTATCAAATGTGGATGATGTTAATATCAGCTTATTAGTTATACAAGTTTTCAGGGTAATCATGTTACATAACTGGCAGCAAGTTTCTACAATTTTGGTCACTTGTTTCTATATCAAGGTACTTGAGTGTTACCGTAAACGTTTGAGTAACACTGCTATAAAATAATATATTCCTTTTTGGGACATGTTGGGGGAAAGAACAGGAAAGAATCAAATAGTCTTGGAGAAAACAGACTAATATGCGCAGGTGAAAATCACGTATAGATTGCAGTGGAAAAATGTCAACCTGAATATATTTTAAGAAAAAAAAAGACATAACAACAGATGATGAAAATTCAGGGATGTTTATTGTGAACCTTGTAGCTTAAAACAACAGACATTTATTTTCCCACAGTTCTGGAGATCAGCTTTGGGAATCAGCTTCACTGAGTGAAAATTGGGGTATCTGCAGGGCAGTCATCCCTCCTGCAGAAGCTCTAGATCTACCTCTTCCAGATTCCCATGGTTGCAGGTATCCCTTGACTTGTGGTCACAGTCCTTTCATCTTGACCTCCATCTCCAGAATGTTCTTCACCTCTTTCAAGAGTCTGTCTCTTGTGCCTCCACCTGTCACTTATAAGACACTGGAATATTATCCATCCATACAAAGAAGGAAATTCTGCCATTTGTGATAGCATGGGTGAACCTAGAGGACATTATGCTGAGTAAAATAAGCCAGATTTAGAATGACAAATCTTGCATGATCACACCTGTATGTGGAATCTAAAAACAAAACAAAAACCAAAAAACAAAAAAACCCTCAGAACCAGAGTAGAATCATGCCTTTCCAGGGACAATGGGGTGAGAGAGATGGGGGAGACATTGGTCAAAGACATTTGGTTATAAGTTCTGGGGCTCTTATGTACACTATAGTGACTACAGTTAATAATACTGTATTGTGTATTGAAAATTGCCAAGAGAATAGATAATAATGTTCTCATCACACTTCACAAAAGGCACTACATGAACTGATGGATGTGTTAATCAGCTGGATTGTAGCAGTCATTTCACAATGTACATCATCATATTGTTATGCCTTAAGAAACAGACATTGCGGGGCGCCTGGGTGGCTCAGTGGGTTAAAGCCTCTGCCTTCAGCTCAGGTAATGATCTCAGGGTCCTGGGATCGGGCCCCACATTGGGCTCTCTGATCAGCAAGGAGCCTGCTTCCCTTCCTCTCTCTCTGCCTGTCTCTCTGCCTGCTTGTGATCTCTGTCTGCCAAATAAACAAATAAAATCCTTAAAAAAAACCAAAAAAACAAAAAAAAAACCATTAAAAACAAAACAAAAAACAGACATTGCATTGTACAACCCAAGTATAGACAAGTTTCATTTGTTAATCATACTTCAATAAACCTGGGGGAAATGTACACTTATGATTGCATTAAGTCCTCCCATAATATAAAATAATCTCATCACAAAATTCTTAATTTAATCACGTTTGAAAAATTTTACCATATAAGGAAACAATCACAGTTGCAGGAAATAAGACCTGATACCATTCAGTGGCGCCTGCAGTCCACTACGACTCATGATTCTCTTTTTTGTTTTTTCAACTTTCTCACGAATTTATTTTTTTCACTCCAACTCCCTGATGTTTAGATTATTCATAAAGATTAATAAAATAATTATATCTTTAATGAGTTAAATAGATATTATATATGGGTATATCATATATTGTATATGTATAACAATATTAGTATATATTAAATATATATTTAATTTAAATAATTATAAAACCATATATATTTACCATTCCTTTATATATTTTCTGTCTGCCAACTTATCAAATCTTTTAATATAAAATATAATACTTAAAACTGTATATTATAGGTTCTTGAATGGAAAGATAGATTTATAATTCAGAGCAGAAAAACAGGAAATTCTCAAGTACATATAGAAATTTTGTAACATGGTAAGAAAGGAATTCCAAATAAGTATGGAAGTAATGGATATTTGGTAAGTGATGTTGAGATAATTGGCAAGCTATTTGGAGACAGTATAGAGCTACAACTAGATCTTTTTATTTTTAAGATTTTTAGTTATTTATTTGAGAGCCAGAGAGAGAGAGCATGAATAGGGAGAGGGACAGAGGGACAAGCAGACCACTAGATGGGTGCAGAACCCGATGCAAGGCTCTATTTCAGGACCCTGACATCATGACCTAAACCGAAGTCAGACAACTAACTGAGCCACTCAAATTTTCCCTCCCGACTCATTTTTTTTTTTTTTAAGAGAGACAGGGAACGGGCAGAGGGAGAGAGTGAGAGAAAGAATTTTAAGAAGGTTCCATGCTCATCACAGAACCCAATGCAGGGCTCAGTCTAACAACCCTAAATCATGAGGTGAGCCTAAGTCAAGAGGTTGATGCTTAATTGACTGAGCCACCCAGGCCCCTCTAGAACTAGATCTTTTTATTTATTTATTTATTTATTTATTTATTTTTAACAAATGTAATTCCTGATAGGTTAAGGATTTAAATGAAAAACCATAAAGAAAGAAACCAGAAATGAAGAACCGGAAAGAAGCCAAAATGAAGAAAGAAAATAATTGGGGTATATATTGAAGTAATAACATGTTTAAATATATTTGAATACATTTGGTTACATATTCATTTATACAGATGACCCTTGAATAGCATGGGTTTGGACTATGTGGCAACAATTATATGCAGATTTTTTTCAATAAATACAGTACAGTTCTGTAAATGTATTTCCCTGCCTTATGATCGTATTAATAATGTATCCTTTTTTCTAGCTTCTTTTATGGTAAGAATACAGTACATTATAATATGTAATACACAAAATATGTGTCAATCAACTGTTAGTTGTTGGTAAGACTTCTGGTCAGCAAGGGACTATTGGTAGTAATTGGGGTTTGGGGAAGTCCAAAGTGAAGATTTTCAGCTGTGCAGAAGTTGGCGTCCCTAACCTGCACATTGTTCAAGGGTCAACTGTGCTCCACTGGTAATTCAAAAAATATAAATCAAAACAATAACAAAAAAGTAAATTTGATTATGAGATTGCTCAAGATGGAACACACAGATACTACACGGGCTGATGACTTTCTCAGTTAAGATACCCCAAGTATCAAATGAGAGTTACCCAGGGGTGGCTTAAACAATAACGTTTACCATTTCAAACAAAATGAAGTCCTGAGAACAGTAACTTCAGAGTCGTTACAAGAGCTCCGTTATGATTTCAATGACTCAGCCTCCTTACATATATCTGCAATGTCATCCTTGACTTGTTAGATTCTTGCTTGTGCTTGTTCTTCGAGTTCTTTGAGTTTTGTTTACATCAATGTAAACAAAATATCCAGCCACATTTTTTTTTTTTTTTTTTTTTACTGGGGAAAACTTTTCATAGGGGCTCCCATAATGTGCTCTTAAAAGTCTGAATAATTTGGATTACGTTCTTATGCAGATGTTCTCAAGACTAGTTTAAAGCATATTCAGCCTCATGCTGGGAGCCAAAGCCTTCCAAAGAGGGGAAGTGTCCTGAGAATCCTCCACATGTTGATGTGGAGCATGTGGAGGTCACAGGGTAGGAGCGCCTTCAATGTCTAGGCATGATCTGTTAATCAGGAGATGTTTCTGGAGTTTAGCTATGCCAAACTGAAAAGAATGATGCACAACAACTTAGTACCTATGGTATAATAAATAATATAAAACTTTAGGTATGGAAAAGAATAAAGAAATACATAAGCACTTATTTTCGAAAACATTTTTCTATTATAGATTGTATAAGGAATGCGTTAACTTTGGCAACAGTAAGATATGTATTTGTATACACTTGTCAATGAGACAAGCAGTAAATATTACATATCTAATGATATAAATATAATGAGTACATTTCCTTAGTACTTTTCTTCACAATCACAGAATATAAAATTTATGCATTTACTTAAAATTCATATAAAAATAAGATATCATCATAATAAATACAGACATTTTTTTATTTCCAAGAAAATCTTCAGTAATCTTCAGGTAATGAATGGTGCTACAAAAATCATTTCCCAGCAAGATTTCCTTTTATAGCATCTGCAGAAGAAGAAGGTCAGGATACGATAGGACTTTGACAAGACCTCTGTGTCGCCTGTTTGTTGCTGAGATGTCATTTATTCACATTTTCAGCCAATACCTCTAGAGCGTGTCCCCATCGATAGCAAATGATCTTTGTTCAATGCAATTTAGGAGATTTTCCCAACATGAAATAACTCTTGACTGAACCATTTTCTACCATCCATTAGGACCAAGGGCCCTCTGCCTGTTTCATGAAATTACCAATCATCTCCACACATCAGTGGCAACATAAAAATTTCCTTCATCTTTAAAATAGTACTTTTAAGAATCATGCATTTTTTAAATACTTTTTTGGGGGGCCTTTCTAATATTTATCTAAACATCAATAAACTTCTATTATGGATACTTTTAAATAAGTAATTTGATAATGTGAATCAAAATATAAAATGAATATATCTTCTTATCCAGGATTCATCTTCAAGTATTGATTCTAAAGAGATATTTGGCCTAGTGAAAAAACACATCGATTGATGTCTATATCAGTCAGAATAGATTGCTTGAATAATCTTTGCAGTAACAGAAAACATCTTAGTTTCTTGAAAATGACAGTTTATTCTTGTCTCAGATTGTATGAGCATTGCCAGTAGATGGGGACTCTGCTTCATATATCCTCACTTCAAGACCCTAATCTCAAATGTTGTCTCTCTGGCAGAGAAAAGTTACCTCTTGAGGAATGTACATGACAAGAAACAAGTGACAGATGGCATTTCCAGGAACAATTCTCCCCCATTCACCTTACCAGTGGGGTCAGGCGATAACATTTACCCTCTGCTTAGAATGAAGAAAGTCAGAAAAAAGTTGGTGAACAGTATTACTGCCGATTACCACCATTGTGTACCTGAGTTTCTTGTTATGTTAAAAACTGACAACTATCAGAAACAGTTATAGATGAGAGTTGGTCAAATAAATTATTGTATACCCACGCATTGGAATACTATATCACCATTTCAGGTGATTTAAGTCAAAACTTACCGACCTAATTCTGGTGAATACTTTTGGGGGAAGCAATATTGTTACTTTGTATGTGATATTTGGCCTCATTTAATTCTATTATTGTTCTGTTTCCGGGTTTATCGTTCTTTTTTGGGGTTTATGTGTACAATAATCTTACTACTCATAATTTATGATGATTGCATTAACTCTACTTTAATAGTCATTCCTTTTGCTTCTACTTGCCAGCTTATTGAAATAGTGTGGGCTTACGGAACAGGATCAGAAATAGTGAGGATGGGGCGGAGACTGGCATTGAACCAGCCCTTTCACCAAAAATTAGACAGTAATTGTGCAGAACACATGAAACAGCTGTTTCCATCACTGACATGGGCTGAACTGACATGAAAAGGGAAACGCTCATGGCCATTCCCACAACTCTCCAGCTCTCTGCCTCCAGACACTTTCCCAAAAAGTAATACAATGAGCTGCAGTCCAGGCAAAGCCCAGCACGCCAGAGCGGGGAGTAGGCAAACCACGGTCTGAGCAAACCGCGGTCTGCGTAAACTGGGGACCCACAAATCCTCGCAGTGTGTGAGTCCTCCCCAAATTCCTGCTGGAGAGTTGGGTTGCACATGTGCAGGGAGAAACACCAGAAGCTTACGGGAGCATGGCTGCTACAAGCTGAGAACAGAACAGAACAGAAATACTGGAGTTCAAAGACTGCTGAGGACTGCCTCTGGTCTTGCCAGAGTGGACTAGTGTCACGCACCCTCAATAATACCAGGGTGTCCAGCTCCATCTTGGGAGCAAGGGCATCATTCTAGAGTGAGATCTGTTCTGGACCACCCTCACAAAGGTAAAGATCCAGAGGGAAGAGGGAAGTCAGGGGTGGAATCTCACCCAGCTCAAGGCACTTGGGGATACCTCAGATCTTCCACAGACTGTCCCGAACGTAGGATGAAGGGAAGCCCACACAGGTTTGAGGCGAGCTGTCAGTAACTGAACCGCCTTCTCTACCAGAGGCACAACAGTCTGCAGAGGGAGGGAACAAACCCCAGGGTCTCTACAGTGTCACCACAATGCCCAGCAAACAGCAGAGTACTATTAGATATCATACATATGTACGTGTGAGTTTATACTACATCTGTTTTCCAGGAAAAGAACTAAAGCAGAAAATAGAATGAAAAGCAGCCATGAGATGACCCAGATGCTGTTTTATTAGGCAAACATGATGAAACAACTATTACAAATATATCAGAGAATAAAAGAAAGATAGAGCCTTAAGGAGTAAATGGGGAATTTCAGCAGAGGAATGAAAATTTTAGAAAGAATCAATTGCTAAACCTAAAACTTACGAGTTCCATAACTACAATGAAAAATCACTGAGTGGGTTTAATACCAGACTGGAAAGGGGTGAAGAAATAGTTGTGTAACTTCTACAATTTCTGTAGAAATTTCAAAAACTAAAGAACCAAAAGAAAAAGGATCGAGGAAAAATGAACAGAGCCTCAGAGAAGGGTGTGGCGATATCAAACATTCTAGGATACGTGCAGTTCAAGGTCCAAAGAAGATGGCTGGGATGGAGCAGAAAACAGTATTGGGAGATCTAGTGGAGGAATGCTTCCAGAGCTTGATGAAAAACATCTACCTAGAGTTCCAAGCACTCAGCAACTCCAAGCTATAAAGGATAGAGAGGAAGAAAACCACCTGGGTACTTCCTACTGAACTGCCAAAAAGCAAGGAAAGGAGAAAATCGGAAACCAACAAGGGGGAGGGAGAAGCTCTGTGTGTAGGGAAATGGTCACTTCCATGGCAACGTAGAAGTGGCAGGAAGAACAGTAACGACACCAACAGAAACTACTAACCTAGAACTCTACCTTCAGTAAAAATATCCTTCAAATGAGGGAGATAAACATTCTCAGATAAATGAAGGCTGAGAGCTTCTCGGCTAGCAGATGTTCACTACAAGAAGTGCTCGAGGCTGTCCTTCTGACTGAAGAAAAACGATACCAGCTGGAAAACTGGGTCTGCGAGGAAAGAGCGGCCTCTAGAACTGCTGGATGGTGCCCCAGGGACCTGCCACTCAGGAAGGGCAGAGGCAGAAATGAAGCCCGGGGCTCCCAGTCCATGCGGGATGTGTGGCAAGGAGGCTCCCTGGTGGGTCTGCGTGCTCTGAGTGACCTGGCTCAGAGTTTCTTCACCCTCTCCACACACAGACCCAGAACTCATGGACAGGAGGATGTGCCTCCACAGGCTTCCAGCTCTGAGACTTTGGGGGTCTCAAATCCAGTTTCCAGGCTCAAACATTTAAGTCACCATCTATTCTTTCAAGATTAGAGCAGAGATGCTTCTTACTCTTGACTCCACACTTTTTTGTTTGTTTGTTTGTTTGTACTGTAAGTACCTAAATTCGTAAATTCCTCAAAAAGCGGCACAAAGTACTTACAACCCGGAGTCCTGGAAGTTGCAGAACAAATCTGAGAGAACCTAGCAACCCAGAATCTCTGTCCTTCAAGCATGGGGACATCTCTAAGACACCCCAAGTACATTATAATTGCATTTGAAGACTTAAAGAAATGCAGCAAAATGAGTCATAATCGTAGTGAGAACAAAAGTTATCTTGTCTCTCATTTCAATAGAAAAGCCACTACTCCATATGATGAGGGCTGTTGATTTCAGATAAGTATTCTTTATTAAGTTTTGGAAATGTGCTTCTCTCTCCAGGTTCCTAAGCACCGTATTGAGAGTTCCCGCAACATGGTGAACTTAAGCTGACGCTAGCTAATGTCCCACCCCAACCTCCACCAGCACAAACTCACAAAAAGGCAAGAGATAGCGTGTAAATACTATCAAGAGACATTATACTGTTCCACCATTTCCACTAGACATAGAGCAGACAACACTCAGTTTGAATGCCCAATGTCAAGCTCCAGGATTTCTTTTCCCTGCAAGCCTGTCTCCCTTAAAGGACTTCCTGTATCAATGAGCAGAAATCCTTTCTTTGGGGTATCCAGGCCCCCAGCTCAGAGGCTTCCTTGACTCCTCCCCTTCTTTGCATCTCACATCCAACCCATCAGCAAATCTTCTCAGAGGTCTCTCTCCCCCCCTCTCTCCCTCTCCTTCTCTGGTGACTGAGGAAGAAGACAGCCATTTACAAGCCGGGGAGAGAGGTCTCACCAGAAACCAACGCGGAAGACATCTCGATGTTTGTCTTCCAGCCTCCCAAGAAAATAATCTTCTGTTGTTGCAGCCCCTAGTCTGTGGGTTCCGTTCGCCGTCTAAAATGACTAGTTCGCTGGCCTGGGTGGCCCCTCGCGCTCCTGCCTTCGCTCAGCTCCAGCCGCACATCTGGGGGCCTCAATCCGCCAGGACTCTCCTACCTCCTGACCTCCACTGGCCGCTCACTTGTTCTGAAAACTTTCCTTCCACATATCTCCACCCCCTGAAAGAGTGCTTGGCAGATCATCTGTGGTCCACCAAGATGTTTTTTTTAAGGGAACGAACTTTCCCCGTATTATTTTCCAACTCTGGCACAAAAGAGTGAGCATAAGAAGCTCTTGTTCCACAGTTATCCCAAGCTTTGTAGCTGTGAGACCGCTTCTCACCCTCTTCACATCCCCTCCCCGGCCAGGGGGAGGAGAGCTGCTGCGTTACATCAAGGCTTTCCTGCTACTTCCTACTTTACCCAGCTGTCTAGGCAAAGGAGCTCTCAGGCATTAGCGCAGAAGAGGCAAATCATCATCATCATCACCATCATCATCAAACAAAAAAAGTTTTTACATGTAGTTTTAAGTTGGCGAGGCTGTGATGTAAGATCCCCCGTCCCTCCATCCTGCTGATACTCAGATAAATCTGCTCTTCCGACCTACACAGGAGTGTTTTTTGTTTCGGTTTGTTTTGGTTTGGTTTGTGGGGTTGTTTTGTTTTGTTTTGCTTTGCTTTGCTTCTGTTTGTTTATCAGGGAAAGAAGGCAAGTGGCGATTTCAAGCTGTTTTAACATGAGAACAGGGCCAATGGCTAGAGCATGGGGGAAACCCACAGAGTGCATTCGAAGCTAGAGCTTGGAGCCAGAGGCGACCAGTAGAGATCAAGCCCCTGCGAACGCACTTCAATTACAGGGACGCATTGCTTTGCTCTTGGGTGAGAATTGACATTCAGACGACAGTGTAAACTGACAACGTAGACAGACTTTAATTAAATAATGAAAGAGGAGATACAGATCCACTCTTTTCCTTTGACTTTATAAAAATACAGGTGAAATTCTAAAAAGCAGTCCCACCTGGGAATGTTGGGTAATTCCTGACAGCTCTCCTTCCTAAACAGTGAAGATAGAGAGTTACTTGAATTGTAAATGAAATCCAAAGACACCTTTTTATAATTGTTTGAATGTTGATGGTAATGGCGTGACTATTTTAGAGAACAGAGAAATCACATTTCTGAAAATCAAGAAGGAAAGCATATTTTAATTCTTCATAACTTGCATTTATTTATATTGTTGGGCTGCACATATTTTCTTCCACAAATCTGTTATTTTAAATGTTTTTTGTTTTATCAATATTTTCAGTTAAAAATTAAGAAACATTTTTATTTTCAAAAAAATGTGAGATGATCTTATCCAGAAATATTACCCACATCTGCCTCTCTAAATTACTTCATGTATTTTAATCTCTTATCTGGCATAATGGAGAAAGACAAGCTCACAGGCTACACCTTGAGGACTGCAGGTTGAGGCTCCCAGGTGCTCAGGGGAGGTTAAGACACTTGTCTCTTTACCTGGGAAATGCTGAGTGCAGAGAACGCAGCCTGAGGATCTTTGCTGCTCCTGTGCGTCTTGGACTTGTGATGAGGCAGAGACTGCTAGTTGTCCATAAACCCCATTTTTTCCCCTCTTCTTTTATGGTCACACATTCCAGTGAATAAGAATGTTTGGAATTACATAAAGTGAGGGCTTAGGAATATAAAACGGTAATAGTTTTTATTCAGAATGCAGTGGCCTGGGGAAGCAGAGGTGTGCATATTTTGCTGTAATAATGAAGATAGATCTTTAATATCTAAGAATGTAGCAGGCAAATTTAAGTAATTTATCTCTCCTCGGTTTCCAAACACTATTGTAAGATACACAAAGCAGACATTATCCCCATTTAAAGTGATGAGCTGAAAAAAGATTCAATATTAAAGTGAAGAGAGAGAGAGAAAGAGAAAGTGTAAGACTTTAGGTAAATAACAATAACTTTAAATCGTAGTTGAAGGATTAGAATTAACACCTGTAGATCCTCGCCCGGGATGAACTGAGGAAGGCGATTGCGAGGACGGCGAGGCTGGGTGTGGCAATAGTCATTATGGTGATGATGGTGTTCCCTGTGGCTCAGAGACATCAGACATTGTAGTAAGGGACGCAGTATTCCATTCACATTTTAGGCATGAATTCAGTGAGGCTCCAGCATGTGAGCAGCTTGTCAAGCACAGGCAGGCCCAGACCAGGGCTGGGGACTTCCAGTGACGTTAAGTACGAGAGAGACACAGACAGACACAGTGTGGACGAGCAGGGATGTGCATCCCAGTAGGAATCTGGCGACTGAAGCAGAAAGAGGTTCCCAAGCATACAGGTTGTTGAACAGTGGGTATGACACAAATCCCAACGGGGCCGTCGGGGCTGCAGAAAGCCCAGTGGTCTGTTTCTGTTGTGGGAAGCTGAGGGAGGTCAAGACAGTGGAGAGAAGAAAAAGAAGCAGAGATGGGTGAGTTTATGCACCGTCATCAAATTTTATTTTGCTGATGTTTATTTGCATAATGGTATTTTTAAAATACTAGATTATTAAATCTTTACCATATACCAGTGCTCTCTCTTACCCCTTCTCATGCAAAGAATGGCCGAATGGGTGGGTCAAATCAATGCCACAGTACCGGAGAATTTAATAATGCAGGGTGATACGGCAGAGTAATTAGGCAACACTTCTTTCCACTTTGCCCTTTCTTCTGTGCCAAGGCAAGGAAGAGCCAGCAGCATGCCGGCACAGGCTGAACTCCTTCCAAACCAATCTGGAAAACACAATGTTTCAGATAATAGGTGCACTCCAATTCAGATGCCTCAGGTTATATAGCAAATAGCAGTTAACAGTCTATTATTAAGGGTCTAATTAATTATCTATCTGTAAGCTATTGAGGTCCCTTGATTTTCTTCTGGGACTCTGATAGTATCTCCCACAGAGAAAGAGAGAGAGAGGGAGAGAAAGAGAGAGTAATTAGCGTGTTTTGCATTTGGTGAATAGTCCCTAGAAGTAATCTGGTGGTGAAAATGATGTTTTAGTTTAAAACACAAGACCCACAGAGGTGGTAGCCCTGGTCCCTGAGAGCCAGGCCCTGGTGGTGCTGGGCTCCCTGCCAGGCGGAGGCAGGAGGCAGGAGGTCCTCCCCATGGGTGCACTGGCTGCCCCATCTCCGTGCATGTTCAGGTACGTGCAGCTGCTCTGGCCAGATCGGAAGGACACCCTGACAAAGAGCACAGAAACAGACACAGCGTCACAGCCCTGCCACCAGGAGATTGAGGAGACAGCTGGATGACAGGAGCCCTTTAAAATGTCTCTCCTGGGGTGCCTGGGTGGCTCAGTGGGTTAAAATGTCTCTCCCACCAGAAGGGCGAAGCAATGTGCCTTTTTTTTTTTTTTTTTTTTTTTTTTTTGACAGACAGATCACAAGTAGGCAGAGAGGCAGGCAGAGAGAGAGGAAGGGAAGCAGGCTCCCTGCTGAGCAGAGAGCCTGAAGCGGGACTCGATCCCAGGACCCTGGGATCACGACCTGAGCCGAAGGCAGAGGCTTTAACCCACTGAGCCACCCAGGTGCCCAGCAATGTGCCATTTTCAAGGCGAGCTTCCCCCACGTTCAGTGCAGAAGGGGCTTTCTGGGAACAACTGTTGCTGGGCAGGCAGGGGCAGCAGGAAGGACTCAGCACTCCCGGTGCCCAAGCCCAGGTAACCGCCTCATCTCCCCTCCTGCCGGGAGCAGTGGCCAGCATCTTGCAGGACAGTGGTTGGCGGCGGAGCAGGACAGCCCAGAGGTTGGCTTCCGTGCTGCCAGCGCCTCGGCACAGATCCCGCCATGCTTCCCCCATGGTCTCCGTCCTCCCATAGCGGCTGTTGGCTCCCGCACCTGTTCTCTTGGTTCTCCCCACTAGCTCTACAGGACTGCACCTGTCACAGGCAGCTTGTTCCTCCTCAAAGCTCAGGATGTTGTCACGTCATGAAGCCTGACATTTCTTTTCTATTCTTGCATGTGGCACACAGAGTTGATCACACTTGTCATATCTATGCCATTACTACTGTAAGCGGTGCAAAGCATTACGAAAAGTCTCCTACCGTGGGATGCCTGGGTGACTCAGTCAGTTAAGTGTCTGCCTTTGGCTCAGGTCATGATCCCAGTGTCCTGGAATCGAGCTCCGCATGGGGCTCCCTGCTCAGTGGGAAGCCTGCTTCTTCCTCTCCCACTCCCTCTGCTTGTGTTCCCTCTCTCACTGTCTCTCTCTCTCTCTGTCAAATAAATAAATAAAATCTTAAGAAAAAAAGAAAAAAGGAAAAAAAAAAGTCTCCTTCCTATGGGATTCCTGTGCTTTTCAAAACAATAAGGATCCTGCTTTAAGCAATTTCAATATTTGAAATCTTTTTAAATGCATTTTTATTTATTTTTATTGTGTTATGTTAGTCACCATACAGTACATCTAATGATGATTAGTTTGTGATGTAGTGTTCCATGATTCATTGTTTGCGTATATCACCCAGTGCTCCATGCAATCCGTGCCCTCCTTAATACCCGTCCTCCCCCTACTCCCTTCTAAAACCCTCAGTTTGTTTCCCCAAGTGCATAGTCTCTCATGGTTCATCTCCCACTCCCATTTCTCCCCCTTCATTTTTCCCTTCTCCTAATCTTAATGATGTTTGTAGAATTCTTAAAAAAAAAAAAAGTAGTTTTCTAGATAATCCCATTTGATCCTCAAAATAACTCTTTGGCACAGGAAGGCAAAATATTATAATTTCCATTTCACTAATCAATTAATTAATTACTCAATACCAACAAAAAGCTGTAGTTCACTTCAGCTGTCGTTGAGAACATCTTTTCTCCTTTGCTCTCACCTTCTCCCTGTCATGTGACCAGTCCTTTTCATTCCAACGCCCATCAAACCAGTCTTGAAAACCTAGTGTCGGTCAAAACGTCTTGGTTTCTTTTGCAATCAATGTCCAGACCCCAGGTTTTGTAGTCACGCCCCAACCGTTCTCCTTTTCCTCACCCTGAGTCTACTCCCCTGCCATTTCTCACTGATGCTTTCAAACTGGTGGCCCACATGCCACAGTTTTCACACTGTGACTCCTAGCTATGACTAACTGCCCTAGAATACGATCCCCCTACGTCGCTTTTCTAGTCCTTGGGTCTTCAGTGATTCTCCTCATGCCCCTGAATATAATATAAATGCTACTGTGAAATTCAAGGTCTCTCACCAGCTGACCAAACCTATATTCCTAACCTTTGGTACTAATAACTCACCCACGACACTGACCCTACTACTCACATTAGGGCATATGTTATAGCATGTACTGGGTCCCTGATCTTAGAGATATCTCAAGAATACCCAGAGAGGAGAACCTGGGTGGCTCACTAGGTGAAGCATTTGCCTTCAGCTCAGGTCATGATCTCAGGGTCCTGGGAGCAAACCCAGCGTTGGGGTCCCTGCTCAATGGGGAACCTGCTTCTCCAACTGCCACTTCCTCTTTACCTGCTTTCCCTCTCTCTCTCTCTTTCTCTCTCTCTCACTGTCTCTCTCTCAAATACATAAATAAAATTTTAAAAAGATACTCAGAACAACACCACAAAGATAATAATACCACAAATGATAAAATATCCACAGAACAGGTAGCTTAGACAACAGAAGTCTGGAAGCCAGAAGTTCTAGATCAAGATGTCAGCAGCGTTGGGTTCTCTTGGGGCTTCTCTCTTTGGCTTATAGATAATGGCCTTCTCACTCTGTCCTCTGTCCTCATGTTTTTTGTTTGTTTGTTTGTTTGTTTTGTTTTGTTTTGTTTCTGAGTATGTGCATTGCTGGTGTCCCTTTCTCTTCTAAGGACACCAGTCCTACTAGACAAAGGCCTGCCCTTATGACCTCATTTTAACGTTCGTTCTCTGGAAAGGCCTTGTCCCTGAATGCAGTCCCAGTGGGGGGTCAGGGATTCAACATACAAATTTCAGGGAGATGCAGTTCAGTTCATAACAGAAACTATTATTGTAGTCATCTTATATGAGAAAACTTGAGTTTCTGAAGGTTATACATGTAGTTCTATGGAGAGCCAGGATTTTAACACAGGTCTTCCTGATCTTGCTTAATATGCTGTAAGTATTTAAGTATTTAAATACTTATATACTTTAAGTATTTCAAGTATTAATTATTCTGTAGCATAGGTGAAGCTTTTGATGAAGTGTCTTTGATTATGCTGGTCTCTTGGCCTTGTGGCCCAATGCCCCTTTTTCAATGCCAGCTCTCTGAGCCCTACATACCTGCAAAGGCCACTATGAGGTCACAGGAGAGCTTGACCTTCCCCTCATGCCAAAACACTACATCTATTCTCTAAACTCTAAGCTTGGGGCACCTGGGTGGCTCAGTGGGTTAAAGCCTCTGCCTTCAGCTCAGGTCATGATCTCAGGGTCCTGGGATAGAGCACCGAGTCGGGTTTTCTGCTCAGCGGGGAGCCTGCTTCCTCCTCTCTCTCTGCCTGCCTCTCTGCCTACTTGTGATCTCTGTCAAATAAATAAAATCTTTAAAAAACAACAACAACAACAACAAAACTCTCAGCTTATCTTTCATTCCCTCAAAGAAAACACAGGGACCTTGCTCTTCTTAAAGTGAGGTTGATTGAGGTTGACCTTGCATACAGTAACATTTATCCTTTCAGTGTATGTTTCTATGGGTTTTGGAAAAATATATACAGCCACATAACCACCACCACAATTGACATGTTGAACTTTTCCATCCTCAAAATTTCCCTTGAGTCCCTCTGGAGGCAACACCTCCCCCACCTCAACGCCTAAGCAACCACTAACTTGGTTTCTGACATAACTGTCTCTATAGTTTTGCTTTTTTCAGATGGTTATATAAATAGGCTCACGCAGCATGAAACGCTGTGAGCCTGATTCCACACAGCACAGCACATTTGATACCCAGCTGTCGTATCAAATGTGCTGTATTGCTTGTTTTTATTGTTGAGTTCTGCTCCATTGTCTGGGTGGTTTTCCATTCCTCAAGAAAAGGACATTTGTCTTGTTTCCAATTTTTGGTGACTATGAATAGTGCCACTATAAACATTCATATACAGATTTCTGTATGAATACATCTTCTCATTTCTCTTTGGAGGACTTGTGATGGGAAGTCTGTATTTATAACTCCTTGTTTTTAAAAGATTTATTTATTTATTTATTTTTGGGGGGCGATGCAGAGGGAGAGGGAGAGAGAATCTCAAACAGACTCTGCACAGAATGTGGAGCCAATGTGGGGCTTGATGTCACGATCATGAGATCGCAACCTGGGCCAAAATCAAGAGTTGGATGCTTAAACGGCTGTACAACCAGGTGCCCCATCAAAGTCCCTTCTACAGTGGCTGTAAAATTGGCATCTCCACAAGCAATATATGAGAATTTTTTCACATTATTGCCAATACTCAGTATTACCACTCTTTGTGGTCTCGATTCTTATAAGTATGTGGTGTAATGGCATGTCATTAAATATCTTATATTTTTTTAAATAAGGTAAACTTTTTAATTTCACTGTCTATGTGTGTCAATATTAGTCTATATCTACTCCACCTAATATTTAATTTATTCTTACTGTCAATTTTTAAACTTTATATTTTGAACATTTAACTTACAGAATATTTGCAAAAATAATGTATGCTGCAGACAGCTTCCTTTAAAGCTAATATTATATAACCTGACTACAATTATCAAAAACAGAAAATTAACATTGTGTATTATACTGTTTACTATCCTAAAGATATTTGAATTTCATCAGTTTTTCCACTAACATCCTTTTTCTGTTTCCTTGGTTTCTCCTTCATCTTTAGCACTCAGTGATAGCTCCTCAATATTTCTTTGTCTTTTATGACAGACACTTTTGGAGATCATCCATCAGTTATTTTGGCTAATGACCCTCAACTAGAATCTGATTTTTTCCTAGTGATCAGACTGAGATCACCCATTTTTGTTAAGAATACCCAGAAAAAAAAATTGTTTCACATTACATCGTACCATATGGTTCATGGCCTCAGTGCTACCAAAGATGCAGACCTTGGTCACTACCTTTTGTTGCTGTTTAATAACTATCATGGGGACTCACTAAGATTTGTATTTGCTTTTCCATACTGACCTATGATTTGTATTTGTTGTTTTATATTTAAGAAACTCATTTTAATCTCTGCCTACTTGTGCTCTCTCTCTGTCAAATAAATAAATACAATCTTTTTAAAAAATGGGGTGCCTGGTTGGCTCAGTCGGTTGAGCCCATGCCTTCTGCTCGGGTCATGATCCCAGAGTTCTGGGATGGAGCCCCACATCGGGCTCCCTGCTCAGTGGAGATACTGCTTCTCTCTCTCCCTCTGGCTGCCTCTCTGCCTACTTGTGATCTCTATCTTTCTGTCAGATAAATAAATAAAATCTTAAAAAAACCCACACACCTCATTTTAAGACAAATTCTTGTATGTTTTCTTCTAGAAGTTTTATAGTTGTAGATTTTTACATTTAGATCTATAACTTTTTTTTTTCTTGTTTGAGGTATAATGACATAAAACATTATATTCGCTTCAGGTTACAACATAATGATTCAATATTTGTATATATTGCTAATTGACTACCACAGTAAGTCCAGTTAACATCCATTACTAGTTACCATGCTAGTTACAGAATTCTTTTTCTTGCAATGACAACTTTTAAGATTTACTCTCTTAGCAACTTACAAATATGCAGTACAGTATCAACTGTAGTTGCCATTCTGTACATTACTTCCACACAATTTATTAATTATATAACTGGAAGTTTGTATCTTTTGACTCCTTTCACTCATTTCCCAGACCCACAATTAGCCCACCCCTGTTTCTGACAGCCACCAATCTGTTTTCTGCGTCTATGAGCTTATTCTTTTGTTGTGCTTTGTTTTGAGTTTTTAGAAGGCACATATAAGAAATATAGGATATTTGTCTATTGGTCTGACTATTTCACTTAGCATAATGTATGCAAGATCTATCTGTGTTTCCATGTTGCCACAAATGACAAGATTTTATTCTTTTTATAGCTGAATAGTAGTCCAGTGTGTGTGACATTTTTTAATCCATTTTTTACATTTTTTTAATCCATTCATCTGTCAACGTGCACTTAGGTTTTGCCCTGTCTAAGCTCTTACAAATGATGCTCAATGAACATGCAACACACATGTCTTTTCAAGTTAGCATTTTCATTTTCTCTGGGTCAATATTCAGAAATGAAATTGCTGGATCATATGGCCTTCCTGCTTTTCAAATTTTTTGAGGAACCTCCATTCTGTTTTCCATAGTGGCTGCACCACGTTATTCTCCTACCAACAGCGCACTGGGGTTCCCTACCCTCACCAACACTTGTTCTCTCTTGTCCTTCAGCTAATCGTGTGCAGTGGTACTTCATTGTGGTTTTGTTTTGCATTTCTTGAAAGATTAGTAATGTGGAGCCTCTTTTCATGCACCTGGTAGCCATTTCTATGTCTTTGGAAAAATGTCCATTCAGATTCTCTACCTGTTGTAAAATTGGATTATTCATTTGGGTTTTTTGTTTGTTTGTTTAGTTTGTGTTTTTGGTGTTGTGATTTATAAGATTTTTTATTATATTTTGGAAATTAGCCCCTTTGTCAGATATATGATTTGCAAGTATTTCCTATCATTCCGTAGGTTGTCTTTTTATTTTCTTGATAATTTTCTTTCCTGGGCAGAAGTTTTATGGTGTGATGTAGTTCCACTTGTTGATTTTTGCTCTTGCTGCCTTTGCTTTTGGTGTCAAATCCAAATAGTCATCCCCAAGACTGATGTCCAGGAGCTGACAGCATGTGTTTTCCTCTATGATTTTTATGGTCTTAGGTCTTCCATTCAAGTATTTAATCCACTTTGAGCTAATTTTTATTTATAGCTTAAGAGAGTGGTCCATTTTCATTCTTTTGCATGTGGCTGTCCAGTTTTCCCAGCACCATTTATTGAAGAGACTACCTTTTCCCCATTGTATATTCTTGGATCCTTTATCATAAACTAACTGACCATATATGCATAGATTTATTTCTGAGCTCTTGGTTCTACTCCATTGGTCTATGGGTCTGTTTTTATTCCAATACCATACTGTTTTGGCTTCTATAGCTTTGTAATATACTTTGAAATAAACGAATGTGATGCCTCTGATTTTGTTCTTCTTTTTCAAGATTGCCTTTTGGCTGTTCAAGATCTTTTGTGGATCCATACAAATCTTAGAATTCTTTGTTCTACTTCTGTGAAAAACACCATTATATTTCAATAAGGATTGCACTGCATCTATAGATTTCATCAGATAGTGTTAATATTATTTCTTCCAATTTCATGATCAGAGAATATCTTTCATTAATTTGTGTCTTCAATTTCTTTCACCAATGTCTTAAAGTTTTTGGTGGACAGGTCTCTTACCTTCGTGCTTAAATTTATTCCTAGGTGTTTTGTTCTCTCTGATGCAATTACAAGTAGTGTTATTTTCCGCACTTCTTTCTTATAACTTCTTAGTAGGTTATAAAAATGCAATAGATTTCCATATACTGATTTTTGTACCCTGCAACTTTACTGAATTCATGTATTAGTTCCGTCAGTTTTTTGGTGGAATCTGTAGGGTTTTCCAAATACAATATGATGTTGTTTGTAAATAGCGACAGTTCGGATTCTTTTTATTTCTTTTTTTTTGTCAAATTGTTCTGGCTATAACTTCCAATATTTGGTTGAATAAAACTGGTGAGAATGGACAACCTTGTCTTGTTCCTGATCTTAGAAGGAAAGCTTTGAGCTTTCCACCATTGAGTATGAGTATGATGTGAGCTGTGGGCTTGTCATATATGGTCTTTATTATGTTGAGGTGTGTCCCTTGTATATCTAATTTGTTAAGAGTGTTTATCATAAACTGATGTTGAATTTTGTCACATGCTTTTTCTGCATATGATTCTTTTTAATTTTGTTGTTATATGTGGCACAAGAAATGAGTTGAGAACATTTTTACATATGGATGTCAAATTGTCCCATCAGCAACTGTTTAAAGACTATAGTTTTTTCCACTGAGTTTCCTGTGCACTTCTTCTTTTTTTTTTAAGATTATTCTTATTTATCTGAGAGAGAGAGAAAGCACACAAATATGCCTCCCCCCACTTGTGTGTTCTTTCTCTCTCTCAGGGAGGGAGGGAGAAGCAGACTTTCCACTGGGCAGGGAACCCAATGTAAGGCTCAATTTCAAGACCCTGAGATCATGACCTGAGCTGAAGGCAGCTGCTTAACCAAATGAACCACCAAGGCACCCCTTCTTTTGTATTTCTGCTAAAATTTATTAACCATATGTTTAAGTCTATATCTGGATTTTCTAATATGTTTTATTGATATATATGTCTATCCTTTCTCCAATATCACAGTCTTTATTGTTGAAGCTTTATAATTCATCTTGAAATCAGGAAGTATGTTTTCCAAATTTGTTTGTATTCAAAGTTATTTTGTTATTTTAGTTTTCTTCTATTCTTATATATGTTTAAAAATACTTTGTTGACTTATACAAAACTGCTCATCATTTTAATTTGAATTCTATAGGTCAATTTGGGATGAATGTTTCAATACTGTCTTTTAATCCATAAATATTGCATATCTCATTTAAGTCTTTGAATTATTTCAATAATTTTTGTAATGTTTTTAACATATAGACCTTGCACATATTTTATTAGACTTCATAATGTTTGTTGTTATTATAAATGATGCCTTAAATTTTAGTTTTTGATTGTTTGTTGCTAATATTGATTTTGTATATTGATCTTGTATCCCATGACTTTGCAAAACTAAATTATATATTCTAGTAGCTTTTCTCAATGATTCTTTGTGATTTTTTTTTTATGTAGACTTTCTGAAAATAAGGACAATTGTATGTCTTGTTATGTATCTCTGTTCTATTTTTTTCTTTACTTTACTTTATTGCTGTATCTCTGTTCTATTTTTTTCTTTACTTTACTTTATTGCTTTAAGTATGACCTCCAATACAATTTTAACAGGTGAATGAGAAGAGAAATCTTGCCTTAGTTTTGAAAAGAAGTGGAAAAATTCAATATTTTACCATTAAAAGTATGATATTGACTACACCTTTTCATCAATGCATTGACTTTATCTTATTGAGGTCCTTTAACTTCCAGTTTGCTTAGAGTCGTTACTATGAGGGCTACTTGAACTTGCTGAACTTTGTCAAGTGCTTTCTCTGCAACTATCAAGATGGCAATTTTTTTTTGTTGTTGTTTTTTCTGGCTGTTAATATGACAAGTTACTTTGAATGTTTGGCAAATGTGAAACAAAACTTGCATTTCCAGGACAAACCCACTTAATCATGATAAAAAATCTTTTCAATATATTGCTGGACTTTAGCTGTTACTACTTTGTGGGAAATTTCTGTGTCTATATTTTTGAAAGTTACCAGTGTATAGTTTTCTTGTAACCTCTTTGTTTGCATGTAGCATCAATGTCTTCTGTGCTCTTCCACCATAAATAATATTCCCATCCCATCTCCTTGGAGGGTCTGTGTCTCCTTGTGTTTCCCTGGCAGCTCTGCCACCATTGCTATCTTTTGGGCTCAAGAAACATAATTTTGTAGTTTTTCTGACTTTTTTTTTTCTCCTCGTTGGGTGAACGTTCCTTCCCGTATATTATTCCTATCCAGAAGCAGAATCCGATTTTTTTGGACTACTCAGGTCAAATATTGGGGACCAAAAAAGAGACATATGTTTATTTACATATGAATTATATCTAAGTTAATAGAGAGTTGGATAATCTTCTCACCTTAAATACAACATCAGCATCGGATTAGATTTCTTTACCAACTAGCCAAGCAACATGCAAAGAGGAGGTTAATAACAAACAAACTAACACTGCTAAACCAAAAGAAAAAAAAATGGTGGAAGACTCAGATCTTAAAGCTCTAAGTATACTACAGTTCCAGCAATACAAAATTAATGTCCATGCTTTCTTCAGTGCTGTGAAAACAAAGCAGTCCTTGGCACATGTGTGCATTAATTCAGGGCTCTGGGGCATCTAGGAAATGGCCCAACAGGAAAACAATTTTACGATGTCCTGCATTTCTTAATTTTTTATCCCTTCTTCGATAGTTTCCTTAACTGAAGTACATCCCTCGTCTCAGATAAGCTTTTTATCCTGTATGACTCAGTTTGGGATGTGTGTTTCTCTTTAATAGTGATCTTGTTGTTATTTAAATTCCCAGGACTGATACAGAAATTCTTCCTGGGTCAGCATTTTCTCTGTGGGTGATGGAGAGGTGGGGGAAGAAAAGGGAGGATGGGGCGGTTCTATAAGGGCATTCAACCACTCTATTGTTGGAGTCTAAAATTTCCTTGCACTTGAAACACCCCATTGATACTTGCACTCTGGAAATAGAGACCGGCAGTGCCCAGGCAGCAGAGGGATTAATTGTAATTGCTAAATTCTTTTGAGTACATTTAACCAAGTAGCAGAAGCCCGTTGCATTCTTCCTTGAATTCAGGAACCTGCTAGCAGGCAGTGTTATATTACTCCTGGGTGGGAATGAAATCATGTGGGAGCGGCAAGAACAGCTCATGGAGAAAAATTACCATTTTATATTTATTACTTTGGCTAGTTTAAGTGCCATAGGAATAGAATCTCTAATGCATTAAAGAACAATTCCCCAACATTTGACTCTGTTGCTTGGTAAACTATTTTAGGGACTGTCTCAGCCAGCTTTTAAAGGCACATGCCATCCCATTTTCAAAGGTTATTTTAGTGGTTTGTCAAAATGATATAAATAACACAATCTCTATCTTCAGATTAGAGAAATATGGGACATTCTGTGATGAAATTTGTATTCTTGAAAAAAAAATGCCTGGTTTTTCCCTGCTTATATTTTTCATTGCTAAGCTCTGGCGCAATTTCATTTCATCTTTGATATGATGCTTATCGTGTAGCTTAGCTTTGCTTAGTTGCATAATCAGATAATAGGATTTTCTTGAAGCCACAACCTGGAAGATAGCACATACTTATCTTTCGCAGAGTTCTAGATACCAGGTAAATTTTGTCCCATCGATGCACAGCCGGGTCAGCTCACTGGAGAACGGCATAGCTCCCGTTAAATATGAAACACACTCAGAGAGCCTTCATCCTGACATGCTCCAGGGTTTACTTAACGTGAAATGGAATATAGATCTACCTTTTGATAATTCCTTTGTTCAACCAAATGAAGTAGTCATGAGGAGCCATTTTGGGGTGTATTTATTTGAATGACACATTCCTAAAAAGTGGAACTAATATACCAAGGCAATTTAAATCCTGCATCAGTGGAAGGAGCTAGAATTTTTCAGGGCTTTGGTCTACCGATCCGTGGAGGGCCCGTCACCCCCAAAAATACAGCATTGCACCTGCCATTCGTATCAACTGATTCCTTTTTCTCCCAGAGCTCATTACGTTAAGTACATCATCATAGAGAAATTGAGCAATGCAGGAGGTTTTCTTGCAATTTTCCTCTAACCCTTGGAATATATGTGGCCTTTTAAAAAGTATATTCAAATAAATATATTCACTAGAGAACAGAAGATTGTAGGTGAAGATTCTGGAGAACTGTGTTAGAGATAAATTCTTCTTTCTTTCTTAGACTAGATGGTCTGGGTTCTTAATATCATTCATCAAGCTGTAACTATTCTATAATGCTATCATGCTATTTTACATTACCATCTCTGCATTGCTGGGCCTTAGATATACTAAAGAAAACCAGGTTTAATTCAGGAAATAGGCAGATAATGGGGCACCTGGGTGGGTCCATTGGTTAAACATCATCGCACTCTTAATTTAGGCTCAAGTCATGATCTCAAGGTTGTGAGATTGAGCCCCGCAGTGGGCTCCATGTTCAGTGCAGAGTCTGCTTGAGATTTTCCTTCTCCCTGTGCCCCTCCTCTGCCCATGCTAAATGAATGAATGAATGAATGAATGATAAACAATATCTTTAAACAAAAAAAAAAAAAGGCAGGTAATAGTTGGCATTTGGATTTGCTGCCACATGACTCGTTTATGTGACTATCATTAGAGTGAACATAGTTCTTTCTGTCAGTTAGGAAATTAAACATATATTTTTTAATATTTTATTTATTTATTTGACAGATAGAGATCACAAGTAGGTAGAGAGGCAGGCAGAGAGAGAGGAGGAAGCAGGATCCCTATGGAGAAGAAAGTCTGATGTGGGGCTTGATCCCAGGACCCTGAGATCATGACCCGAGCCTAAGGCAGAGGCTTTACCCACTGAGCCACCCAGGCACCACAGAAATTAAACATACTTTAACTATTCTACTATAAACTTGAAAGGTGGGGACTTATTTATCTATGTATTTTAACTGCTTAGCATTGTAACTAGCACATAAGTAGTGTTTAAGAAATGTTTACTAAGTAAATGAACTGATGGAAGAGTGGTGGATGGTTGAGGAAAAAATCTTTAATTTGAGGGCATGAGGGCCCTATGAGGTCTGAATGCGAAGAAGTTTTCTTTACTGATCAGTGTCACTGGGGACATGAATCTGGAAGGGACACATACTTGCTAAAGACAGGTTTTGTTATCTTCTCCTCATGAATGAGCTTGCAAGTATGCCTCAAAGATTTTTATTTACTTGATAAGTAGTACTTTACTTCATAAAAATAGTACCTATTAAAATATATATAATATTAGATAAGATTCTTTTATCAAACCTTCCATTCTTTTTTTATTTTTTAAGACTTTATTTATTTATTTGAGAGTAGGAGAGAGTGAGAGAGAGCATGAGAGAGGGGGAGAGAGGCAGATGGCAGAGGGAGAGGGAGAGGCAGACTCCCCGCTCAGCAGGGAGCAGGACATGGGACTCAACCCTGGGACTCGGGATCATGACCTGAGCCAAAGGCAGATACTTTAACCAACTGAGCTACTCAGGGGCCCCCCAAACTCCCTTTCTTAAATTTAAAACCAAAGATATATTATTACGAAGCTCAATGTCTCAAGAGGGGTGTGCGGCCCTCTCCATCCTCTAACACATGGAGGTACTACCGGTGAAGGTGGTCTTTGTACACAGGGTACATGTCGTTTATCTTCTTGCATTATCTATTTTATTCCAGAAGTTGTAATATCCTCATTATATTTGTATATTAAAAATTAAAACAGCTGTATAATGTGACAAAATGCACATTCTAAAATTTGTTTGGTCGAAAGACAAGACTTCAAGTAAATACTAAAATTGCAGTGAGCCAGTTGTGGCCTTGGATCTAAAGGCATCCAGGAATTACTGGTTATTTTTCTTCTGCATAGAATTACTTTACTGGAATTATAAGAAAACAGTGTTTTGATGCTAAAACTAACCCCTGAATACTTGGGTCTAAATTTTACACTTGTCTCTGGCGGGGGTGAGCATGAGCGAGTGTTCTAACACCCGTGAGGCACAGCTGGGTCATGTATAGAAGGACAACCAAAGTGCCTGACCCATGGGTTTCTTGTTAATATTGAGATAAGTACCTGTGGTATGTTGGCCCAGTGGGTGTCACACATCAGTCAGTCAGAATTGCTGACTGTCCCTTGGAATAAGTCAGCTTTCAGATGACTTTCTTCTTAGAATCCTGTTACTTGCATCAGAAAGTGGTCCTAATCCTATACTCTTATTGACAAGAACGTGATGATGAGGAACCTTTCCCGTTGTTTTTTGTCCCTGGTAAAGAAATCCAATGTCCTTATGCTTTCTCAGTGAATATTATTTCAATAAATACATTAATAAATTGATAACTCTGGGTTAACTCATTTTACTGCGGAGTCTCTGAACCGAGGAAGTCTTGCTAAGGGAGGCTAATATTTGACAGATTCTGACATTGCTCTATTATTCTGGAATGTTCAAAAATGTGTAGAAAGTGCATGGCAAATTGGCCATTTCCAATGTATTTGGTGAATTTTTTAACTTTAGTGACAGTATAAGAGAAATTTCATCTGAATGTTGATTTGATATTCAGTTGGAAATCAAATCAGACATCACTATACTCTCAAACAATGTCACTTGTTTCTTTGGGAAACATTCTTCTTGGCCAATTCCAACCTATAAATTCTAAACATGTAAAAAACCCCTTAGTTTACTGGCTGATCACATTTGTCAACCTGATTGTCACTAATTCAGATCTGTTTCCTTCATTACAGCCACTTTCTTTAATTTTTGTCCTGGTCTTGTCCTTCTACCCCCTTACTTCTGCATGAGGTACCGTAACAGGTGTGCATGGGTGCTGATGTGCGCAGGTGCTTGGAAGGACAGGAGATCATACCCACTGTCCTGAGCCATGGCCCCATGAATATTATGAAGGCTTGTTGGGACTGGTGCAGAGCAAGGCAGGGCCATCCCATATTCCATTCACTATCTTTATCCCTCTTCCCTAATTCTTCCTAATCCCCTCTCCATCTCTCTCTCCGTTTCTCCTTTCTGCTCATTTGCACAGCATTTTTTATCTCCTCCTTTTATATTACTTTAATTTTCTCTTACTGATAGGTATTAGATTCATTAATTGGTACCTAAACTTTGTACTCATCTTAAGTCATTTAAAAAAAAAGTACTCACAAGTACAGAGAGTTATGCTTTAAAAGTCCACAGGAAGATTTAAATTTGTGAGGAGGCCTTTCTGAAACTTCGCTTTGAACCTTAAATTAAAGCTTGGCTGCTAGCCGTGTGAGGAGTGGGACAAAAATTACTGTTTTTTGAGGGGAGGTGAACTTGATTTGTCGAATGTCTTGACACAGTCTTCCTGACACACTTGACTATAACTTTTGAATAAACTGTTGAGTGAATAGGACGGAAGATACTGCCGCTGAGGTAGCGTCGCCCGAGTTAGGTGCCTACAGAAAAGACATGGGCAGGAAATACAAGCATCGTTTTGTTTCAGTACCCGTCTCAGATACTGTGTGTAAAAGCCCCTGTGTGTCTGTCTTCTTCATAGTAACTGCCATTTACAAATTAAGAGCAAATTGGCATTTCCAGCCAGTCTTTTCAAATACTTCATGTATTGATCCTTCACTCAGGCTATTAAAAAGATAAATAAAAATAAAAACAGACACAAAGGAAACAGTGCACAGATGCCCCTGCCATCCTCCCAACCTTGGCTCCAACAGCATCCCTCTGGGCGGCAGAGTCATCCCCATCGCCCATATGGGTGCCCCGCTGCCTGGTGGAGCAGTGTTGGAGAGTCCTTACTGATGGAAGCTCCTGGAAATCTGTGTCAGCACGCAGAGTTCACAGGGGTTCAGCCTGACAGTACTTTGAGCTATTCTGCAACCAGCCACGAGCCTG
This sequence comes from Enhydra lutris kenyoni, assembly GCF_002288905.1. Lineage (NCBI taxonomy): Eukaryota > Metazoa > Chordata > Mammalia > Carnivora > Mustelidae > Enhydra > Enhydra lutris. The sequence continues at coordinate 4,381,103 of NW_019154146.1, read as the reverse complement.
TCTGAGCTCCCGCTCTTCTGCTCTTGCCATCAGGCATCTCCTTCCCGTACTCAACCACACTGCCTGCGACACAACATTGGTGCTGAAGCCACGGTCATCAGTACCTCGAGGGAGCCTATGCCGAGAGAGAACAAAAGAGACACGTCTCACTTAATCAGGCCACCGCCTCACTCAGCAGGCCTTCCTAGGTCACAACAGTTGCTTTTCCTCTTGTTCTTAGGAAACTACTCATTGAAACTTTGAAACAGTGATGGAGCAGAGGTGACTTACAGGGGACAGAAAGTTCCTTATCTGGATCTTTCTTGAGGGAGCTGATTTTCACCTGAGTCATGAACTAGTTCCTCTCCCTTTATCTTGGTCAGGATGACTCAATGTTCCCCTCAGCTTCACTAAGCTTTAGACAGTTTCTTCCTGATGACAGGCCCCTTGCCTCCCTTTTCCTAAAGTATTTACTTAAGAAAACCTGCCGTTGTAAATCTTTCCTCTGCCCCTTTGAGATAGAACACTTCTCCCAACTTCGTGCCAGTTCTACAGCCCAGCATTGTCTTTTTCAAAGACCTGGGAGTTACCCCTTTGAAATGCCACCTTAGAAAGGTAGAGCCCTGATCTCCCGGTGTCTGAGGAGGAGAAGGAGCCTCTTCCATAAGAACCAATTCTCAGACAGAGATGGCTTCATCTCATGGACCAACCTCCCCATCATATCCTCAGGAAATTTTCCTCTCCCCAACCCAGCTTAAAAACCTTCCCACCTTTTGTTTCAGCAGAGCACAGCCCAGCTGTGCCCACATTGCCATTGACTAAGTCTTCCTTGTGTGTTTCACTCCATCTATGCAATTTTTATATGGTAGCCTTAGTGAAGAAGGTAATTATTGGTCTGTTAGTCTATCTGCCAAAGTACAATGCAAACCTGAGGTCTGTGAATACGACATGTTCATCTTTGGACCCTCCTGAAATGCCGTATATTTAGTGCTTATTGGACAGTTCTTTTAAAGTGAGTAAAAGACAAAAATGAAGGCTGCATCTCAGAAGTCAGGACAAATAGGGCACTTAGGTACTACATTCTGGGCCTGGGATTTCTCCCCTTCATCCCCGGTACCCATAAGCTGAAGGCATTATAGAGCTATCTGCCAAAAATAAAGTGACAGAATGCAAACCAGCACACAGACTAAATATCAGAAATGAAATACTGAAAAAAAGCTTAGAAAATCACAAATGGTCTTTTGCTAAATGGTGTCTTTGATTCAAAATCTGAATAAATCTTCATTATTTCCCAAATGACACAAAGTGACTTATCTCCTCTGACTGGTTTTATCAAACTGACCGAACCAGAGGCTTCTACGACGCTAAAGGCAGTTGGAAGAATATCGAGTCCAAAGGCTTCATTTTACAAAGGAGAAACTTGAGCCCTGAGGGTCTGGGTCCTTCGTTGGGGTCACGGAAGCAGATCTGCGCTTCCTTTATTTAGTCCTTTCACCAAACTGCACCAAACCATTTGCAGCCCAAGGAAGAAGACCGTGGACCCGATTTTAAATATTAGTCCTGACTCTGTGGTTGAGAATCAGCAAAGTAATGGTAAGTAATCACTGCCCAGTACACAGTGCATTAAATTTCTCCAAGTTTATCTGAGTTCAAGATCGTTTCCTAAGATACATTTCAATGTGTTTAAACTCTACCAAAGTTTTTTTCTACTATGTACTTGGCAAATCTATTTATAACTTTATATTACTTTATGATGTTTTAAGTATCAAAAGAAGATGATAACAAATGGGGGGGAAGCACCATCACAATTGATCAAAATCTCTTCAGGTATGATGGTGACCACATGCAACTTGTGGACTCTACTTCCAAAGTAAAGTTCAAATTACATATATATATTATATATATAATATATATACATATATACAGACATATATATAAAATAATATATATAATGAAACACACAAGGAAGACTTAGTCAATGGCAATGTGGGCACAGCCGGACTGTGCTCTGCTGAAACAAAAGGTGGGAAGGTTTTTAGTTTAATTTTTAATATATATATAATATATATAATATATGTGTGTATATATGCACACACTTTTTTTTTTTTTTAAGAAAGCCTACCCCCTACCCAGCAATCATCTCCTTACGCCTGAGCCCTTTTGGAAATGCAGTCATCAGCACCGAGGCACAGAAGCATCAGCAACGTAAAGACATTTCTACAGCTTTTAATTAACTCCTGGGATTTTTCTTTGAGAGAGTGCATTGTTTTAGGAGCAGCAATTACAAGCTATTTTGGCTCCCTCATTTGCTCCTGTGCTTCTGACTGTCTCTCTTGGATTTAGAGAGGGAACAATTAGGTTTGGAAAAGGGCAATGATAGGTTCTCGCTTGAGAGCTGTAACCCAGGCCTGACTGAGTCACCGCGGTCCTTGCAACAATGGAAAGGGGGTTGGGAACATGATTTCCACTGTGCTCTTTGCAAGTAATTTCGGGACATTTATCTCTGACCTGTGTCTGCCTCTTTCTTGGTCCAAAATATCATCTTAAAGGCATAGCAATGAAAAGTTTCTTTGCTATCACTGAAGATTCTTTTTCTAAAAAGTTTTTCTAAAAAACTCTAAAAAGTTTTCACATTTGTTCTTTTTCTAAAATCAAATAATAATATCAAAATGCCATCAAACATTCTGTTAAAAATATTAATTTATAATACCAGTGGCATTCTTTTTACTAACAGTTGTGTTACAATATAATTCACACACCATATGATGCAATTTAATGTTCTTTTTGGTATATTCACAGATTTGTGCAACAACAATCTCTACAAATGTTAGAATATGTTCATCCTACACTCTCCCATTCCCAGTAAAACCCATACCTATTAGCAGTCATGTCTCATTTCCCTCCACCCTACCTGGCCCTGGGAAACCAACCATGAATCTACTTTCTATATAATTGTGCTTATTCTGGACATTTCATATAAATGGAATCACACCATATGTGGTATTAAATGGCTGGTTTCTCTCACCATGTTTTCAAGGTTCGTTCATGCTGCAGCATGAACGAGTCATTCATTCCTTCTTGGTGCCCAGTAACATATCTCTTTATGAAAAAACCACATTTTATTTTTCCATTTATCAGTTGATGGACATCAACTGGGACAGAGAACTGGTTGCGTGGTTTGCATTTCCTGGTATACTTTCATGTACAAGTTCTTGTATGGGCATGGGTTTTATCCCTCGTGGTCATACTCCTAGGGGTCAATTGCTAAGTCACAGCATAACTCTGTTTCACTTTTTGAGGAACTGTCAAAACTATTTTCCAGAGAAGCTGTGCCATTTTGCATTCCCAACCCCCAAATGTCTAAGTGCTCCATTTTTTCCAAATATTTGCCAATACTTCTTATAAATGTCTTTTTGACTATAGTTAGCCTCCTGAGTGTGAAGTGACATCTCCCTGGGTTTGGATTTGTACTTCCCTGAGAGCCAGGTGTGTCGAGCATCCTTGCAAGTGGTTATTGCCCATTTGTCTATCTTTGTGACATTCTTTTAATCAACTGTTTTTGTAATTAAGCTCTTTAAATTTTTTCTTTTATAAATCTGTCATTCCAGTTAGCACACAATATCATTAGTTGATTCCTGCTAAAACATCACTCTCCATATTCCTAAGAGCAAGGTGTTTTCTTTATTAATATGTGTGACTTCCACTTCAAATCTCTCTTAAGTTGAGCTGTCTACAATGTTTACTGGTTCTGTTGCCTATGGTTTTATATGCCCCAAGATTTTTGTTAGAATTTAGTAATTATTATTTATTTATTTGACAGAGAGACAGAGAGATCACAAGTAGGCAGGGAGGCAGGCAGAGAGAGAGGGGGAGGCAGGCTCCCCTCTGAGCAGAAAGCCCAACCTGGTGCTCTATCCCAGGACCCTGAGATCATGACCAGAGCCGAAGGCAGAGACTTAACCCATTGAGCCACCCAGGCATGCCAGTAATTATTATTCTTAATAAATAAATAAATGGGTCCATCTAGATTTTGTGTAGCCCAGTCATTTATATGAATCATGAAACTATATGGCCTGAGTAATCAGGTTTGTAGTCATTCTGTGTCTTCGAATTCTTGTCTAATAAAATTTGCTGCAAGAAGGTAAACTCAAGGATCAGTGTATTCCACAATTTTGTATTATTGAGTCAGGGCTTAGAACCCAATATTTTGAAGCCATTGAACCTAATTTTTATTTTTATATTAAGAACTAGATTACCAGTCTAACTCAACTTGCACAAAGGCTGTTTTACAAACACTTAAGAGCGGTGAGCATTTATGGAACCCTCACATAGTACTACAGCATGAGATGGACAGATTTATTTTTCCCTGTTTGTAGATTAGACAAACAAGAAGCAGAAAACTTATAGAACTGGTTATACTCTGCACAATGAGTAAAAATTAAGGTAGACTGTAGATCCAGGTAACCACTAAAAGACAGTGTCTTTTCTTTATTTTACTGTCTCTTTAGGCTTGAAAAGATCACGCTGAAAATTAACCAAAACATTAAATTAACCAAGATAAAAATCTTTGAATATAACCTTTAAAGCTCAGCTCAAATGTTACCCCTTTTATGAAACTTCCCTTCTCTTTAGTCGTAATATAGCTCTTCTTTTTTGCTCACAAAGAGTTTTATTTGTGTCTCTTTCATACCATTCTGTCAGATTATGCAGCTAGTGAACAGAATGGTATTTTCTTGAGGATAGAAACAGCCTTATTGACTTTGTATTTTAATCTCTAGCTGCCTGCCCTGAACACAGCAGGTGTCCAAGACAGGTTTGCTTAACTAAATTAAACTGTGGGCATGTGAATGTTTGATCATTAAATGAAGACCCATTTTCAGGAACTACAAGTTCTGATTTATTGCAGTTGAAGAAACATCACAATGGATCTATGCCAAGAATCATTATTGAATTTAAACAGTTCTTACATGTTCTTGTTCCCCTGGTTCCCTTTGTTCTGATATGAAAAGTTTACAAATGTTTAAGAACAGATATTTCAGGGTCATTCAACCTGGATTCAAATCCTAACCTTGACACTAAGTAACTGTGAGACATTTCTAAAATGCGAGCATATATACTAAACTCAGGGTTGACGAATCAGAGAATGGTTGAAGATCAAATAAGAAGATGTCACAACTCTCTTAGCACAGTTTCTGTCACTGAGCGGGTCCTATTAGTAAGGTCCACCATCATTACTTCTCTGTTGGTTCCATAAGAGCAAAAGCTTTTCACTATTTTTATATTAGTCAAGTATAAGATAAATATAGGAGTTTTTGGGCTCTATGGCTCTCAGTTCTGAACTGCCATACCCCAGAAGGAAAGATAACTACTCAGAAGCATTACCCACTGCTTTTTCTAACAATAAGAAGCAGCTTTTTATTTTAGACATAATAACTGTGCTTTGGAATTCTCGGGATCCAGGACTGTATAGAACGACTCTCTCTCTCCAGGAAAGTAAAGGTAAGATTGGGAAAGATCAGCTGTAATTTAACATTATAGCAAGAGAAAATGGGAGTAGATGGGTGAACAGGTCACAGTGGTAAGATGCGGTAAAATTACAGAACTCAGACAAACGCCAGGAAACACACAGATTACGTGATAGAGATTAGTAATGCCTTCACTCAAATGATTTTTCCCCCCCCCAAATCCCGTGCTGATGGTATTTCAGGTTTGGTAGCGTGCTTTGATAAAAACATTTTTAATGCATTAAATGGAGCATAATTTTTGTCTTTTATATTTTCTTTGCATTCATGCCCTAAAATGAAAGCCCTCGGACAAGAAAGCATGTGCAGAGCTGCTGGAGAAGTGTCTGTCTCTGCACAACTCATGCTGGGAGGTGTGAGCAAGTCCAAGGAGAGAATTCCGATGGAAAACTGCATTGCCTACCCTTACCACCACGGCCTGCCTCCCATTGCTCTAGTTAAGTTACCTAGTGCTTTAAATGGTTGGGAGCTATGCTGAACTGTATCTTCTGTGTTCTTCTCTTAAGGGAGAGGAAAATAGAACGACTAGGGTAAAACTGGAGGTCATGACATAGACACAGTATCTTTGCTAGTATCTTGTTGTATACTTAAAAGCAGTTTACACAATGTCCCTGCTGAAAAGGACAGGGGGTTTTCACACTATAGTACTGTATTTTTTAATTGTGGGATTCAGGAGTCCAGAAAAGCAGCCTGATAGCACAGGTTGCCACAGGGTCTAGTATAACTAGAGGGGGCAGTTGCCTCCTCAGTTCCCACCCAGGCTCTTCCAGCACCTACACTGACCTCGTACTACCTTCGGAGAGGACAGGACGAGTGAGGTGGCCCTCACGATGCGGACACAGCACCCCAGGGAACCCTCCTAACACACACTGGAACAAGCTAGGTTTACATGGGAAGAACGAACGCTCCTTTGGAGGTGTGTTCCAAAAGATGCAGTAACTGTCTATGCGTGTGTACACATGCGCACACCCACGCACACACACACACACACCACACGCTTGCTGCCACTTTTTCATTTGAATTTATATTTATGGTTTTGCTTTCACTTCCCAATTTGATGTTTAAAATCCCAACAATGAAAAAAGAACACCTAATCCCTTAAAAAACACAAACTTTCTGGCTGGTGGGTGGCACAAGTGAAATAGAACCACGGCAGCCTTGGCTGTAAGGGGCCGGGTGGCCTGACTGCACATGGTGACATCATTGCACTTCTGCCGGTGAAAACGTCACATGAGTGACGTCATTGCTCTTCCGCTGATGAAAACATCACACTACTCACCAAGCATGCCGTCTCTGCCCAACTCCCTCGCCTTCCTCCCTGGACCTGTGCGACCGCTTTAGAAGTCTTTTTTCTTAGTATATCTGAATGGCAACAGCATTTAGAAGAATAATGATATGGAAGAACACAGAAAGAAAACGATGGAGAACAGTTAAGGTTTGGTGGCCTTTTTATTCCCAAGTCTTAGAAGAGCCTCCTGGGGCTGGTCGGTGAGCCCAACCTCAGTGAACGATTAATCCCAGAACCTGAAACCTCACACACCAGCAGCCAATGCAACTTGTTCATAACGGATGTTCTTTAGATGAATCTTCCTCTCGCACTGTATGCTTTTGAAACAGCCCACCTGAGTTCCAGTTTTCTCCACCATGTGAACAGAGAACACAGAAGGACCAGCATCAGCCACAGTCATTAGCAGGACCACACAGGCCCCTCCTTGAGTGCCCAGAGGTGAACCCGTTCCCTTCTCCTGCTGTCACAGTGATCTGGGTAATGGACACCATGCCCTGAACTAGATTTTAAGCTTCTTTGTTAGAGTAGCTACCACAATGCTTTAACCATAATCCCAGCTCCTTGAACACTTGTTAGATGTGGTTTTTATTCTGCCTGTGGTCCAGGTTCTTAGTCATTATCAAAGAGAAAATAATAATCAGAGGGTTAGACTCAGTTTCTCTTAAAACATCAGCACTTTGATGCATTGCCCTCCATTCAACTGAAAGTTCAGTGTTCTGCATTAAATGACTCAAAATCCCTTTTTAGAAAAAAGGAGGTTATGGATGTACAGCCTGTGATCATTACTGCAGTCAGAGAAGGATTCAGAAGAGAGACCTATGCCTCTAACCAATCTTTGAAAGGTTAAGTGTGATGGTCAGCTTATCAGTGATGAAGAGCCAGGTATGCAGAGTTTGGGTTCACAATACTACCTGATAGTTCCTGAGAGGTCTCCAAACCTCCGTCCATTAGGCTCACCAAACTATGGCACAGAGAAGCAGAGACGAGCATCACCATTCTTATTCTGCTGTGTATAAAACAGACACAAAGAAAGTTTGTAAGTGCCCTCTGTGGTGGAAGGGCTCCAAAAATTATGTGCGCAATCCAAGTTTCTGTGGGTCAAATTCCATTTAAGATCAAATAGTTTCCCTTGGGGCACCTGGGTGGCTCAATCTGTTAAGCATCTGCCTTTGGCTCAGGTCATGATCCCAAGGTCCTGGAATCAAGCCCCACATCAGGCTCCCTGCTCAGTGGGGAGCCTGCTTCCCCCTTTCCTTCTGTCCCTCCCCCTGCTTGTGTGCACACTCTCTCTTTCAAATAAATAAACGAAATCTTTAAAAAGATGGTTTAGATCGACTATGAAGCTTTCTATTGCAATTCTTTTTGTGGGCAGATTACGCTTCATGCAAGTAAACAGCAATCCCATAAATAAAACGATCGATGGCAAAGATATAAGTTGACATGTAGGTTTTGCCTCAAGTGAAAGTGTGAGTTTTCACTTTATGGCCTCTCAGCTCCGGTCCCTTTGGTAGATGGTCTGTGGTCAGTAAAATCCCTCGGGTGTCTCCTTCGGAGTGGGCCTGCTACCAGGAGAGGGTGCCAGAGAGACAGTGCAGAATGAAGGGCCCCTCCGGTGTTCCGCCTGTGTGGTGGGCCTGAAGATGTGGGCCACAACCTACGCAGTCAGGGAGCAGAGTACAACCACTATGAAATCTTGCCATCTCCTCCCTCCCTGCATGGAAATCAAAGCCCTCACATGACCTGTCTGAGGCTGCCTGAGCTCAGGGCTCTACGCAAAGCTGCAGCCCACTCTGCAGTCTCCTGACCTGCACGCTCTGAAGGACTCACCCCTCTAGGGACTGGATGCCCAGTGGAGCCTGTAGTACCCATGAAATAGCCTGCTCCCCCACCACAACGCTTGACGGTAACCTAGTGCCCCTGACCAGTTCCAATCTGGCCAAGGCACCAAAACTTTCTGCTGTCCTAGGGCTTGACCCACATGTTCTCCAAGGAGGCCAAAACTCCCTCCAAGCTTATCCTTTGTGTTTGCTCCCTTACTCCTAGACTAGCATATGGAGTTCCCTTGTATCTTACAGTCAGTCTTTACCACAATTAATACTTCCTATTAGCCTACTGTGTGGCTCCTGTCTGCTGCTTGGACCAAGATTTCCACACTGAAGATATATAGAAGATGAAGTCGCCTGTCCAGAGTGGAAAAAAACCCTTGTCAGAGCATCGTTACTACCTGTCCTGTGTGAAAGGTTGCAGACACTTCTGAGGCCAGAAGAGGGAGGCCAGAAATTCTCAGGATGCCAGGTGCTATGCGGATGACACCGGAAGGATCATCCTGGTGATCATTTGACTGGGGCCAAAGCCACCTACTATGTCTTAACTGTTCACCGGTCATCACCGTTCAACACCGTACGTGTTGTTAGCTCCCATTACTTCCTGTAGTTATTTCTAAGAGATACGTTCTACTTTAGCCCATTTTACAGATGAGGAAACAAGGAAGTGACTAGCAGGTCAAGGCTATACTATTTGATTTAAAAAAAAAAAATGAAGCTGGGGTAATTTGGATGGGGGAGGCATACAGAGCATCCAAGGGAACTTTCTAGCTCAATATTTGGAATCGCGCTTACCTTTGACACAGGCCGGGTTCCACTTTTACCAAAATTCCCCGCAGGCGCCTGGAGAAGCAACAGGAATACCTCCCAGTCCTCGCTGTGCTCATTTCCCTGGAGAGGACACACATAAAGAAGACCTAGGCCTGCCCATCACAGTGCTTACGGCCTGGGTGGGAGGGCCTGGACATAACAGCTGTTGGGCCCTTCTTTGTAGAAAATCTGTGAATAAAAAAATTCTATAGCCTGTCAGTTCATTTTTAGCCTAGTCAAATTCTGTTTGAGAGACCCTAAATCCAAGGAAATGGTGTGAGCATCCTACATCCTGAGTTATGACCTGAACGTTCCTGCCCCACCTGCCAACCAGCCCCCTCCAACCCAGCCCAAATTCACGTTAGAACTTCCATTCCAAAGTGATGGTGTTAAGGGAGGGGCCTTTGGAAGGTGCTTAGATCATGAGTGTACTGCCCTCCTGGATGGGATTAGAGCCTTATAAGCGAGAACCCAGAGTGCTCCTACCCCTTTCTGCCATATGAGGATATACAGAGAAGTCTGTAATCCAAAAGAGGTCCTTCTGGTCATCCTGAACTTGGACTTGCGGCCTCCAAAACTGTGAGAAATTAATTCCTGTTGTTTGTAAGCCACTCAGGCTGCCGTGTGTTATTGTAGCAGCCCAAGCAGACTAATGACACCTCATACTGCCTGGGCAGTGCCAGTACCCAAGCACACTCACCAGTCCCTAGGGGGGGCTTTTTAGGATATTTCTGGATAATGTTCTCCAAATCATTCCGCACTTATCTCTGTAATAGGAGTCCAGTGCAATTCCATTTCTCAAACTCTTAATGTTTGCATAACTTTCAAATTGGAAAAAAATAGCCCCCTTGAATAACATATAACATAATAATACTCATCTGCTTATTCATACACCAGATCCCTTTCCTAGGGACAAATTTTACTGAAATGTTATTTCATTGCAGTATCTGTACTGGACTAATAAATTATTACACATTCAGTTATACTCTGACCTTAAACATTTTAGACAATGTTAAATGTATACTTCAACTTTACAGGAAAAAATCAGAATATAAATAATAAATCTCGGGGAAAATAATGTCTGGTTATATTTCAAGGATACATTACAATGGATTATTAATATTTCTGATTTTAAATAACCAGAACCTGATATACATTTAATATTTGTTGAATAGTAGGTAAATAAGTAGTAAAACTGTGAATATCAATCTTTGTTAAAAAGGAAATTTAGAAAGTTTTAGAACTTTTATTTCAGAGACTTGGTAGTTGATCTGAAAAACCTTTCATATTCTCAGTTAACAGTGACAAGTAAGTACTGAGCAGGTTAGGTAGTGCGCAGGTCAGTGCTGCATCTGGACAGGACCCTGGGTTCCATGGAGACGGAAAGGGACAATCAGTCTTACCCCCACCCCAACTCTCACAATAAAATCCTTAGAACCCTGCCATATTTCCAGACCAAAGCTGACATGGCCATGCAGGTCATGGTTGGTTCTATGGGAAATGTTCTGGACTCAAAGCAATTCTAAAGCAGGGCACTACATATCGGAAACCCCTGGTTTCATTGTTTTTGAAGCTTTTGAAAATTTCTTTGATGCTCATGAAAATTATTTTCGGAAAATGAGAAAGAAATTTCAAATGCCAAATAACCCTCAGGTCCCAAAGACTGAGACCCAGATACTCAGTTAATAAGAACATTGACATTATTCCAATCAGATTTCTACTTCGATCTGGAATTTAGTTAACCTTCCCATTCCCCTCACTTCAGGGCCCCGTTAAACACAATCCCTTGTCAATTATCATGATCGTTCATGAAGTATGTCCCGGGGCTACATTTCTGTATTTCTCATGGACCTTCCTTCGTATTCCAACTTCCTACTTCCTACTTCTTCCAACCCTTTGAACTCTGCCCATTGGACACCATTCTATGTTTAAACAAAGAAACAAACAAAAACCCAATTTACAAAATTGTCAGCCACCATTCCACTTCAGTCACCAAGGTGCACGACCATGTAGTTGACTATCTCTTTACCAGGATTACTGCTTTTCTGACATTTTAAAGTCCACAAGCATCAGTGCTCCACTTGGAGGCCCCTTCTCTCTTGTGCTAACAGTGCAGCTCTGCGGAAGATGACGGCAGAAATGAAGTCAGGTAACTATTCAACTACAACTATTCAACATTTCTTTTCTGCTGTCACCCTCCACTGTTCTTCATCATCATGGGTATTTCCAGCTCCTTCCGTTGTCCATGTCAACTCAGTGTCTTAGTTCCATTCTTCCTTCACCACTATCCCTAATCAGTCTAGATAGGGTCAAGCACTTAAACCACCGTTATGAATATTTTCATTTCCAGTGACCCCTTATGTAGGGTTACATATGCCTATCAAAATCCTAGGCCTGATCTATTTTCAAAAAGCTGTCTTTTTGTCCATTGAAGAGCATCTTGGTTCTTTCCACAGTTTGGTGACCGTGGCCATTGCTGCTGATGAATGGATAAGGAAGATGTGGTCCATATACACTATGGAGTATTATGCCTCCATCAGAAAGGATGAACACCCAACTTTTGTAGCAACATGGATGGGACTGGAAGAGATTATGCTGAGTGAAATAAGTCAAGCAGAGAGAGTCAATTATCATATGGTTTCACTTATTTGTGGAGCATAACAAATAACATGGAGGACATGGGGAGATGGAGAGGAGAAGGGAGTTGAGGGAAATTGGAAGGGGAGGTGAACCATGAGAGACTATGGACTATGAAAAACAATCTGAGGGTTTTGGAGGGGCAGGGGGTGGAGGATTGGGGGAGCCAGGTGGTGGGTATTAAGGAGGGCACGTATTGCATGGAGCACTGGGTGTGGTACAAAAACAATGAATACTGTTACGCTGAAAAGAAATTAAAAAAAAAAGGGGGAGGGGAAGCTGTCTTTTCCACTCCTGTAACAAGACCACTCAACAATGAAAAATCACAGAATGGAACCACTTGTATCCATAGTCTTCAGTCCTTGATGATTTCTTAAAACCAAATTGCTCTTTTTTTATGTGTTCCTACTCATGTACTTCTCTCTTTCATGAAACTCAGAGAGTAACATCTCCCACCTCAGACAGAAAGGAGGCCAGCGGTGTAAGGAAGTGAAAAAAATCGCACTCAATTTTTCTTCCTTATTACTTTAAAAAATCTGTGTCTATCTAGACCCTATAGAAATCCATCTTTATTCTTTCTTCTAGTTGCAGTGAAAAAGTTTCTTCTAGTCATGAGTTAATCTTGCCATGTGTTTAAAGTAAGCTCCTCATAATTCCTTTGGGATTTTATTAAAACATTAGATACTATAATAGCTTCTCTCCAGGACCTGTAATCTATCTACCTTGGCTCTTACCCCGTTCCCCACAGTAAATAAACACAGTCATATCTCTCCTGTCATAAAACAAAAACCTTCCACTGACTCTCCCCCTTCTCTCGTTACTGTCTTTTTCCTCCTTCTCTTCAGTGAAGCTTTATAAATAAAAGTCAATACTTCTTGCATTTCCTTCTAACACATTGAGTCTGGTGTCTGCTTTTGCCACTCTGTGGAAACAGTTATCATCCAGATCATAGTTGGTCAGATAACTTCATCAGTGGACAATTTTCAGTTCTTATATGATTCATTCTGTTTATAGCATTTGAAATTGATTGCATCTTGGGATTTTTAAAAACTTTCTTCTCTCAGTCGTCAGTGACAGCATTCTCTGTGGCCTTTTTTTTTTTTTTCACCTCCTCTGTCTCTAAATTAATTGTGACACAATGGCTCTTTCAGTGAATGTTTGCCACATGTTGGCATGTGAGCATCTAACCCATCTTCTGATATTGTGGTATTTATTATTTGAGTCTCTGTCAATAGGCAGAGACTGCCTTTCTCTATAGAAGCTAAAACTTTCAGAAACTGGCTTCCCAGCTTTCTTCACAACCGGTATGTGCACACACACTAGCTTTTGACTAAGGAGCCAGTGAGTGGTGGAAGCAGGAGTGATGAGGACCATTTTGGCAGTGCTGATGGGGAAGCAGAAACCTCTACAGAAGGCAGTATTGGCAGAGCCATAGACTAAGGCAGTCCCATTACTAAGAGCATGGGCAGGATGAGCCACCACGTCCAGTCTTCAGGACTGGTGGCAGCAGGTTCTAAGCAACGGTCAAGAGAATCATGTTTTTATCCTCTTAGAACTGAAACAGTAAAACACTAAACAAATATATAACATATATCATATAGTGATAAATGCTAAGTAAATATAAGACAGGGTGGTGTTGTAGGAGGTGGCAAGTATATGCATGAGAATGTTGTAACTAAAATGACCAAAAATTACCAAATTGAGGAATCACATTGGGTCAGATTACTAACGAGTAAAGCCATAACCATGAAAATATCTTGGGAAGTACCCTCCAGGAAGAGGTAAGAGTCAATGCAAAGCCTTAATGCAGGGACAGATTTGGCAATTTCCTAACTGGGTCGGTGTGGCTGGTTGAAGAAAGCCACTCTGACAAGCTTGGGGAAGAGCAGTCTGTGTCCCGTGTGCAGAAAAGATTTTTAGAGAATCAGAACTGGAAGCAAGTGGAGCAATAGCCAAGTTAAGAGAGCTTGGCGACATGATCAGATTCAGGGTATATTTTGCGGGAAGAACTGATAACATGATGATTGATAAGAAATGAGGTATGACTTCTAGGTTTTGGACCGTAGCAACTAGACAAATGTTGGTGGCATTTATGCCATGGGGAAGATGTTGGGGATGTAACTTGGAGGATAAAGAATTCTCTTGTGGACAGCTTAACTTGGCTGTGACGTCCAAAACATGGAAGACGTCGTACAGGAGAAGCGTAGGCTGAAGAACTGCAGACTTAGTGGAGACTGAGTAGAAATGTAGACCTGACAATGGTTCCAGGTAGTGAGTGTATGCACAAAATAGAGATGTGCCTGGCAACTTCACCATTTAAAGTCTAGGAAAAGGATGACCCAGTATAAAAAGATCAACCATAGAGGAAAGGGAATAAAATCAGGACCAGAGTTTCTCTGGAAGCATGTGTGTGTGAATCAAGTGTTTCAAGAAAGAATATATCTTTAAGAAATGGCATGAAACTGATGATTGGATGTGGAAGGGTTCAGGTTACTGGTTACCGGTTACTGGTTACTGGTGTCTTTACCATGAGCAGGTCTAGAGAATGGGAAAGCTAAAAGCCTGGAGAATAGGTAAAGACACGTGAGGACGTAGAGCAGGGCTTAGAAGGAACCCTAATGAAGAGTTCTGCTAAGGAGGAATAGATGCAGGAGTTGAAACAGATTATGAGGCTCAAACAAGGTCTCCACACTTATATGTCTGTTAAAGAAGGGCATGTGTGTTTCTTAAACATGACCTACTAGAGAGAGAGAAATGATGATTCAAAAAGGGAAGGGATAATTGCAAGAATCAAGTGCTGGGGAAAGCCAGAAAGGAGGGAACCCAAAGCAGAAATAGAACAGTTTGAAATGCACCTGAGTAATTTATCCTTTTTAACAGGAAGGAAATCAGGGCACCTCAGCACCAAGGGAGATAGGCTGTGCTTTTCTTGTGGCGTCTATTCTCTAAGCAAAATGAGATGAGATGTCATGAGCTAATGATGAGGTGGAAGCAGAAATGTTGGACATTTGGGGTGGGGAGAAGATGTAAAATAGTCATGTCAGAAAGTAGGAGTGTAATTTATAGCAATTCTTGGGGTTGCCAGGAAGTAAGAAGGACCCACTCGGGAACTGTGGCGATAAATTTAAAGAAGGACTAGTTAATGCTGTTGTGAGTTGTAACCCTCTTCCAGAGTAGGAACTGCATTCTATTTTCTCTGTATTTTCTGAGCCCACCCCAGCAGGAGCTAAATGAACAATAGCAAAAAAGTGTCTGTGTTGGACAATACTCCAGATTAGAAAATCCTTCTTCAGATGAAATAGATTTCAGGCTGTATCACAAAGAAGCGTGCATAATCCATTCAAAAGCCTCTTTGGCAAGCCCTCATTATCTTCATGATCTTTGTTATACTTTATATTTCTATAATACTTTCCAGTTTGCAAAGTTCTCATTGTGAAATTGTATTTTTTTTAAGTAAGAATTTTGTCTTTTAGTCCATTTGCATAAGTTAGTATTCCACTTTAGGTTATTATATCAAAGAGATTTAAAAATAGACTTATTCTCCAAAGAAGGCATAGAAATGGCTAATAGACACATGAAAAAATGTTCATCACCATTAGCCATGAGGGAGATTCAAATCAAAACCACATTGAGATACCACCTTACACCAGTTGGAATGGCCAAAATCAACAAGTCAAGAAACAAGAAATGTTGGAGAGGATGTGGAGAAAGGGGAGCCGTCTTACACTATTGGTGGGAATGCAAGTTGGTGCAGCCACTTTGGAAAACAGGATGGAGATTCCTTAAGAAATTAAAAATAGAGCTACCCTATGACCCTGCAATTGCATTACTGGATATTTACCCCAAAGATACAGATGTAGTGAAAAGAAGGGTTGTATGTACCCCAGTGTTGATAGCAGCAATGTCCACAACAGCCAAACTGTGGAAAGAGCTGAGATGCCCTTCAACAGATGAATGGATAAAGAAGATGTGGTCCATATATACCATGGAGTATTACTCAGTAATCAGGAAGGATGAATACCCACCATTTGTATTGACATGGATGGGACTGGAGATTATGCTGAGTGAAATAAGTCAAGCAGAGAGAGTCAATAATCATACGGTTTCACTTACTTGTGGAACATAAAGAATAGCATGGAGGACATCAGGAGAAGGAAAGGAAAAGTGAATTGGGGTAAACTGGAGGGGAAGACAAAGCATGAGAGACTGTCGACTCTAGGAAAGAAACTGAGGATTTGGGAAGGGAGGGGGGTGGAGGGATGGTTGAGCCTAGTGGTGGGTATTAAGGAGGGCACATATTGCATGGAGCACTGGGTGTGGTGCATAAACAATGAATCTTGGAACACTGAAAAAAATAAAATAAAATTAAAAAAATAAAAATAAAAATAGGGTTATTTTGGAGTTAGACCATCACACATTTGAATCCCAGTCAGATGCTTTTAATTGTGTGACCTTAGACCTATTACCCAAAATAAAAATAGGAATGTCTGTTCAATATGCAAAGTGTGCAAGGAGTAAGTTTTTGGTAAATGTTAACTATAATTGCAAAGGCCCATAGTGGAATTATATAATTATATAATATGATATATATTACATAAAAGTTATATAAAATGTAATGAAGAAGCAATGTTGATATAACACATTAGGATATGTCATGACTGTCTGACACCTGGTGTCTGAAATGCCATAAACAACTAGAAAACTAGACAGAATGTATGAAACAGATGCTGGTTCACAGAGAGGAAAGGACTTGACCCTGTGGAGAGAAAAAGCATGAGGAGAGCACTGCCCTTGGCCTGGCTTTCTGCTGGAAGTGCTTGAAGGCAATGCTACCGGGAGCAGTTATGGGAATACAGCCTGGAGGCCTTGCTAAGGTGAGAAGACAGACACTGGAGTTCAGGAAGGCTTCAGTGGCTGGGATTTGTGGGTCAGAGTTCTAGAGAAGAGGAAGCAAAGGACAGGAAGAGCCTCAGAAATCTACATAGTGGCTTCTGGAATCCTTGGCTGAACACTAAGCTCTGCAGGTGGAGAGCGGAACTCATGAGGCCAGCAAAGAAAACAGATCATGGAACCGAAGGTTAAACCAGATCAGGCAATCAGAGGGGGTTCGGAGGCATTTGAATTCCCAACAGCCAAGGTGGGAAGACCTTGTAGGAACATCCCAGCATTCTGGAGAGATGCCAGAAGGGTCATGCCTAGTGTTAGACTCAACTGACTCTAGCACAAGAGCCAGTCCAGAACAGTCCTAGCAAAACTTGGAAAGAAGATTGAAAATGTTCAAGCATCAAGATTACTGCTTACTTCCATAAACAGTAATTGGCCCAAGGTAATTTGTCCGCTCCCATTCCTGTGGTTTACATGTGCAGGATGGACTGTGGACAGCAGGCAGCACAGGGTTGTGATCACTGAGGCGAGGGAGCCAAACAGGGTGGATTCCAGTTTGCACGGTGCAGGGGCAGCACAAGCAGGAAACAGGAGCTGGGGAGACCAGCACAGCTAGAAGTCATAGTTGGACTAGCTGGGACAGTATCACCCTAAGAAAGGACTCCATAAATCTGCACAGGTATCTCCTCAAATCCATGACAGATAATGTCCATGCCTAGGGTAAAACTCCATAAAAATTCCAGGCAAAGAACAATTATTGGGCAGTTACAAGCTGAGTAATTCCCAGAACCCACATAGGACTCAGATATGTTTGAGTTCTTACCCATTAGACCAGAGAACCTTCCTCACTAAGCAGAAAATACAGCAGAGCTCCCCAAGTCCATGACTTAGTGGTAGAACTAAATAGCCCCAGGGTAAAAACCTACATGAGACTCACTGTAAATGTGGAAAAGTGGCCTGGATAAGGGCATTGCTTTCACTGTCAAAAGGGATACATAATATTTCTTATGCTAGAGTGAAAAAGTAAAGCTTCAGTTAAGATTGGTGGACCCAAACCAGAAGCTGCTGAATTGTGGAAGGGAATCTCTCGGATGTGGGGCATGGTTTTCCTCCATCTTGTCTTCTTCCAGTAAGCTGGGAACTGTCCCAGACAACGGGGTGTGATGCAGACAAAGGGAATACTAGGGAAGCAGTTGCAAATGTGTTGCTTTTAGGGTTCACTCCCAATCCACTGCAGATCAATCTAGTGTTATTTCTGTTTCCTTGGATATCTGTGACTTGGGAATGCCTATTGCACAAGCTGTGTGTGAGTGACATATCTTTGGCATTTTTAATGTTTTTCTTAATATAAATATTCCAGTTTTGTATTTCATATATTTGAACCTAAATGTCCTCTTTGGTAAACTGTGTTCTCACGTAATGAAACACATCAGGAGCAGCTGCAGGTCTTTGCATCTGGGAAAGGCTTGCCATGCTTTCTCACCATGCTCCTTCAGAGCACAGCACCTATTAAACTGCCTTATTTTGTCACCTAGAGCAGATTCTCTGCCCCAGTGCCTCTGGAACCCCTCCTCAACCTTGAAAATATTCCATGAGGATTCTAAGAACTGGTTCATCCTTGACTTGTCCTCCTTCTACTGCAAGATTGGGAATGTGCTGGACAGGAAGGTAGAACAGAGAGGTTAGGAGATGGTGAGACAACTGAAAGGGTCAGAGTGACACTTTGCACATCTGTACATGTACTGAAGGATTTCTGATCCAAACATGTGATTCTTGAGTGTTAGACGTGCTTCAAATTCCAGACCCAACCCTCACTGTGTGAGGATCCATCTGCAATGCATATGGGGTGTGTATGTGTGTGTACGTGTGTGTGTGTGTGTGTGTGTGTGTGTGTGAAAATCTCAAAATTGGGTATACATAAGGAGCATGAGTTCTAAGAATGAAAATCACTGGTGCCTCTCCTGTGCTGTTTGGAGATGAATCATAAAACCAGGTTTAGACTCCCCAAGCTTTGAAAATTATGGTTTTTCCTGCTTGACCTGTGGAGAAACTCCTTCGCGGTGCTAGGGGCCAGCATCCATTCTTCCCTGCTTCCATAATGACCATGTGATGAGGGGAAGACAGCTAATGGAGATGGGGGAGGAAAGGGGAGTGTTAACAGTGCCCTGGGGCCTCAGTGGCATCATCTATGTGTTGTGACAGGGCAAATGCACTGCAACCCTGGGCATCTTGCATCCAACAAATGCTTCCCCCCTAGTTCAAGCAATCACGTGAGTCTTGCAGAACTTCAGAGTTGCTGGTTTGGCAACTGGCAAGTTTCCTTGTTTGTGGGTCATTCTCCAGGTTCTGTTAAGATTCATATTGCTTACAAACTTATTTCTGTATTGAAGGAAAAATAGCCACATTGTCTTTGAAAAAAAGAGTTTGTGCTAGGCTAAAGTATCTGAAATATCGAGGTGCCTTTTCTCAAAGTAGAGGTCTTGAACGATGTCTTTTTGGTGCTCCTTTTACCTGTTTCCTATTTAAACCAGATCTTCTGTTCTACCCTCTTTTCCTTCCCTGACACTCCCCAGAAAAAGAGAGTCCTGAACACACACATTTTTTTTCTTGGGATGATGTCATAACTCCTAAAATACCCATGTAAAACCCCAAGAAAGTAGAAATGTTTCATCCTTCATACCCAGCTCTCTTGGATAAGACTATGTTTTAGTATAATTCCTGTTGAACATCTATACTACTAAGCTTGGATGGCATGATGCTGGTCAATCTCCAGTCCTAGGGGAAATAGAAACAGTGCATGGATTTCTACGTCGAAGTAGGATGAATGTGTACCTTACTTCCTCCAGAACTTGTATCTGGCTGCATGTAACCTATGTGAAGAGGCCACAAGACTGTAAAATTAGAGGGAGACAAATGTAACTCCACATGTACTACTAGAACTCAAATTTTGTGTGAAATCTCAAATTTATGGCAAGGAAGAGGAAAGAACCATGTGCCTTTTGTTTCTTATTAATTAAAATATGAATCTTTCCTAATGATTTTTAGCAGCATTCACATTGTATAAGCACCTCATTGCCTTACATCTCAGTTTTTTCATGATTCTCTGTTTACTTAGCTAGCACTAGCCATTAGAGCTACGGTCTTAAAAATCCTCCCATTAGCATTCACTGTCATCTGGAATAGCTTTTGTCTCTTGATTCAACTATTCTGTGTCCATTTAGAGATTATCAGTAAAAGAACCACCTGTTCTTTGCAACCTCGTAATTAATTTTCCCTTTCCCGCTCTTAGCCATAGTATTGCCCTTGGGTTAGAGTTTGAATTTAAAAGCTACACAAAACAAAGTGCCATTTTTAACATGACATTTTCTGTTTTTGATTTTTCGTGTAGTTTATGTAAACTAGTATTAGAGCTTTATTGTCAGAATTCAAAAAAGCTACACATTTCCTACTGTGAAATATATTGCTCTGTACTATTTAAGTATGGAGAACCTATTTTTGTTGTTCTGTGGTTTACAAATAAAACCAAACTCTGACAGAGTTAGTCACTATTAGGAAAGACAAAAAAGAAAAATAGATAAACAATGATAACTTTTAGCCTATGACTCGGTGTTTACAATAAGCACTGGTGCTACGCTACTGAAAATTGTCATTTTTATTTCTGAGTGGTTGAAAGTAGATAATAAATATACACATATGCTTAGCCTCGCATAGAATGTCAGTGTACTACATAGAGGGAGAACGTAGCACAAGACTCAACATAGTTTACCATGAAGTAATAACATACGATAATAAGCATGCGGTACTGTAAGAGCAAGCAGCATGCATTCTTTCCCGTGATTTATGAAGTCATAATAAAATAACTTGTCATCTGATGCTGCTTCTGCCCAGATTATATGTCTTCTCTGACATACAGGCACAACAACAAAGGAGGACTCTTAGATTCTTAGAATTTTTTTTTTTTCCGTGATTAGAGATTATAGAAGAATATTTCACTCTGAGGAATACAGTAGTAAAATAGCCTTAACCATCTAAAAATACCCTTTATGTTAATTAAGTAGCTTTGTATGGCAAAATTTGACCCTAATTTTTTTTCTAATTCAAAATTTGCAAAGATAAATGATGAGAGTAACTATGAAAATGTTTCATATTTTTCTCAATAAGGCAAAAGAGAGCATTCTTTTAAAAGTTTCTACCAACACATGAAAGAACATCCCATTGAAGTTCTACCCCAGGATACAATAGGATCCCTGTCAGTAATAGCAGTCAATCAGAATCATTAGTCAGAAGAAGGTGTTAGAGAAGATGTAAACATTGGGTATAAATAATGTTTGCTCTCACCACTCTTAATTCAACACCATGCTGGAAATTCTAGCCAATGCAATATGACTAAGGAAGGAAATAAAAATTAACAGATTGGAAAGAGAAAAGAAAACTGACCTACTTGTAGAAAACATAATTGGCCATGTAAACAATTTTAAGAACTCTACAAAAAATAAGTCCTAGAATTATTAAGTCAGTTCAGCAAGATTGCAGGATAAAGATAAACAAAAATACCTATTTGTATTTCTATGGATTAACAATGAGGATGTGGACACTGAAATTAAAAATAAAATACCACTATCACTCAAAAACTGTAATACTTACATGTAAATCTAACAAAACTTAGTGGAACAAGTACACTGAAACCCACACAATGCTGATGAAAGAAGTCAAAGACATAAATACATAGAAACATACCATATTCATGGATTGGAAAATTTAAGAAAGTAAAGACATCTATTCTGCCAAAAGTAATATATAGGTTTAAAACAAATATTCCCAAATACCAGGAAATTTTTATAAGTAGAGGTGGGATTATTCTAAAATTTATATGGAAAATCTAAGGAATTAGAATAGTAAAATACTTTTGAAAATGAAGAAAAAAGTGGAAAAAATCATTCTAAAATTTCAAGAATTATTATATAATAACAATCAAAACTGTGTGGTATTGGAGGAGGTACAAATACATTGACTAGTAAAGTAGTTTAGAGAGTCCAAAAATAGACCCTATACAATATGACCAAATGATTTGACAAAGGTAAAAACAACTCAATGGAGGGAAAATAGCATTTTCAGCAAATGGTGCTGAAGTAATTGGACATCAGTAGACAAAATAAATGAAACTTGATCTGAAAAACTGAACTCACACATTATGCAAAAATTAACACATTGTAGACTATAGACTTAAAATAGAAAATAGACTTAAGTGGAAAATGTAGCATAAAACTTTTAGAAAAAAAAAAATCATAGAAGAAAGTCTTTCAGATCTAGACCTAGGAAGATTTCTTAGACTTTTCACCAAAATTACAGCCTATAAAAGGAAAAACTGAGAAATCTGACTTCAATTAAAAACTTTTGCTCTGTGAAAGACCCTGTGAAGAGTATAAGAAGATAAGTTATAGAGTAGGAGAAAATATATGCACACCACCTGTCTGATAAAAGACTAGTATCTAAAGTATGCAAAGAACTCAAAAGTAAGAAAAACAAACAATCCAGTGGGCAAAGGACATCAGAGACATTTTACTGAAGAGGATGCACAGATGGCAAATACACACGTTAAAACATATTCAGTACCATTAGTCATTAGGAAAATAAAACCCCAATTAAATTTATTACAAACTATTACCATACAAGATGGCTAAAATTAAAAAAAAAAAGAAAAGAAAAGAAAAAGAAAAAGATAGTGATGATATTAAGTACTAGTGAAGATAGAAGACCTGGGTCACTCCAGAAATGTAGAATTCTCCAGCCACTCTGAAAAACAAGTCAATGATATCTTTAAAAACTAACATACAACTACCACAGGACCCAACAATTGAATTCCTGAACATTTATTCAGAGAAATGAAAATGCATGCCTACTCAAAAACCTGTGTGTGAATGTTTACAGCAGTTTTATTTGTAATAGTCAAATGTTGGAAATAACCCACGTGTCCTTCAATGGGTACCGGGTTGAACAAACCATGGGACATTCATACTGTTGAATATTCTCAGCAATAAAAAGGAAAAAATTGATACACACAACAGAGACAAATCTTCTGGATATTATGGATAAGTGAAAAGCCAATCCCAAATGTTGATATATTATGTGATTCCATTTATATAACATTCCTTAAGTTACAGTATTTTACAGACATAAAATATTCGTGGTTAGAGTTAAGGAAGGGATGGGAGGGAGAGACAAAAGTGGAAAGCGGATATAGCTACAAAATGGCAACATAAAGGATCCTGGTGGTGACGGAATGTTCCTTTTTTGAGTACATCAATGTCAGCATCCTGGTTGTGATTTTGTACTATAGTTTTTAAAGATATTGTAATGGCAAGGGGTGACTGGGTAAGGGATACTCAGTATATTTCTTCATTATTCTTACAACTATATGTGAACTTACAATGATCTCAAAATGAAAATGTAATTAGAAGTATAGATTACTGTGTGTGGATAAGTTTTCAAAAGGAGAATTGTTAACTAACTATAGATAAACAATAACTATAAATTAAGAAAATTTTCTAAAATGAGAAGCAGCATTGTATACTGAATAAAAGCATCAGCTTTGGCGATGAAGCAAGACTGAATCTTGGAACTGCTGATTATTAGTTGTGTCAACTTGTACTAGAACTCATTTACTGACTTTATATCTGTTGTTTCCAATTGTGCCACTGTGTTGTTAAATCACATAACTTCCATATGTCAATTAACAAAAAAATACTGAATCATGAATTGTCGTTTTAAGATTAGATACTATGTTACCCAAAAAATAACAATGGTATTATAATAAGTCTAATTCCATTTAAATCCATCCAAATTTATACAATTACAACTAATTCAAATATTATGTTAGATAACAGCATAAAATACCGAAGAAAAATTTTAAAGAAAATCTGATTCTGTGAATAAATTAGTGAATTGTATTTACAGGCATAATATAATTAAATTAAATGATTGAAACCTTAATATTGTGTCCCAAGACCAGGCAGAATAACAAAAATTCTAATCTGAACTGATCTGGAAACACCAAACATTAATGATTACTGAACCCTCATGCAAATATGCAATGAACACATTTATAAAAAGTACTTGGCTTTACAGCCATGTCAATTTTAATATTACAGCTCATCCTGATACCTAGAGTATTGGCTCAGTATTAACTTGAGGAAGAATGCCATCTACTGAGTCAATTACTGCATTAAACCATAACAGCACTGGTGTTGTAAACTTAAAATGACAGAAATAAATTGGTCAAATTAATAAACAGTGTCAATAGAGGAATGTCTCTTTTTTTTTTCACCAAACTGCTTTGCAAGCTAACACCAAGATCCTCAGATGTACTCTGATTGATGTTATTGGCTATGCTATTGGAAATTGCCACTGCTTTCCCACACAATGTCTACACAGAAGAGATGATTAATTGATGATTTATATAGCTATATTATTGATAATTTATATAGCTCAATATAGCTACATTGAGAATGTTATTCTAGTTCCCTGAAGTAATTAAATTGCACATAATCTCTAAGACAGCAGGTTCACTAACCTTATGGATTTCTTTTAATCTTTTATAAAAGAAGCAATTCAAACAGCAAGAGATAACAAAATATGCACTGCTACCCCATAAGAGCATTTCGTTATTTTTTTGTTAATCTATTTTTATCTTTTCTAGTTGATGAACTAATTATTCTTATCAATAAACAGCTATTTTTATTATTGACCTAGACCATCTATCATTTTCTTCTTATTTGTTCATTTACATGAGTTTGTCATCATTTTTTTTTTTTTTTACTTACCATTTCCAGGGTATTTAAAACGCTACCTTTATTATTTTTAGAGATTTATTTACTTATTGAGAAAGAGAGAGAAAGAGTGCTCATGCGGGGAGGGGCAGAGGGAGAGGGAGATAGAGTCTCAAGCAGGCTCCCCCCTGAGCACAGAGTCTGACTTGGGACCTTGATCTCACAACCCATGAGATCACCTGAGCCAAAAGCAAGAGTTGATCACTTAACTGACCATGCCACCTAGGCATCCCTAAAATACTAACTTTAAAATAGCAATTATTACAAAACACAAAGCACAAAATTAAACCAAATTAAAGTTCTATTATTGAGTAATACATATATAAACATGTTAATGAACATTATAGATTTTTTTGTACATATATAGGTAAAAAATAAAATTGATTTAAATACACAAATAGCAAATGATATCAAGCTCTACATGTTCTCATTTCCATTTGACGATATTCTATGAGTATTTTCCCACTGTTTAAATAATCTGCAACGTATTAGCAACATACTAACCCATGTTAACGGATTTGGTTTGCTAATATTTTGTTGATGATTTTTGCATGTTGGCCTGTAGTTTTTTTGTTCTGTTTTGTAGTGTCTTTATCTAGTTTTGGTATTTGGGTAATCCTGGCCTCATGAAAAGAGTTTGGAAATTTCCTTCCTCTTCCATATTTTGGGAGAGGTTTGAGAAGAGTAAGTATTAACTCTTCTTTAAATGTTTGGTAGAATATCTCTATGAAGCCCTCTGGTCCTGGACTTTTGTTTCTTGGGATTTTTTTGATCACTGATTCAATTTCATTGCTGTTCAATTTTTCTTTTGTTTTTTGATATTTTATTTATTTATTTAAGAGAGCGAGAAGGGGGTGCAGTGGGGAGGAGGAGCAGAGGGAGAGGAGCAAGCAAAGTCCACACTGAGCACGGAGCCCAACACAGGTCAACATCCCACAAACCTGAGATCATGACCTGAACTGAAATAGTCAGACATGTAACAGACTGAGCCAACCAAGCATCCGCCATTCAAATGTTCTGTTTATTCCTGCTTCAGTTTCTGGAGGTTATATGCTTCTAGGAATTTATCCATTTCTTCTACATTTTCCAATTTGTTGACTTACAGTTTTCCAAACAATCCCTTACAATCTTTTGTATCTCTGTGATATCAGTTATTTTTCTTCTTTCTTCTCAGCTGTTTATTGATAAGAATAATTAGTTCATTTTGCTTATTTGAGTCCTGTTTTTTTCCTAATGAGTCTGGCTAAAGGTTTATCAAATTTTTTTATCTTTTCAAAGAACTAGCTCCTGGTTTCATTGATCTTTTCTATTGTGTTTTGTTTTTTTGTTTCCTTGGTTTTTGTTTTTTTAATCTGCTGTGATCTTTACTGTTTCCTTCCTTTCTTCCTTTTACCAGTTTGGGGTTTTGGTGGGGTTGGTTTGTTTTGTTTTTATCTCCTTTAAGTGTAATGTTAATTTTTTTTATTCAGGATCTTTCTTGCTTCTTGAACTGGGTCTGTATTGTTATAAACTTCTCTCTTAGAACTACTTTTGCTGCATCCCAAAGACTTTGGACCATTGTGTTTTCATTTTCATTTATTTCCATGTATTTTTTTTAATTTCCTCTTCGATTTCTTGGTTGATCCATTCATTGTTTAGTAACATATTATGCCACCTCCATGTATTTGTGGTCTTTCTAGTTTTGTTTTGTTTGTTTGCTTTGTTTTTTGTTTTTTTTCTTATGGCTGATTTCTAGTTTCATGGTGTTATGGTCAGAAAAGATGCATGGTATGATTTTGATATTTTTGGATTTGTTGAGACTTGTTTTGTGACCTAATATGCAATCTATTCTGGAGCACATTCCACATGCACTTGAAAAGAATGTGTATTCTGCTGTTTTAGGATGGAAATTTCTGTATATATCTGCTATCTTCATCTGGTCCAATGTTTCATTCAAAACCACTGTTTCCTTGATTGTTTGGATCATCTATCCATTTATGTAAGTGTTAAATTCCACTACTATTATTGTATTACTATTGATTAGTTCCTTTTTGTTTGTTGCTAGCTGCTTTATGAATGTTGATGCTCCCATGGTGGGTGCATAAGTATTTACAATTATTATCTCTTCTTATTGGATTGTTCTCTTTATGATTCTATAGTGTCCTCCTTTGTTTCTTGCTATAGTCTTATTTGTTTAAGTCTATTTTGTTTGACCTAAGTATTCTTACCCCACCTTTTCTTCACTTTCGTTTGCATGATGATGCTTTTCCATTCCTTCACTTTTAATCTGCATGTGGTTTTAGGTCTGAAATGAGTCCCTTGTAGGCAGTATACAGATGGTTCTTGCTTTTTCATCCATTCTGTGTTAATACTTTCCTACTTTTATCATGTTATTATAAATAACTATATAATATTCAGGGCCTGGATCTAACAAAATTCTTAATTTTTTTATTGTAGGATTTTTAAATTGCTTTAACCTTTAAAACAAGTACTGCCAAAGCAAACACTGCTTTAATTCAACATATGAATATCCATACCTTAATCATTCGTCTACTATAAATTACAAAAGGTACATATAGTGCATCAAAAGTATGTAATATGCAACTATTTATCTAATCTATTTATCACTGTACCTGTTCTATCTCATCTATCAATTATCTATTTACTAATCTAGATAAATACATCAGATTGTCATTCAGAGTAGTTGCATACTCACATGTTTCATAATCATAAATACTTAAACACAATATATCTTAAATGTTTAAAATTCAAAGAAATTTCAATAAGAGACAGTCAATTCAAAACATTAGAAAAACAGAATGAATGGGAATGAAATGAATGAAATGAATGAAATGAAATGAAGGGAAAGAGGAAGGAAGAACACTGATAACAGCAGAAATAATTAATTTGAAATAGGGTAAATAACTCAAAAATAAATATAATTTCTGCTTGTCTATGGAAAAATAATATTTCAATACAGAAAACACTAGCTGTGTTATGAAAACATAAAGAAATATAATTTCATAGAATTACAACTGAGAATGGGCACATGGCCATAGGTTTGAAGGAGATGCAAATACAAATAGTAAATGTATGGATCAATTTTCTTCAAATATATTCAAAAAACTGTGAGAAACAGGAAATTTTCTGGGCAAATATAGCCTAACACAAGTGACTGCTTTGTGTGATCTAAAGTGATCAATCACCGTGTAAGAAATGTAGAAGGTGTTAGAAACTGCAGGTCTATTCCATTTCACAAGTGGACTCTATCAAAACTTCAAGGAACATTTAACTACTAAGCTTCTTTTACGTAGCAAATATAACACTTCCATAAAGTCCTAAAAGAGAAAACTGAAAGGGAAGCTGCAGACCATTGCAGGCATAAATCAATAAGACTGCTTCCCTCCAGGATTTCAAGGATGATTCAGTCTATTTGAGAACCTAGTAAAAACTGGACTCTCTTAATAGATCCAAAGACAGGGAGACATCTGATCATTTCTTCACAAAATAAGGAAATTCTTAATAAAAACTTTACTTTTTTTCTATATTCTTCAAGACAGAAGTCTATGTCATATGTTACATGAAACACTGGAAACCATCATAGTCTGCTGAGAAACAATTTTAGTACATCCACTGACAACAGTTTGGTTCATCAGCTGTAAACGACACATCGGGGATATTATACAAGCAAAAGTAATGTGGTGAGTCATGAAAAGAGAAAATAAAATTTCATGTTTTCCTCTGATCTATTTCTATGTATAATGGAAAAGCTGAATTTTATCAGTTACAAATTACTTATAACAAGATAACATCAAACAGACTGATTAGAAATTAATATACAAAAGTCAACATCTACATACAACAATATAAATTATACCTAAGAAACCTGGTTTGCAGTAAAGACAAAGAAATTAGAAATAAAAAAATAATCTGTAAAGCCGCATGAGATAAAATTTGAGTAAATGTAAAAGCATTCTTATGTTTGAACAAGAAGGCTGCATTTTGTAAGAAATAATAACAATAATCCATCCTAAATTTTTTTTTAAATCCATTGCTATATTTTGTACTGCCACTTTTTCTGGAATTGGCAGGCTGACTATAAAGTGTTAGAGCATAATAAGCATGATTTAATTGCTAGGAAGATTCTGGAACCTGAGAGGAGCAGGCAAAAACATTATCTACAAGATATGTGAGGTATTAGTCCACAGTATTTTCAAAAGATAGTACCAGTTTGTGGGAATATATCATTAGATTAATGAAACTAGATGTTCTGCAAACAAATCTGCATGCATATAGGAATAGTAGAATAAGACAAAGAAGTGAGCATTTCAACGAGTGGACAATGATGGCTTATGAGATAATCAATATGAAGAAAACCTAATAGCAAATCTAGTAGTGAACTAGGCAATGGTTAGGAACAAACTGTCTTCTAATTAGGAAACCCAAGTGCTTAAAAACATTTGAAAATATACTTAATTTTACTCTTAATTGAATCTATAACAATGAAATAAAAATGGGGATCTTTGGAAACCAGTAGATTCTCAGGAATCAAGAAGTTAGACACAGTTCATGTTTATCTTCATTAGATGTAAAGAAGGACTTCAAATAGTCCAGGGAGAAATAGGGGTTGCTGAAACGTATCTGACCATGGTTACCAAAGATGTAAAATGTACATACTATTAACCATAGTTACCAAAACTTAAAATGTACACAGTATTTAACTGCAGTCTCACTTCCAACTATGTAGCCAACAGAAACTTGCAGGTATAGAGAAAGATGCATCAGGATGTTTACTGTCATTGCAAAGTACTGGAAACTACTTAAAAAGCTAGTGGCGAAGCACACCTTGTGTAAACTGCAGTATGTATGCAGTAAAATACTCTGCAAATGCTCGAAAGGATGAAATAAATCTAAGTTTGCTACTCTAAGAGACCTCCCAGAAATATTCTTGACTAAAAAGATAAGTTGTTGAAAATTATTAAACTATGCATTCTGTTGCAAAAACATCATAAGTGGGAATGTGCGTATAAAAATTAAATGCAGAAATTAATACGTTCCAACGTTTTCTGAAAGGATAGACAGAAATTTAAAATTGCCTATAATTCTGGGAGGAAGAGGGTTAATTTTTACTTCATGAACTGCATGATTTGTTTTGCCCCAAAGTGTATTACCATTTGAATATATATGTATAAATATGCATATAATATAAATATATTAATAAATATGTTTATACAGACATATATACATATTTATATATATACACACATATACTTATGAAAACTAAGCTGTCTGGTTTATTTATTAATACTAAAATATATTATAGGATCTAAAGGAAATATTTGGTATTCATAGTACTGAGGAAATAGTCCAGATTAACTTTAAGGTCATTATCGTATGTTTTCTTAAAATCCATAAAGGATATTTAAATAATCTGGCAACAAATCTGAAGTGAAATTTTCATGTGTTTAGTTCATGCTTTAAAAACTAGATAAAACTATAACTAGTTTTCACATGTAGCATCTGAGACAAGAGATGTGATTTTTAGATCTTGAAATAAGGTATGGAATAGCATGTTATGTGTAATTCGGCAGCTGCATGGCCATGGTACTTCTATCTACGAGATGTTTTATTTCCCAAGCATGAACTTTGTTTTACCACAAACAAGAAAAAGCACAACTGTGCCAAGACCCACACTTGGCTGCTAGTAGCTTGGAACTGACCAAAATCTCTCCTGACATTTGTTAATGTCATGAAACTTGCAGGCAAAGATTTGTGGTATCCTTTGATAACAATAAATAAAAGTATCGTATCTTGTGAGGATTAGTAAAGTTAGCTTCCATGATAACTACTGAGTACCACTAACCAATCCTTTATGAAAAGAGTGTTGCTCCTTCAAACCTCATTTTTGTCTAGAGCAGGTTCTTTACCTAAGATCCATGGATGTGGCCTACGGAGTTCTGTCATCAATGTGTATGCACATATTTTTGGAAAACAGGTCTGGATAAATCATTGCAATAATGCTCCCCCAAGAATCACACTTCCTGCATTCATATCCCTTTAAAATGTGAGCTTTCTTCTCCTTCTCCCATCAAGAGATGGAGTCAAGTGCCTGAATCTAAACTTGCTCTGAGCAATAGAATGCACAAATTCTGAGACATTGTCACTTCTGCTTTCACTCTCTTAAAATACAGCCCTCAGGAAGAAAGGCCAGTCTCATTACATGGAGAAGAACCACAGTCCCCACTTGACAGTGGGCATTAATTGCCAGGCATTGACTGAAAGCAAATTAGACCTTCCTGTTCCAGGTGAACCATTGAAGTCTGCAGTCTTAGGACTTGCCCAGTAGAGACCAGAAGAAGAATCACCTAGCAGATCTCAGCCCAAATTTCTGACTCACAGATTTGTGAGGAAATAAGTGGTTATTGTTTTAAGCCACTGTGATTTTCAATGGTTTGTTAAAGCAATAGATGATGACGCAGAGTCCTTAATATTCATTAGATTAGAAAATAAACCTTGAACCCAAAAGTCCTTCAGATTTCTTCTGTATACTCAAGGAAAATTTGGCGAGAGTATGGTGTATTTCCTTTTACTGTCTTTTTCTTTTCTGTGGGGAGAACTTACCTAGTCACATGTTTGCCTGCAAGAGCCCAGACACAGGATTCTCATGTTTCAGGTAAGGATTGCCAACATGTTTAAAACGTGAGTGATGTGAGAACAAAATTCTACATGTGTGTGCGCACACACACAAACATACACACACGCACTTTTTTTTTAAATTTCCCTTTTTATTTATGGATACCTAAATGTTTAAGGGAAACCAACAAAAGCATTTTGTATGAAAATTAATTGGCTTGGTTCTTGTGTATATTCCCGTTGACAACTGGTCAGGGTCTTTTCTCCCTGGAAGAGCCCCACAGAGTGAGTAGATTCAAAAACAAGAACACAGCACAGGGAATTGATTCCAGTTTTGTGACTAAACAGATTCAGACCATGTGAAACACTTTACTAGAGAGGAAGGTAATTAGTCAAATGCAAATATCCTTTCAATTAGATATTAAAGCACATTCCAAAATACTGTTCTTCTTGGAGAAGTTACATGATCAGCAACTTAAGTAATGTAGTAAATTCATACAGCTCCATCACCATATGGCCTTTCAATGCCTGGTAAAGATGTTATAATTTATAAAGGTTGTAATTTGTGGGATCCAATCCACTTCAGTCCTTTTATTCGCAACGGAGCTAAAATTAGAGGCAAAATATGATTGCTCTGCATCTACACCTAATAGAAGATTAACTCTTCTCTCTTTCCAAGGAGAAGCTGATAATAGCACGTATCTCCTGAAGAACAGACAGACACCAGAAGACCTAAACTGAGTCACTGCTGGAGAGTGACTGCCATGACTCAGGTTTTCATTTTGTTGCTTACATGGCCTCCTTGCATCTCTTAGGGCAAACGCTCTCACCAGCAGAGAGATTATAATCCTATTCATCAAAGAAATGTAGATAAGTTAATCACCTGGAATGTGTGTACTTCCAGAGTGAGCCTGCCTGGTACCTCGCATTCAGATCCAGCTAACTTTATGGTAGAGAAAAACACTTGTGCCTACTGCCTTGGTTATGTTGGAAGAGCTTCAGGTCTACCTGTAATTGTGCCATTTGTGTTACTTGCGGCACATAAACGTCACTAGGAAACTCTGGGAAATATGTAGCTAAGTTAATGGAATAAGTGGCACTCAATAAAAGCCGTTTTTTGTGTCCTTAAATTTCAATTTCAATGTCAAAGTTTCAAAGTTAGAAGCCACCTTAAGAGCAATATGCTCAAAAAATGGTAATGAAGATTAAAAACAAAATTTTTCATCAACTATGTATAACTTTTATTTTCTCTTATATGTTTCTTAATATGTTTCTGTATAATGTAGATTTAACTTGTCTGTTATCTTAATTTTTGCATTATCAATTTACTTCCCACTGATTTTCCATTTTTTTCTCATAGTCTAAATAAAAAGAATATTTTATCATTTTTGCACTCCTATATAATCCTGATTATACCTTATTTTATATTTTAATTTTAAATACCTTATTTTATATTATAATTTTAAGTGAATTATTATAAAATAAAAATACAAATAAAATGTGTAATTTACTCTTTTGCTCAAAAAATAAGGAGAAATAGTAATGAATTAATAGGAAGACAATTTTGAGTCCTATTATGAGTAATATTTGGGGTCCTTGGATGGCTCACTCATTAGGCGTCTGCCTTTGGCTCAGGTCGTGATTCCAGGGTCCTGGGATCGAGCTCCATGCCGGTCTCCCTGATGGCGGGGAGCCTGCTTCTCCCTCTTCCACTCCCCCTGCTTGTGTTTCCTCTCTCGCTGTCTCTCTCTCTGTCAAATAATAAATAAATAAAAATCTTTTAAAAAAAGAGTAATATTCACAAAAGAGCAACAAAATCTGTGAATTGCAGAACGCTAGCTGAGGGTAGCAGTAATGCCTTAAGAGTCAATCACATCTCAGTTAAACTGAGAGTCTGACCAAAAGAAGAAATTGTCAAAAAAAAAAAAAAAAAAAAAGGAAAGGAAACCATAACCCCAAATGCTGTCACTTAGACTGAGTTTCCAAACCAGGGGTTTATACCCAGTCTAAGTGTACTTTCACGTCCCCCAGAAATGTGGCCTCAACAGCCAGCCGGGAAACTTTTATTTCCTCCAGCACCAAAGAGTGTGTCACTTGGGTCTTTTCCATTATCCAAATAAAGACAAAGTCATCGTATGATAAGACCCCCCAACTTTCCCCCTAGCAAACAGCCTCCTCTGAAACAATCTTTTTGCTAGTAACTTTTTTGCTCCACTCTTCATCAGTAAAAAGCTTACACTGTAAATACTCACACAGCACATACTCTGCCAAAAGCATACTCATCATTTTTCTGAGTACCATTTATCAACATTGATTCTTTGGTTTTATGAAATACTCAGCCCCCTGAATGTCCAGTTTTTTTTTAAAGTTCTTTGAATTAGCTGTAAATTACAAATGTTTTTGTTCACAATCCGTAATCTCAGAAGGCATTCAATCAACAAATATTTATTTAGTTCTTACACTTGTCATGCACATGGAATGGCTCGACTCCAGCATCCCTTCCAACATTCTGTGCATTCTTTTTTGTGTTCAGGTTATTGCTTGTTTAGAAATCACATTTCTATGTACAAGATCAGTTCAAAAGAAAAAGTGCTGACATCTGACTTCCCAAATTAACAGTTGCTCTCAGTTCACTGGGGTATGTGATGCCTTTAACCTTATCTTTTTGTGTTGATAAGCTGTTTATGTTGTATATGTGCATTTGTTTAGTAGGTGGTTTAAGAGTTTAAATAGATTTTTCTTGCTGAGATAAAACAAAAACAAAAACCTTCCACTTTGTACAACTTGGATTGCCTCTCTACTTGCTAGATGGGGTGCTGCCTGATTCATGAATCATTTAATAAAAGCAATTAGATCTTCAAAAAAAGAGTAATATTCAACTGAGAATTATGAGTCACATGGGAAAAAGTCTTGCCTTTCTTTTTTTTCTACATTGCCTAGGAATCCTGTGTTGTACCTTAAATTCCAAAGTACGTGTTTAACACTTCAACAGTAAATAAGATGTAAAATTGTGGTTTCAATCCTTTAAAAATTGGTCAATTAAAGTAATTACTTTAATAGACGCAATGTTTTTCAGATTCCATTTCATCCAGTGTCAATTTTGGTAATTTGTATTTTTCAAGGACAATACATTTTATTTAACTGTTTGACTCTAATGAATAAAATTGCTCACAACATTATTTTTATCATTTTAATGTATGTGAAACCTGCACCGATCACACCTGTTTAATTCCTAACTTTAGTAATATGTGTGCTCTCTTTTTTATCAGTCCATGAGACTTACTAACTGCTCTTTTCAGAAAAGCAGTTTTTGACTTTGTGAATTTCCTTTTTTAAATTATCTTTTATCAGCTCTCTTTTTTATTATTTTCTTCATTTATTTTACTTTAGGTTCACTTTGCTCATTTTTTCTATGATTTCACACATATGTTCATAACTGATAGTCTATTAATTTTCTTTTTCATATTATCCTTGATAGTTCCTGTTGTCATTCTCTTGCATGTCATAGAAAATATATTCCTGAGTGCTCATTGTTTTTTCTATGCATTGAAAGATTTGTTAAATCTTGGAACTCTTTTTCCATTAAAATAT
The DNA here is from genome assembly GCF_002288905.1 of Enhydra lutris kenyoni. Taxonomy (NCBI): domain Eukaryota; kingdom Metazoa; phylum Chordata; class Mammalia; order Carnivora; family Mustelidae; genus Enhydra; species Enhydra lutris. Next base: position 4,346,131 of record NW_019154146.1, on the reverse strand, counting down.
TTGTTAATACCTTCAAATAAAGCCAATGAAACCTGGAGTTTTATCTGTAGTAAGGTTCATGATAAATTCACTGGTTACAGGACTGTCCAAATGTACTGTATTTCTGTCTCAGATTAAGAAATTTGTATTTTTTCTTTGAATTTTTTCATAATATCTAAGTTTTTAATTACTTTATACAATAATGTTGTTCCTCCAATTTTATATTAATGTGAAAGGGACTTGAATTTATTTTCTCTTTTCTAATTCCTAATTTTTGAATGTTTGTCTTTATCTTCTTTTTTTTTTTTCTTGACTACATGCCCAAATATCTATTGGTACCATTGATACTTACATTATCTCTTTGTTTTGTATGTCATTATTTTTTTTTTCTACATTAGATTTACATATTGGGAATCACTACATTTTCTCTTGCTATTTTTTTCTTCTAGTTTTTTAAGATGACCATTTAGGTCACTGATTTCCATTCTTTCTTCTTTCCCTTAAATATAATATTTCATCTAAACTTCATGCATATTGATATGTCTGTTTATTTGATTCACTTATAATCACCATGTATTTTATTATTTTCTTTTGATTGAGAAAACATTCATTAATTTCCATCCACATTTTGGCTTGTCATTTTTTCTAACAGCGTTCAAAATTGACTACACTGCATTAGAGGATATGGCTAGCATAATACCAAGTCTTTTTTTTTTTTTTTCAGTGTTCTAAGATTCATTGTTTATGCACCACACCCAGTGCTCCATGCAATATGTGCCCTCCTTAATGCCCACCACCAGGCTCGCCCATTCCCCCCAGCTTCCTCCCCTCCAAAACCCTCAGTTTGTTTCTCAGAGTCCAAGTCTTTGAAAATGTTTCATTCTTTTGTTGTTTGGTCATTGTCAGCCAGACTTTTTTTTTTTCCCCCCACAAATCATTGGCACTTAGCAACAGCCACCCAACACTGTCTTTCTCATAGTTTCTATTCTCTCTGTGGGAGATGTGGGAGATGTCCTATGGGCATCCCCTTCCATTTGTGCTCCATGCCAGTTCTCCAAAGTGAAAATCTCAGCAGTTGCTCTGTGCAGGCACTCCAGGAACAACAGGGACATAGTCCCTGGGGCCAGTGGGCACCCGCACTCCACAATTGCACTGCAGGGTCTGCCTCCAAGGACATTCTCTGACAGCAGCAGTCACTGATCAAGTTCCCTACCTAGATGGAGAACCAAAGACAGATCTTGTGGAAGTAACTTTCTTGAGGAATGCACCTGTGTGAGCAAGGATGGGGGTAACAGGACAGGAGAGCTGCTCCAGGTGTGATCTCTGCTACAGATCAGCTTCAGTCTGACCACCGGGCTGTGCTGGAGCTTCCTCTCACAGAGATGTCCTGTGAGCTACTAATGTAGCCACATATGTGCATTAAAAGTGGGAGTCACATTTTAAAAAGTGAAAATAAGCAAAATTACTTTAAAGATACATTTCATTCCAACGCGGTCTGCCTCTCTGCAGAATTTGTTCAAATCTCGTTTGGAACGATCACAGCTTCTGCAGCTAATACAGCAACCAACTGAGACCAGGTTCCTTTTTGGCTAAAAATTATTATTCTACTTCGGTGATTCTGCCTCCTATTGTTTTGGAAAAATCACGTGTAAATCAGCAAACTTCCATTTTCTTTAAGACTGTGGACGGCACGGAGTGCATGTACCACCACTTCTATTTCTCATTGACCTGTGTGGTATAGCCAGAAATCACAGGGACAGGAAAAGTACAAGAAATAGAAAGCAAACATCAGTATTGATCTATCCTTTTCTCTTAAGTAGAATATACTTGTCTCTATAGAAAATCCTAGATTTTCTATCAACAAATTTCTACAAATAAATTAATGGAATCAATAAGAGAAATTAACAAAGATTCTACATAATAGGATTCAAAAGAATGTATTTCAGGTATCAACAATACACAAGACAATATTTAAGTAAAATATTTTAATAGCGGCTTCCTCAATATTAATTACCTAGAAATAAATTTTCATGAGAAGGAAAGTATATAGTCTATCAACGTGAGAAAATACGTTCAAATTTATCAATAATCCGAAAACTGCAAATCAACAACACAATGGGTTACCATTAAAGACCTTACATGCATTGCTAATTGAAGTGCCAGTGGTACACACAAACTGGAAAATTACTGACATTAACATGGACATGCAAGCATGTGCCCGTTCTACACCCCAGCAGCTGAATGGATGCTTGTACATATGCACCAAAAGACATATAGCGTTGAGAGCAACATTATCCATTAGGGTAATCCTGCAGCAACCTACGCGGTCTATCTAATAAATAAAGAATTGCCAAGTACGCATTCAAAAGTATTCTATCACCAGTGAAAATAAAAACAGACTGACTACCTAAAACGTGCTGATTTCAAACACGTAATGTTGAGTGAAGAGTCAGAAAAATACATATGGTATGATTCCATTTACATGTGGTTCAAAATCAAGACTAAAGAGTATGTCTTTTAATCACACACACACACACACACACCTGATAAAGCTATAGAGAAAGACGAGGATAAGCAACACAAGGATTAGGATAACAGTTACTTCTAGGGGGACACTATCAGCGGGGATTGGCAAGAGCAAGCAGCTGGTAAATTACTGATAATATTCTAATTTTATTATTTTATTATTCTTCAACCATTCAAATCATCCCTAAACATTTTCCCAGTTTTGCTGCAATCATTAATTTCATAATAATAAATGGAAAGCATATTCAAGAAGAATAGCATTTATCAGAAAATAATTTATTCAAAATTAAAAATAACACAGATAATAATTTGAACGAATGAAAACTCATAATTTTGTGAATTACATTTGAGCGACAACAAAAATCAGTTTGGAACTAAGAGACAAAATTAAATCAAATGCAATATATTTAACTGTATATAAATATGCTTGTACATATATGCATATCAAATGATTATTATAATATTTAAATAATAGCAATTTCATATTTATTAAATACCATATATATAACATATATTGGGACAAGGCAATTTACATATAACATCTTAATTAATGTGAAATCCTCATAAATTCTGTAGCATTTTGTTTTTGTTGTTATTGGCTATATCATGTGTATGTTCCTATTTTGGGGAGCTTTAACAGACATTTAGAGAAGTAACTTTCATGTAGTTTTGCTTACCCTTTTCCCACTAATGTGTGTTTGAGAGTTTTATTTTTTTAAACATTTTTATTTATTTGTCAGAGACACAGAAAGCGCACAAGCAGGGGAGAGGTAGACAAAGAGAGAAAAAGGCTCCTCGCCGAGGTGCTCCATCCCAGGACCTGGGGTCATGACCTGAGCTGAAGGTAGCTGCCTAACCAGCTGAGCCACCCAGGTGTCCTTATTTGAGAGCTTTACTGATTAATACTTTACATAGTATAAAGCTCACCCATTTTAAGTATACAATTAAATTATTTTAGTAAAATTACAGTGTGCATATATTACAATATGGTTTTAGAACATTTCAAACATTGCCTCAAACCTGTTTGTAGTTATTATCCACTACCTATCCGGACTCAAGACAGCTATTGATCATCTACTTTCTGTCGATAAATTTGCATTTTCTATATATTTTCTGTGAATTGATTCATAATCCATTCACATAACCTTTTCTTTCTGGCTTCTATGACTTTCACTTATTGCAATGGTTCTGAGGTTGATCCACATTGTGGCACGTATTCAAAGTTCTGTCTTTCTAGTTGCTGAAGGACAACTTTTTGTGAATAACCTTTGTGAATATCCCATTTTTTTTATTCATTCACTAGTTGATGGACACTTGGGTGTTTCCAACTTGGGGTTGTTATGAATAATGCTCTCGCATTTCTGTGTCAATTTTAAGGAGTGGAATTGCTTGTTCTTGTGGTAATTTATGTTTAACTTATTTAAAAATGGACACAATGTGGGGCACCTGGGTGGCTCAGTGGGTTAAACCTCTGTCTTCGGCTCAGGTCATGGTCTCAGGGTCCTGGGATCGAGCCCCACATCAGGCTCTCTGCTCGGCAGGGAGCCTGCTTCCCCCTCTCTCTCTCTGCTTGCCTCTCTGCCTACTTGTGATCTCTCTCTCTCTGTCAAATAAATAAATAAAATCTTTAAAAAAAAAATGGACACAATGTTTCCAAGGCATCTGTAACATTTCACGTTTCCACTTGGAATATGCAGTTTCCACTTTCTCCTCATGTCCACCAGCAATAGGTATATTCCATGCTTTTGCTTATAACCATCCTAGTTTTTTCCCTGTCCATGACTTGTCTTTTCATTCCCTTAAGTGTCTTTTAATGTGCAAATTTTTTAAATCTTGACAAAGCCTAATTGTTCTTTGTTTTTCTTTTATGGATCAAGCTTTTGGTATTATGTCTAGTTTTTGATTAACACACAATCATCACAACTGTCTCATAGTAAAGTTTGCTCTAATATTGGCTTCTCTCATAGATAATATTACTATTTTCATTTAACAATGAGGCCTAAAGTTGTAATATGACAGCTTCGAGTAACAGAGGGAACCAGGGTTTGAATCTGGGATGATGGCAGGAACTATTAGACACCATGCAATACTGCTTTGTGCTTATACATCTGCTCTGTATAGACACATGACATCTTTGAGACTCAAAAATGATGGTGATGATGGTGATCATGTAGATGTGCAGTGTAGAGGTCAACAGAATAAGCAACCATGCGACTTCTTCACATACTCTTCATGAGCATGGAAATAGTTTAAAATGTTTAATTAAATAACCCTGAGCGTGCACTGAAGATTTCCCGCTGCTTTTATGCACCTGTCTTAACTGGAGTTCTCTGCTCCTGCCCTGATCTGCTCTTCTCATGTGGACAACCTATTCATTGATGTTCTGTGATATGAAGTACAGGTTTACAGAGATAGCTGAGACACCTGGGTTTAATATCCAGTAGCTATAGTCTAGTGGAGGAGACAGATGTTCTAAAAAGGTCTCTGTCTCCCTAACAAGCTTTGTGTCATCAGTTGTCACTTAATAGTTTGAGCCTTCACAGTCTAACATTCAGTGATTGTAATGTGTGACCTGTAGTAAAGGCTCAATATGAGAGAAGGAGAAATTGATTACAAGTTGGAAAATCCTGGAAACCTTTACAGAGGTGGTACATATCTGCAACAGATACTGTAACTCCCTTATTGCTTTTAAGGTTCATTTCATATAAGGACCTTGAAAAATGTTTAAAGTTCATTGCAGAGCAGATCCTCTGAAGCTTCTTGATGGCCTGTCCTCCTGATTTACAAGTCAATAATGAGATTAATGGTTTGATGGATCACGGCTTTAATGATAAATAATAATAGAGTCCAGGGATGTGATAGTTCCTGTGTTATACTTCACTCACATAGAAACCTTTATTTTATTCTTCCGTTTTCCTCCCACTCAAGCTAAAAGCCAAATCAGTAAAAGGTCAAGCTGACTGGTATGGATTATTATAATATTGTTCTCAACCTGTCCAGAGATCAATAGTGAATGCCATCATCCATTTCCCTGAAACATGGACACTAACATCATTATCTTCACACATTAAAGAAAGCAGAGTCTAGGGCTATACCCATTTCACACTTCTACTCTCACAACTAACATTAGAATTTGTAAAACCTGGGCATTAAATTTTTTTACAATAATTTCTTAGTAGAGCTGATTTAGGATAGAATCTGAATCATGCCCTCCTGATTTACTTTGACAGTAATGTGAGTTTCAGATTTGTGTTTCAGATTTATGTCTTTAAGATAAGGCCAAACAAGTATGTCCTGGTAGGAAACTCCAAAGAAAGAAAAATGACCACACCATATTCCCTGACCCAGTTCCTCGGTTCCAAATACAGATGCTGGTCATCACAACTGTAACGACTGACAATCACCCATAAAGCCATTGACACCAGCACACACACCACGTGACACTACACATCTCACTTCTAGGATACACTCTATGATTCTTAATGACTGTGATCTGTTGGCACCAGGATTGATGAATGATTCCTCTTTACAGATTTTTGCAAACATAGCATATATCCTTGTACAATTCTTGACATTCATTAGTGGTGAATGAAAGAATTAATGAATGGATAAACTTAAAGGAGTGAGTGAATCATGATATTACATACATCAAAGGAATGCAATGTTTTATCTGTAAAATATAATCCTTATCCTGGTTATTTCCAAGAGGCAATCCATCCTTCTTAGGAGATGAAGCTCTAGTCATCAGCTCATTGAGAAGATTTAAAGCACTAATTGTGAATATTTTCCTAGAAATTCTGGCATCCCCAGTGATTGTTACTACAGAGCACACTTGAAGAGGAAGATAGAAAAACTGGAAGTATTTTATTTTATTAAAAGATTTTATTTATATATTTTAGAGAGAGAGAGAGAGAGAGAGATAGCAAGAGAGAGCACAAGCAGTGGGGGAGAGCAGAGGCAGAGGGAGAAGCAGACTCCCTACTGATCAGAGAGCCTAACTTGGGGCTTGATCCCAAGACCCTGGGACTATGACCTGAGCTGAATGCAGATATTTGACCAAATAAGCCACCCAGGCACCCTGGAATGATTTTTTAAAGATTTTATTTATTTATTTGACAGAAATCACAAGTAAGCAGGTGGGGGGGAGTAGGCTCCTTGCTGAGCAGAGAGCCAAATGCGGGGCTCAATCCCAGGACCCTGAGATCTTGACCTGAGCTGAAGGCAGTGGTTTAACCCACTGAGCCACACAGGCACCCCTCTGGAGTAATTTTTAAATACCAACACCAAATGATGAAGCAGTGCAAAATTATGATATCAGAAGCTGTTGAAATAAGTTTCATTTTCAGAAAAGAAGACTTTGGGAAAATACAAAATATGAAAGAGTGTTGCATATAAAGAAATTGGATTTTTGTGTAGTCTTAAGAGGAAGGTCTCCCACCCAGGCTAGGTTTTGTAAAGAAATGCAAGTTAGAATTTTGGGAAGCTGCATTTTGACTGAATCTAAGAAACTTCTTATTGACATGGTTACCAAGTTAGGGAATGTGTTACTCCCAAGACTCCTGGAATCTAACATAGCTGAGACACCATGATGGAAGAAATTCAAGATTCACATGGAAAGTTCCAGAATTATTTCCAACCCAGTAATTCTGAGAATCTGTGATTTGAACACAGATCTTTTTTTTATACTCTAGCACTAACTCCATGAAATTTTTGAGCATTCATGAAATACATTTATTAAAGGAAAAGTTGGTATCTAGGCCATGTGCTTGTACCAGGCCCTGAACATAGGCATGTGTGTGTGTGTGTGTGTGTGTGTGTGTGTGTGTGTGTGTGTGTAATGTTTCTTTTTGTTTTGTCTTTGATGGGAGGGAGAGTTTTCTCATACTTTCCTAAGTGGTTAAAAAACTGCAACTCTGAAACGTTCGGTCAATTGGCACAGGAACTGAAGAAACGAGGTAGCTTCTATTGTCCCTGCCGGGGGCTTTTACGTTCTGTATTTTAGAAGTAGTAACCCCCTTCAAATGGCGTCCATTAAAAAGGTCTCCGAGGAAATAGTGTCACCACCAAGCTATCAACAACCATTCTTGTCGATTTTCTTTAGAGGCGTCTAATCTTGTATTGACCAACACCTTGAGTCACTGATGAGATGTGACACCAGCTAAGCCTGGATGCTCTGTTTCCTGTTGAGGGGCATGACCTCTGCTCTGATTAAATTGGAGTGGCTCAGCCATGGCAGTAGATACATTTTATAATATTCTATTTCAGTCGTGCATTTTGAAGAGATACAATCTCTCTCTCTCTCTCTCTCTCTCTCTTTTTTTAGCAGACTTTTTTTTTTTTTTTTTTTTTTTTTTTTTTTAGCAGATTTTTTTTTTTTTTTTTTTTTTTTTAGTAACCAGCTAAGGTATTATCTGGGAGCCAAAGATGATTTAAGACAGAGTTCTACATTTTTGTAGGATTGTCAACAGCTCATGTGGAGAAACCAAAAACACAAACTCAATAAAAAATCAGTTAGTAAATATACTTTAGGCAGAAAGCGAAGTCAATACCTTCCCATTCCTCTCCAACAATAGGCAGTATAGTTGCTTATTTTCTGATGAACAAGAATTAAGTGCCAATCTGATTTTCTCCAATAAAATATTCCATAAAGTACCCATTAGGACATTTCAGTATTCAAATCAATTGAGCAAATTACAGTTATAAAGATACAATTTAGGGATAATAATGTTTTTTGCCATTGAGCAATATAAAGCACGGACTGATTTTGATAGATTTTTGTGTTAAAAAAAAGTTTACTAATGACCTCTGTCTTGAATGGCTGAGTCTGACGTGTCTCCTCCAGCTAGTGAAGGTCATCATTGTTGAACCTCACTCCCTCCATACATGATATTGAGTGTTGGACCCTAATTTTATATATTTTATGAAGATGATCTGAGAATAAATTTGGATACTGGAAAAAATTAACAAATTCTGAGATAAGATTGAAGAACAAAATACTTAGAAATACTAAGTTTACTTTTATTGTGTGGGAAGCAAAATGCCATGAAGATATAAAGGAACTATTTTGGTGGTATTTTTGTTTTTATGGATTCCTTACTTCCATCTCCACCATTAATAAAATAACAAATAAAGTATATTTAAAAACATATCTTATTCATAAAGTATTGCAATTTAGAAAATAAATATATAGGACAAGATGCATTCATAACTGTCCCCCTAGGAAGAGATTATCTTTCTAATTTCATGCAAGCACTTTGACTTGATTCTTATTAGCATTTCAAAAATCAAGAAAAATTAACATTCTGGCATAACTTATGCTAAGTCACTTACATCCTGTTGTCTAGTATATTAATTTGCAAAGGTATCATTTTACAGTCAGCTAAATCAAGGAAAATTAAAAATGGAATATGACTTGACCCTGTAAAAGTTTTCCTGCATTAATGGATAATAAAAAACATCTTCCCTACTAATTTTCTGTGGCCTGATTTAAAACAAAGCACTAATCAAAATTGTCCTTGGAGTATGAATACAGTACATTACAATGTACTGGCTGCTCGGTGATGTACTGTGCCAAGTGCAATTCTTATTAAAAATATTTACAACCTCCAAAAGTTCAGACATCAAAAATAAATCTTGTCTTCATTATATCTTGTAGTAAGACTGGATTTGAGCACAAAATTTCACAAGGATTTTATGAATAAAATCTTGGAAATTTAGATCCTATTGACATCAAGAAGGTTTATATAAACTGAGATCGACTGACTTGAATTCCATAAGCCTTTGGCTGAACCCACGAAGCCCTCTCTCACAGACTGTATCTCATGGGATGGTTTAACTTAAATAGGGCTCTTGGGGAAGAATTTCCTCTTTCAAAGATTCCAAGATCTTTTCTAAATTATAGGTTATAATTTATGCCAATTATATTTTAATTGTTTTTAACTCCACAGATAATGACCCAACCTTAATTGTACCAGGCCTAATGTCCTGGTACTCAAAGAGTGGCCCATGGGCTAGCATCATAGACATGCTCTGAGAATTTGTTAGAATGCTGAATTTCAGGACACTCCCCACCCCAGATCTGTTTCATAATCTGCATTTTTAGTAAGATGCCTTAAAAATTTGTATGTGCATTTGAGAAACACTGACCTAGTCATTCATATAGTATATATGTAAAAATATTTGCATTTATATTTTTATTTGAGGTATAACTGACATATAACATTGTGTTATTTTCAGGTATACAACATTATTCTATATTTGTATATACTGCAAAATGATCACCACAGTAAGTTTCATTTAACATCCATCATCACGCATAGTTACAATTCTTTTTTCTTGTGATGAGAACTTTTAAGCTCTACTCTCTTAACAGCTTTCAAACATTCAATACATTATTATTAAGTACAGTCACCATGATGTACATTACATCCCCAGGACTTACTTTATAATTGGAAGTTCGTGCCTTTCGACCACCTTCACTCAGGCTTAAAGGTGGTATAAACATACGTGCATGCACACATATATGCACATCATGTGTATGTGTATATGTATGTATCATATATGTGCATTTACAATACAATGAAATTGACTCTTTTTAGGTTTACAGTTCATAAGACTTGACAAAGATGACACAGTCCCTAACCACCAACAAGTGGAAGACACAGGGCATTTCCTTCACCCCATGGGCACTTCTCGTTCTCCTTTGTAAGCAGTCACTTATTTCTGTCCCCAACACTGGCAACCACGTGCCTGGTTTTGGTTCCTTTTGCCTCTGCAAAATGGTTGAGTATGGATCCTTTTTGTGTGAAGCTTTCCCACATGGCATAATGCTTTTCAGATTCATTTATGTGATTGTGTGCCTCAGTAATTTTTTCCATTTTGTTGCTGAGCAGTGTTCCATAGTATAAATGTATCCCAAATTTGTTTACTTATTCATTCATTCACGCTGAAAATGTGGCTTTTTTATTCTTCTTGGCGAGCATGAATAGGATTTTGTAAAGATTCACACACAGGTCTTTGTGTGGATATGTGCTTACATTTGTCTTGGGTGAACACCCGGCAGTGACTCAATTGTTAGGATCATTTTTAACCTTATAAGAAACTGTCCAATTTTTTTGCTAAGGTGACTGTATTGTTATGCTTCTCACACAAATATAAACAAGTTTTATTGTTCCACTTCCTCTCTGGTGACTGGTATTATCAGATGGCTTCTAGATATTTCTAAGGGTCATTTTAAATTTACATTTCCCAAATGACTAATAATATACATCAACTTTTTGTGTAGTAATTTGTCATTTGTTTCTTCTAATTCATGAAGCATTTGTTCAGATTCCTTGACAATTTTTAATATGCTTTATTTTTCCCATTGTTCCTTACTATTGAGATGAGAAAGTTCTTCATACATAATTGTTTTGTAGGCATGTTTTTACTCACACATGATTACGAAGATAAAAGAAGGTAAGAGCTGCATCCTGATGTTCCAAGCTCAGAGCACAAGGCTAGGTTCTGTCATGCTGTTGCAGTACAATGAGCTTTGTGAATGATCTTGTCAACATGCAGACCTGCACCCTTCTCACACCTACACAAAATATTCATCTTCCTTCCTGATGGACTTGTGTTTTAAATGAAATAAATGGACAGAAGCAAGCATGTCTAGATACCACAGAATGTGTTTCTTCCCTTCAAGCCCATTTTAGATGAACTTGAAACATGCTGAGTCCATAGAATCATGGCAGGAACTTGTAGATGATTCACGAAAATGAAATGAAAAACCCCTGTTCATGCACAGGGCGGTCAAGACTCTGCTTTGCTCTGCTATTTGATTGTTCCACTAAACTGAGGGCAAACGGGGTCTCCCAGTTTTTCCCATTGAGTTAAGAACATCCCCAACTAAAAATGAAAAACACATCCTTCCGATTTTCATTTCCTTATCACCAATACTTTGGAACCAAACAAAATCCTAAAACATCAACAATTACACCATCACACCTGAAACACCTCATCCAATCCAGCGACTGTATTTCTACATTGTAAATGACATTCTCCAACCTAGAAGGGCAGATTGGCAAAAGCATCTAAGTTTTTTGATCATCCGACACAAAAGCCCTCCAAACACAACAAGTCCTGAATCTAGCTCATGAGTAAGGTGGTTTTCTGGAAACTTCTTCCTCAAGGATGTAGCCCATATGGTCCTACAATAAAGTGTCCATAGTCAGGATCAGATAAGGAGCAAAGTTCTTGTGTTTCTTGAAAATATGGAATTAAAGAACAGACTCACTGCAATTTCACAGTTAAAGACTCTTAAGATGAATTTCTGATTGTACTATTTAAAAAGCCATTGTGTTTTGTAATATGTCAAAGCATGGAATTTAGAACTAGAAACTTTTCAAAATTATTCAACAAATGTAAACCTTTAAATATAGTATGTTTGAATTTTCTCAGGGTCTATTATGAAATTGAGAAGCAAACTAAAAGATGGAAGTGTTTAAACTTTTCATGCTAGTCAGTCTCTTTCCCATATAGAAGAAATAATTATGATTACTTTCTACTGAATAATTGAACAAACCTTCAACTGGACAGAGATAGACTGTTTCCTTGGACAATGCCCTCATTCCTGGCATATACATATCTTCATGTTAAACACATTTTCCTTCCTGACTAGGTTGTCAGGAGGTCTGAGTACAAGTATGAGAATGTCATGCTGGTGTCACTCTATACACCACACCCAACGAGCATTTTGCCTCATTTTCACACTACTAACTATTTATCTACATAATCAGCTACAAATACAAGGAACATTTTTGTGTTTTCTATACGCATGATGTTGAGGCAAACCACTGAGCACAGGACAAAACCAAAACTAATAAAGAAATTACTTTTTATATTTCACATTTAAATATGCTGAAGACATGGAGAAAAGCAATCATGGCATATTTGTGGAGAGAAAAGAGGAGAGAACTATCTTCATTAATTTGCTTTCTCTAAAGACTCAGAGCTTGAGACATAACGAGGGTTTTAATCTATCGAGGTCTTGCTCTGTGTCATTATCGGGTTTTCATAGCACTTTACCAGCAGAGATTATTACAGACACTGGAGTCAGAAAATCATGATGCAGGAGCTCAGATGAGGATTGAAGTAATAGGGACAGAAAACATCCTACCCTGCATTATCCCTCCAAAGTGCTGCAGGAATATTTCAGAGCTTCATGATTAGGTATTCATTTTCATTTATCTTAGACAATCTTTTATAACCTAAAAAAAAAAAAAAAAACGAGAATTTTTTAAATGTTTGATTCTTCGTATCTTTTCTTGAAATTATTTTGAGAAAAATCTGTCTAATTTTGAAAGGTCGTTTCCAATTCTTTACCTCAACTCATCACATGTTGTGACTACTGATAGGAAGCCCTCATAGAAAGTTAGCTTTCTTGTAAATCTACTTTTCACAATTGAGTTTGGCTTCTGACAACCTTTTTTTATTACATGGTTGTAATATATTCACATCCTGAAAATGGTTTGGTTTAGAATTAAAGCAGACAGAGAGCCTGTTTCTCCTCAAGTGTCTGTGCCGTCCTAGGGATAATGATATGCCATGCACCCATGGCTCCCTGCCATTTCTGCCTCAGAGAGCTCAACCAAGAGTATCTGCTTAACTCTACAGCTTGTCGTAGTAGACATTCTTGGTTTGCTGTATAGTGTTCCAGCATCTTTGTTTTCTTTTAGAAATTTTCTGTAGAAACTTGCTTGGCTGTGTCAGGAACACAGATTCAAAATCCAATGTTACTTCCTTAAGGGATGACTTTCCACAGAACCATTTTGCATAATTAGAAAGCTCCTCCCCAGTGAGGTATGAAGTCTTTCTCTCTTGCTCCCATCTCCACCTCTTGGATTTAATGCATTTCCAGGTCAATTCCCAAATAGTTCTAATTATTTCTACTCCACTCGTTTAGGAAATTTAGCAAACACAACTCTCATAGACAACATTCTCTGGATTATAGCTCAGTATTTCATCCTTAACTGAGTGGTATATTTCATGATTAATAAATCAGACACATGCCAGTGTTCTAAAAATACCCCAACCATGCCCCAATATTATTTTTTAGCAGATTCCTGAAAGCAAAACAAAAATCTGTTATAAATTTCAATGTTACTTCCAGCTTCTCCTTAAAAAAAAATTTGGTTCTGATTTTCCAAATAAAATAAAGTATTGCTGTCTTTAATGACAATAAAAAAAGACTTCAAGTAATTTTTATAAAGAAAAAAGAACACAGTAGAAAATGTAAAGATAAAGAGAAAGTTCTTAGAAAATCATTTGGATCTTCTTAGAGATGTGAGCTTACAGTGCTGAAAGGACACATGACACAGTATTACAATTCTTACCTTGCCTGTTCCTCACTCTGCACAGTGTGTTCTTACAGGACGTGGTTGATAATCATTGCTCAATGTGTTTGTTTAACAGTTAAATGAAAAATGAATGAATGAGTGAATGAATGAATGAATGATGCTAAGACGTATTTTGTTTTTAAAATGTGTTTTTATTATTATAAGAAATGTTAAGAGAAATAGCTAAGAATATACTTGAAGAATGTAAGAAATATTTTGAGGCTAAATTTTGCCCATAGTTCCTACCTTCTTTGACCAGATTTGACCTGTATGTCCATCCTGACTCTAAGGGATGCTGGGAGCCATGGAAGTTGGATCACACCTAAGACAGACTTTGGATGGGATGTGCAAAACCAGCAACTCTGGAAAAAGCTCATGCCACAGAAATAGCAAATTCTGTGCAGAGTCTACACTGCCACCATCTGAATCTGATCGAGCAGTTATGCCTCTGGCTGGTGAAGCATTTCCTGATCAACTGGGCTGGAGGCTGTATGACCTAGAGAGAAATGAATGAAACTTTCTCGATGCCTCCAGTGTTTGTCAATCTGCCCTCTTCATGTTTTCTATGAGAAGGGCACTTACTCTTTGCCTTTCACGAGTTTTGAGACTTCCCTCTTAGCGTCAGTCAGTTTGTCCAGCAGACAGATATCAGCTGAGCCATCAGAGGAAAATCAGAGCACATCTAAGAGGTTCTAATAGCAACAAGAGAGAAAAAGATTGAAACAAACTGCAGTCAGAAAAATATGGCTGCTGGAGGAACCCTATTAGAGTTCTTCAGAGAAACAGAGCCAATAAGATCCCTAGCTATCTATTCCATCTATCTACCTATCTATCTATATCTATTATCTGCCTATCTATTTATCTACCTATCATCATCTATTCCGACTATCTATCTATTCTATCTACTCCAACTATCATCTATCTACTCTATGCATGATTGATAGACAGATACAGATAACAGATACAGATGAATAGATGTAGCCAGACACATAGCTAGGCAATGTGATGCAACCAATTTGACATATAAAGTTAACTATCACAGAAACGATGTATTCAACATGGAAAAAAAAAAAAGCAAAAGGAAATTTAGAAAATCATAAGAGACATGAAGGAGTTAAAACAAACTAGAATGATTTACCAAAGAAGAATTCAGTAAAAGAAATAAAGGCAGAGACGGTCATTGCTTATAACTGTATCAGTGGCCTCAAGAATCACATGAAATTGGGACGC
This sequence comes from Enhydra lutris kenyoni, assembly GCF_002288905.1. Classification (NCBI taxonomy): domain Eukaryota; kingdom Metazoa; phylum Chordata; class Mammalia; order Carnivora; family Mustelidae; genus Enhydra; species Enhydra lutris. The sequence continues at coordinate 4,331,018 of NW_019154146.1, read as the reverse complement.
CTGGGTGGCTCAGTTGGTTAAGCAGCTGCCTTCGGCTCAGGTCATGATCCTAGCATCCTGGGATTGAGTCCCACATCGGGCTCCTTGCTCGGCGGGGAGCCTGCTTCTCCCTCTGCCTCTGCCTGCCTTTCTGTCTGCCTGTGCTCGCTCTCTCTCCCTCTCTCTCTGACAAATAAATAATAAAATCTTTAAAAAAAAAAAGAATCACATGAAATTAATATTTCATAGCACAAAAATATAAGTGATGGAAACCATGAGATCATTAGGAAATGCAGAGGATTGCAAGTAGTTGAAGTTCCAGGAAGACAAAAAGACACATATGGAAGATAAAGAGGAATTCCATAGAGAACAGAGGAAAATGCCCATGAGTTAAGGAAATATCTACATCTATAAATGTAAAGGAGTCACCTAAAGCTAACTCTGAAGTGATGAGGAAAATGTAGGCTCATCCTTGTTTAAAAAGTGCCAGTTTCCGATCAGAAGATCATGGTTTCTCTAAGGAAAGCGATGTCAGACTGGCTCCAGAATTCTTGTATGCACCCCAGCAGGCAGGCAGCAGCGGGATCACCTTCAACCCTCAGAAGGAGCAGGACTGCCACCAAGAGATTATCCTGTCCAGAAGATTTCCAGATATAAAAAAAAATTAAAACACACAATATCTATATCTTTATCTAGATTGAAAACAACAGACTATCTAGAAATACAGAAGTGCTAAGTTAGAGCTCTTAAAGCGATAGAGTCGTACCAAAAAGGAAGTTCTACTAATAAGTATTGAACTGTATTCAATTATGTCAGCAAAATGAAAATCAAAGAAAAAACTTGGGGTGGGGTGGGAAATGGGTATTTCAAAGATTTAATCTAAGCAGGCATGATGGGAAAATAGGAAAGAAAGATATGAAAAATTAAGATTATATATATATATATACATATGTGTGTGTATATATTTATATATGTGTATATGTACATATAGACACACACCTGTGTGTATAATGTATCTGCACTTTGCAGAGTGAGAAATACATTGTGTGGGGGATAAATTTAGATAAATAGATAAATATTGGAAGAAGAAATAAAATAATTGAATCCTCCATAATTGATAACTTCAAGGGACAAACTGTTGGTAGCTTGACGGGAGAAATAGGGTGCTTTGAGAGGAAAATCAATAGAGAAACACATTTGTATTAAGGAGTATAGGGAAATGAAATTAATAGGAAATATATTAAAAGGGAAAAATCTAGAATGATTTGCAACTTAATAAATCAAAGAAACGTGAGGAAAATGTACAAAGGGACAAACTATGGAAATTAATGTTAAATAAAAATAAAAACAATCGGGTGTAAAAGGATTTGGGGAAGAAGATGGTGGAGAAAAGAGCAGAAATTTTTATGTCTTTCCAAATACCCACATAATACCAGACCAATTAAAATAACATAGCAAGATGTTTTAAGACCAGGAGCAACCCTCACAGTGTAGTAGAATAACAAAGTACATGCTTGGTCTTCAAAATACAGATGAAAGTAGGGGGAAAAATCATCAGCTGCCCGAAAAATTGTAAATTGCTGGTATCTGCATGGGAGACAGCAGTGGGAAGACAGGGTGGGTTTGGTGTAAAACAGGAGATCCTCTAAGGACCTATAAGAACGATGGGCGGGATGAGGAGTGGTTTTATTTTTTAAATTAACTAATTAATTTATTTATTTTATTTTATTTTTTCAGTGTTCCAAGATTCATTGTTTATGCACCACACCCAGTGTTTTGTCTAATTCAGTAGAAGTTGAATTCAAGGATCCACACCATGAGGACCAGAGGGAAGGGAGAAGTCTAGCTGCCAGGAACTACCATTGTCCTCGGGCTCCCTTTTCAAACAGGACTTCACGCTGAGGGGAAAATGACGAGGTGTGGACCTAAAATTGGTCAAAACAAAAGAAAAGTAAAGGATATAGTCACCCCTTTATCAACAAAGTGTATTGTAAAAATAAAAATTTTCAAAAATGGTTTCATGAAAAAAAATGTATTATTGAAACACACACATAAACACACTCTTAACTTTCCTTGCACTCTCCAAAAAAATGTTTGTCATTATTTCCCTAGAGGTAGTTTAATGTCTACCAGACATTAGCATGTTACGTAAATTTAAATGCACTTGTCCATTTGAGTTTGTTTGTGTGCTCGCACATGAGCTTCTGAAAAAGGGAAGTCTTACATTAAGCTTCAGAAATACCTGCTGTAGTCAAACTTTTTCAAACCACATGGAATCCCTCAAAGGATTCCTCTAGTGGACAACTGTGACTGAGTTCCAGGTAATGTAGTGTTTGTGCTGCCCTATCACAGAGGACCTCAGAAGCAAGTTTTTCATTTTTTTCCATCTGTGTCAGAATGACATCATAATTTCCAACTTAGTACATGCAGACTTTTGTTTAAAGCTAAGACTGGACAAAGAAAAACCATGACTACTCCCGGGACATTTAGATATGTGCTGTTAAACTGGAACATTCTTGGGTATCTGGTTTTGACTAGCCTCCCCGCTTCCTCATCCTCTCCTGTCTTTACTTACCATGACCCACTAGCAAAGTGCTTCTTTAATGTTTTGCCTATTTTTCACCTTTTCAGGGACTTTCATACTTGCTGTTTCTGACACCTGAAATGTTCTGACCTCAATAATTTGTAATCACTGTAACGTAAAAATTGCAGGGATGGAGAACACATTAGATCAACCAATCACTCTCAGAGATATGGACTTATCCCCAAATAAATACAGATAAGTAGTAATTCTTCACTTTGCAAGCTTTTTTAAAAAATTGAAGTAAATCTTACAAATAGTGCAATGCACATGTCTTAATGATGGTTTAGTTTTGACCAACACACATCCATCAGCATCACCCAGTCAAGATATATAACATGTCACTCTCCTCACAGACTTTCACATGCACCTCTGCTGAAACACTCTACACATTGTTCAGATTTTTATTACTATAGATTATCCTGTTTGTCCTACAATCTACAAATCTCCAACAATTTTTACTTCTTATCTTTTCTCTTTTGAGATTTATCCGTATGTTTACATATGACAGTAGTTTATTTCTTAAAAACACTATGTAGTATTCCATTACATGCTTGAGCACCTGATTTTCCAACTTGTTTTAAATCTGTAAGAATCAATGTAACATTACATTGACCTATGAATAGACAAGCAGTCCAGTGGAACAAATTACTGAGTCCAGAAATAGACCTAAATATAAGGGGTCAATTAATTTGGGGAAAACATGTCCAGAGTCTTATCAAAATATGGATGGTCAAGCTTTTGTTCATCCAAGGAGATTTAGTGGGAAAATGAACCAAGGTAATTTAATGGGGAATAATAGAATTTTCAACATATAATCCTGAAAAACTATGTATTAGTATATTTAAAAACCATAACCTTATCATGTACCATGCAATAAAAATAACTCAAAATTGGTCATAGTTATGTAAAACTACAAAATATTTACAATGAAGCATAGAATAAATATTTTCATCATTGTTGTAGTCTAAGACTCCTTAGCCATGTTACAAGTATAACACATAAAGGAATCATTTGTCAAATTGGACTTCAAAATTAAAACCTTTGGTTTTTTTGAAAGACATTATTAAGGAAATGCAAATGCAAGACAGAAACTAGAAGAAAATATTTGGTCTGCATATATATGAAAAAAAGTACACATATCCAAAATGTGTGCACAATTAGTACTCAATACTAATGTGACATGAGCACATGAAAAGATGCTCAATTTTATGTCACCGGGAAAATGCAAATTAAAAGCACAGTGAGATAACACTGTTCAAGAACTTCTATTTTAGAGAAACGACCACAACAAATTTAGGCGGAGGAAACAGAAACTTCATACATGGCTGGTCAGAATGTGAAATTTTGCAAACAGTTTGGCACTGTGTTTTAAAGACAATTGAACACTTAAAATATGGCCAAGATACCCGACTCTAAAGCATTTACCCAAGAGATAGAAAATGATGTGCCCATACAGAGATTTATAATGTTCATAGCTGCTTGAATTTATAATAACCCCAAACTGGAAATAAACAAAATATAAATCAGCAGATGAGTGAATAATCCAACTTGGATTATTATATAGCCAATCAAATTGGATTATTCAATTTCAGAGTATCTATGGGGTAAAATTCTATTCAGTAACATCAATATACAATGTATAGATAAAATTGATACATGAAAATCCATTTGTCTCAAGTCATTACAGTGATTTTTTTAAAAAGTCAATTGAAGGGACGCCTAGGTGGCTCAGTGGGTTAAAGCCTCTGCCTTCGGCTCAGGTCATGATCCCAGGGTTCTGGGATGGAGCCCCATGTCGGGCTCCCTGCTCAGCAGGGATCCTGCTTCCTCCTCTCTCTCTCTCTCTCTGCCCGCCTCTCTGCCTACTTGTGATCTGTCTGTCAAATAAATAAATAAAATCTTAAAAAAAAACTCAGTAGAAAATAGTTTATACTATATAATTACACAAATATGAACATTTGTATAAAATTTAATATTTATAATTTAAAATATATTATTTTCACCCACATAAAACTCTAGAAAAGTTAAATTTTATCAATAGTCATATAAAAGAGACAGTAGTTGCATGAAGCACAAAATGGATGGAGATTGACTAGTGAGATAAAGTTTTTAGGAAAATGAAAATGTTCCTATCTTCATTATGGTTGGCAGTTACATAGGTACACACACTTACACATTAGCCAAAATTCAATGAGCTATATAATTTCATATATGTATACAAGATTGATTTAAGAAGCCTGGTGGTGGGGGACACCTGCTTGGCTCAGTAGGTTAAGCCTCTGCCTTCAGCTCAGGTAATGATCTCAGGGTCCTGGGATCAAGCCCTGCATCAGGCTCTCTGCTCAGCAGGGAGGCTGCTTCCCCCCTCCCCTCTCTCTCTCTCTGCCTGCCTCTCTGCCTGCTTGTGATCTCTGTCTGTCAAATAAATAAATGAAATCTTTAAAAAGAAAAAAAAAAAAAAAAAAAAAGAAAAAGCCTGGGGGGGAGTATTATGGAGGGCACATATTGCATGGAGCACTGGGTATGGTGCATAAACAATGAATTTTGGAACACTGAAAAAAAAAAATAATGTTTTTTTAAAAAATGCAGATTCCAGAAAAAATTTGATTAAAAAATTAAAAATGGAAATAGTTTTGCTACTAATTAGTTATTATACTGTTTCCTTATCATAAAAATCAGGAAGCCATGGCTATCCTTTCATTATGAATTGTTTCTGGCCCTTTATTTGCGAAGTTCTGTTTTTTTGTGGTTTGGGGGTGTTTTTTTTGTTTGTTTTTGTTTTTTATACAACCTTTGGAAAATCTTTGTGGATTTCCTATGAATATAGCTGTGATTCATATTATGCTCCAAAAGCACCATGCATAAATCTTTTTGGTATAGGTCCTTTTATACTTTGGTTCTGATATGAGAGTTTTAGCACATGCACTGATGATTCTTTGAAGTCCTTTTATCAACTTAGTGGAGTCTACTATTCACTGTCTTAAACCTTTCTGAGTCCTTAAAAATGAGCTTCATAGTCACATACCAATTTCTTCTATACTCTGTTGCTTTTTTTTTTTTCTTATTTACAGACTTCTTCTAAGGGTGAAAATTCTATTTTTATTGTTCAACCATAATATCCTGAGTCTTATATGTTGCCATTAAATTCTGCTTACAAACTGTGCACAGCTGAAGAAAGGAATTGTGAAACAAAGGCTGCTGAAAATTTCAAGGAGGTCAACAGAATCAGGGTATGAATCCCCAAGGAGAAGATCAACACACACTCATTTGTATATTGGCCCTACTCTTAACCCACCTAATATGGCCTTTGCTGTAACTCTTTAAACAAGACAGATAGCTCTTAAACCCCTAAGTGGAAGGTACTATTCTTCTCTGTAAAAATTCTGTTTTTATAAAGAAGTATGACCTAGGCCAGTTCAGACAGAGAAGATTAAGAAAATAAAAACATTTAGAGAGGAATACATTCTAGACTGCAAATCCATGAATCTTTTTGGGACATCTTTGGTTTCTGTCCCCTTTTTGACATAATTCACTCTTTACCTTGCCTGTCTTCTGTAACCTCCCACCCACCAAATTATTTTCATGCAGGAACAGGGGATTATTTCACTAAGTCAGGGGGCTCCTGACAGAAGTGAAAATAATATACATAAGATAGGAGTTTCTTACTGACAGGGTACTGACAATATCTTATATATGGTTTAGGATTTATATCATACCATAAAATCTCTGTTAATCTCTGTTGCTTAAATAGTAAATTCTAAAGAACATTATACAAATACCAATCAAACAATACCAAAGCAAGTCACATAAGAAGGATGGAGGAGAAGTGGAGACTAGTTAGTAATGTGGTTAAAATACAAGTAAAGTGTGTGGCCAGGGCCAAGGGAATGGTTTGGTGAAGGAGAATGACATCATGATAGAAGCACTTGCCAGGAATAGGGATAAGTAAAGAAAGAACGAACTAAATTCTCTTTTTTTCCTCTCCATCTCTCTTTTGCACTTTTATTCTTTCTCCTTCCTCCCCTTCCTTCCAGGGAGAAGGTCGCTGATGAGATGGACAAGTGTCAGTCCTTGACAGCAGGCTTCTCGGGGATGTGAGTCAGTCCATCAGGCAGACTTGTGGCAGTCACTCAGTCTTCACAGCCAGCATCCCCCACCCCGGAAAATGTCACATTTGGAATTCATTTGCATAGCTGGGTAGCACTCCCTGTGGAGTTACATTGAACAATTTTGCAGCTGTCACAGCTTGAAATAGAAAAGCTAATGCAACTACCTATTGGCTTCCTCAGTGCCTTCTCTTCCTGAACCCTAACAGGGAATTCATGACATAGAAAGGGCGAGAATCACTTAAAATAGAAGGGAAAGGTGTATAAACCTCTCAGCTATTTTGTGGAAAATATTATCAAGTATTCTGCATTTCTAACTTAGTATGCGTTGGCTCTGGTTTCTGCTTTCCCCTCTCACTATATTTACCTGCTCTGTCTCATTGATTAGAAAGAATAGTGCTGTTAGGCTCATTAAGAGGTATATTTCCTTTGGCCTGTGGGAAAACAGAGACTTCCATAACTTTCCTGAAGTCTGATAATAGAGCAAAAGCATTTTTTCACTTCTACTTTTTAAAATGTCTCCTATTTGTATCTCTCTTTAACTCCATGTCCCTGTTTCCATCTCTCTCTCTCTCTCTCTTAGTCTCTACTCTTAATCTCTAACCCTGGGTCTCCCTCTCTCTCACATACATACCAATGTGTACACACACACACACACACACACACATACACACGGCAGGCTGCAAGATGAAATAGAGTCCTTCAATTGATTCTCCTGAATTAACTGAATTTTACTTAGAGGAAGAGTAAATAAGATGAGAGTTAAGTCCATATTTATTTAGTTTTTAATTCTGCTGTTGAAATACAACATATACACGTTCAGTGGAAAGGTCTTAATTGTATCTTCCAGTGGATTTGCACAAATGGATATGTCTGTGTTACCTATAGCCTTCTTAAGATATGGATAATTATAATCGCCCTAGAAGGTTCCTGCATGAGCCTTCCTGATTAGTCAGTCCCCATCTTCATGGCCAGTGCTCTGGCTTCCACCACCACAGATTCGTGTTTCCTCTTCCCAGATTTCCTGAAAATGGAGTTCAAGTCGTATGGACTCTTACACCTGCCTGTCTCCTCACGCTCAGCAGAGAACTTTTAATTCTCTCACGTGTGCACCCTGAGCCTCCAGCCATACGCCAACGACGGTTGGTTCTCCTGTACCAGTACTTGTTTTCATAGAGGTCCTGGCCTGTTGCACCATGAGGTCCACTGTGATGCTTTGTATCCACCTGTCTCTTCAATTTTGGGGTCAGTGGTTTGCCTGTGAGCCCAGCTATCTGATGGAGCTAGGAGAAGTTGTTGATTTTTGGTTTGTTCGGCACTTCTTGTGAGGATGGTGACAACACCACAAGCTGTCTACATGCCAGTCCAGAAACAGAAGTCTCTCAGTTTCATTTCAATTATTTGGAATCTATTGAGGCTTTTTAAAAAATTATTACTGATTATGTGGTCTGTCTTGGTGAATGTTCCATGCAGACTGAGAAGAATGTACATTCTGAAATCACTGGGGGAAATTTTCTCTAAATATTGATTAAATTTAGCTTACTGATAAGTTGTTAAGGTCTTCTAGATCCTTACTGATTTTTGTGTAAATTTGTGTCCATTATTGAGAAACATAAAGTCTACAGCTATGGCCATATATTGATCTATACATCCTTTTAGTTTTTTATTTGAGTATTATTTCAGATCTCCTCTATTATCTTTATTGTTCTGCTTCTTTGTGTTATATGTCTAATAGTTGTCCTAGAGGTTCCAACATACATATTCAACTTACTACAATCCACTCTTAACATGCATTCCTACAGTTCAACTTTATTTCACCAGGTAGTATATGTATAATTTTACTTCTACATACATCACAATCCACATAATACATTAGTATTTTTGTTTAACACAGTTGTAAGGTGTTTATATATTCATATTCCCTGACTGGGGTTCTTTATGTTTTCCTGAAGATTTAGATTTCTATGTGGTATCATTTCCCTTCTCCATGAAGAACTTCTTTTAGCATTTCTTGTAAGACAATTCATTTGGGGACAAATCATCTCAATGTTCCTCTGTCTGAAATAACATATTTTTTTACATTAATTTTTCAAGACCATAGATTTGTTTTGTTTTGTTTTCTTCCCTAGGTACTTTAAGATATATGTATATATATTTATATTTTCTTCTGGATGTCATAGTTTCTGATGTGAAATCAAATATCATTCAAAGACATTCCCATATATTTTGTGCATTTTTTTTCTTCTCTGGATGGTTTTGATTTTCGCTTTATTTTTATTGCAGCAGTTTGATTATTATATACCTACTGTGGGTTTCTTTGCATTTTTCTTGCTAAAGATTCACTCTACTTAGGTCTATAAATTTTTGGTTTTCTTGAAATTTAGAATCTTGGATATTGTTTTTTCATAATACAGTATTCTTTTTTGCCCCATTCTCTTTCTTCTCTTTGTCCAAAACTCTAATTACAAGTTTACTACAAAATTTCATTCTGTTACAAAGATCCAAAAGGCTGTTCTTTTTTTTAAATTGTTTTCTCTGTTTCATATAAGATCATTTCTATAAAATGACTTTATCTTTATTGATTCTTTCTTCTACTGTATCCATCTCCGATATTATGTTTTTCTTGAACATCATCTCTGTTTGGTTCTTTCTAGCTTCCATCTCGCTTGTGAAATTACCCATTCCTTCCGGCATTTTGTCCCTTTTCTCTAGGTACTTTAATATATGTGACATGGTCATTTTAAAGGCTATTTTAAAGATAAGTTACTTTAAATAATTTAACAACTATAAAATGTAGTCTATTTCTGTGTCTACTGCTATTGACAATCTCCTTTTTTTAACAATGAGTTATATTTTATTGCTTCCTTATGTGTCTTCTAATTGTTTATTGTAAGCTGGACAGTGTGTATAAAAGAAAAGTAGAAGTTGAAGTAAATGAAATTAATTATTGGAATTAACTAATAATATTAGTGTGATGGCAAAAGCCAACATAACCTGAGGCTGAATTTTTTTTCTTGCTTTAACAATATTCACTTCACCCTTGGCTTCAGACAATTTGACAACAAGATCAGGACCTTCTGGTCAGCAGATCTTGCAGGGAAAAAAATGTGAAGAATTATTTTTACTTACCATGCATCTACTTACTTTCTGAACTGTGGGAGATCTCACTCTGCTCTAACTGAGGTATCTCTTTTCTGGGTCTTCTAGGAGATTATTTTTTGTGTCCCCAGTGCTCTCTAAGATTTCTAGGCCTCAATACATATATTTACTGATATGTAAATTAATTTTTTTAAAAAAGAAGACCAGAGCTTTATGCCTTGGTCCCTCTTTTGATAGTAGGCTATATAATACCCTATATACTTGAGAGTCCTTACACCTCTTCAAAGCCTTAAGTGTATGTAATGATATATATATATATATATATATATATATATAGGTATATAAAATATACATGTATGGGTAATGTGATGTATATAAAATGATGGGGGTTGCATTAACATAACCTTATTTGGGAAATATTTTAAAGTTCCTGTTCATGTATTATGGAAGAAAAAATACAGCTAAGCCATCATAAGATTATATACTTACACCTTGATGGTCACTTGAGTTTTTTTTAAGATATAAAATTTTAATTTGAACTTTGTATAAATAATGGAATACTATTCATTCTTTTATGGTTTTACTTTTATGTGTTCCTTAAGAATATAATAGAGAAAAAAAGTAACTTTTTCACAGAGCACTGTAGATTTGTCTATTAAATTTAACATCAATTTGCAATTTTAAGTGATTATTCTCAAAAGTAAAAGTAATCGTTTGTTGAATTACCTCTCAGTGGAACTTCTCTTCACATAAAATAATGAATTAAATGTTAGGCATATTTCTTTTAAAATAAGGAAGCCATGGCCCTATGCCTTCACTATTTTAGAGCATGTTCTTATGATATAGCAACCTTAAGGTGGGGGGAGTCAACTTTCCTCCTTAAATTTATTGATACAACTAAATAAGTTTCATATCACATGTACTAAGCATTCCAAAAGTTAATATTGTACCTTCTCAAATAAACAATGCAAAATTCAGTAACTTCATTTTATTTTATGCCAAGTGTCAGTTAAACACCATTATCTGAAAGGTTTTCATGGGTCTAATTTTACTAAACCCTCTAGATTATTCTGAAGTTTACATTGCTTCATGATAAATGTGTACTTTCACTAATGCTGTTGGGGGCTGGTGAGTATAGAGTAAAAGTGATGGCTGGATAAGGCTGCTGGAAAACATCAGAGGGTTTCATACTGCTTCACATCCATGTAGGGAGGGTAGCACGACCAGATAAGGGAGACCATTCCAGACTCATTTCAGGAGAATATTTCATTCTTCTGTTGACTCCTACTAAACTTCAAAATCCCACCATGACTCCTGTTTCATGATAGTCCAGATAGTTTTCAAATTACAGGCACATAGAGTTTCTTCTCCAATTACATCTCTAGGCCAACTTTTTTGCAAGATGCCATCTGCTTATGCTGGCCAAGAGAAAAGCAGAACATCTGAGAACTGGCACCAACAGAACTTTCCCTGACACATATTATTGGAAATTATATGATAAATCTTTGGCAAGGTTTCCAAATGGGGCTTGTATATTATCAGGTTTTGCTAAAACTAAAACAAGAATGAATCTCTAAAGCAAGTAATGTTGAACATTTTATAAGAAAAAATAAGTTTTTTCAAGGATGGTCCTAGGAGAAAATTCCAAACAGTTATGAATTCTACTTATGTTTCTCTCAAATAGAAGTTTTTATCTTCAGTTCTGTGCCTTATGCATTGACTTTCATTTATGCCACTTATTTATTTCTTATTGTTCATTTTCATATATTACATGATATATTCCATTATATCAGTCCTGAGATTTCAGCAACAATATTGTCTTATTATGTAAATGAGTAATCTAAATTCCAGGAGAAATTAAGGCAATAGTGAAAGGAAGAAGAAAGGTAAATCTCTTTGTTCCATGTATCACACAATGTAGAACACTGTAGAACATTTTCTCTAATATCTGATTCCTTTCAAGTCTCATATTTGATGAGTCCCCCAGCTGAAAATAACAAGACTTGCCAAATACTACATTAGTAATTGGTGGAATCAGTTACTGTCTTAAAAGACAAAGGAGTCTGTGCTTCAGACGGCTGCACTAGCACCCTTCTCTGTCCACATCTCTGTGACAGGCCGGGAGTCCTGGGCAGCAAAAGAATATGCCCACTGGAACTATTACTGCCTCCATAGACCATGCTCAAGGCCCTTGAAACTCCAGAATTCCACATGCAGATGACTACAGTTCACTGCCTTAGCAAGTTGGGTCTTTTCTTCTGAGAAGAGTAAATGATACCACTCAGGATCTATTCATGTTTTCTATTTCTTCTGAGTCAGTTTTGCAGTTTGTATCTTTTTAGGAATGTGTCCATTTCATCTGTGTTACATAATTCCTTGACCTACAATTGTGCAGAACATTCCCTTATGATTTTAATTTCTGTAAAGTTAGTTGTAATTTCTCCTTTTTCATTCCTGGTTTTAATAATTTGAGTAATCAAGCTCTCTCTCTCTCTCTCTCTCTCTCCTTGGTCACTCTTGCTAAAGACTTGTCAATTTAGTTGTTATTTTAAAATTTTTGTTCTTGATTTTATCTATTTTTTTTTCTATTTTGTAGATGCGGTTCGTATAAACTGGCTTTAAGTAAAGGAAATTACCTTCAATAAGGAAGGTGGACCTCATCCATTTGGGGTCCTGATAGTGAAAACTGAGGCTTATCAGAAAAGAAATTCTGCCTCAGGACTGCAGCATCAGCTTCTACTTGAATTTCCAGTCTGTGGGCCTACCCTGCAGATTTCAGACTTGCCAGTCTGCAAAATCATGAGTGTCAGTTCCTTAAAAAAAATATGTGTGCATATATATATAAACACACACACACACACACACACATATGTGCCCATATATTGGGCATACATATATAACATTTATATAAATTTTATTCTCATTCATTTTAGCAAAATCATGCATGTCAGTTCTTTAAAAATATGTATATTTATTTATACAAATATTTATATAAATTTTATTTTCATTCATTTTGGCTGGGACTTACTGGGCTTCCTGAATATATAAACTGGTATATTTAAACTAGAAAATTGTGAGTCACATCTTCCAATTTACTGTTCTCACCCTTCTCTCTGTTTCTTTCTGGTGTCTTGATATTATGTGTGCTGGACTTTTACACATTATATGATGTATCTTTTCAATTTTCTTTGAAATGTGTCCTTTTACCTCTACCGAGCATTTCCTGTGAAATTTCTTCAAACTATTTGTATATATTTTTTAGGTCTATATCCAATTATCTCTTCAGTTATGTTTATTTTGGTATATAGTTATCTAATTTCTATTATAATTTTTACTCTAGAGTTTCTCTTATTTCATATTTAAGTATATTGTTATAAATTATATTCTCCTTTACTTTGTTATAATTTCAGTCAATTTTATTTCTTTAAGTATATCAAATATATTCATTTTATATATTATATATGCTAGTTTCAATATTGATAATCATTGGATGTCTATGTCTGTGATAATTTTTCTTATGAATCAAAATAACTGTGGCCTCTTTCACGTCATATGTAAAGATCTAGTTTGAGATCAGTAAGAAATCTTTGAAGCCTAGATATTAATTTTTTTCCCCAAATGAGTTTCTTCTCTCTGTCTCCCTCTGTCTCTCTGTCTCTTATTGTCTCTCTGTCTCTGTATTACATGTGCACACACTCTCACAATCTCTCTCTCTGCTACTTTTTTTTTTTTTTGCCTACTTTTAGGAGGTAAGAGGCACCACCAACCCAAAACTGACATAAACTAAATGTTCAGCACTGATGTGAATTCTTGATGTTTCCTGTTTTATCCACTGAATCTGCTACCTGTCAGAAGCCTTTGCCCTAAACAGGGTCTCTTCAGTGTAATTTCTCACCTCAGGGATTTAGATTTGTCTCTTGTCTCCTATAATGGCTCCTTGAATCTGTGTTTTAAGCCATCAGAAATTGTCATATACTCTTCAAGAAATACTGGATCCAATGTGTTCTTGCCCTGTAGATTCATGTCTTATTTTTGTTTCTAGCCAGGATATTGTATAAGAATTTTTAAATCTTTGCATTAAATTTTAACTCACTAGAAATGAATTTAATCTGCCACTCATTGATATCCAATATGTTCTTGATATTTATAGGATAGGAAGAATTTTTTCTTCTCATATAGGAATATATTTAACATATTTAACAAAATATTTTTTTATATCTTACATATATACTCGCACACAACTATGGCAAGAGAAAATTATATTAACATTACTAGTTACCATATATTTCATAACGACTTTAAATGTTAAGCATTGAAATGTGGAGTGTGTATTTTAAATTATATTACTGTACCCCTGGGCTTAGTGACATAGGGTATAACTAATAAACTGTACAAATATGAATATTTATATACACACATAATCATACATATTTAAATATGGTACTTTCTCTGATTATTCTAACTCTAGTGAGTTAAAATACCTTACCACAATAAAAAAATGTTCCTTTTTATGGAGCCTATAGTGAGAATTCATTATATTATTTGTGAAACACTCTTGAGAAATCCTTTTTGTCAAAAATTTCACATCGATTCTAGTTACACATTCACCCTGTTCTACCCAGAAACATTATTTCTTTGGAACAGCATTCAAGAAGATTCTCCTGGGAAATACAAAAGGCAAGTGATAAAGTTTAAAGTATTGCTTTAAAAGTTGCTGCTGTAGGGGCTTTGTTCAAATCGCCTAGTGTGTTTGCAGAAGCTCCATGTATTTTTTTTAGTAGGCATAGGGAGGATTTGGTTGTGTTCTGAGTGAAATCTAGGGATAATTTGAATATAGAACAAAGAAGGGAATACAATAACCATAATCCAAACATGGAATTGCCTTAAGAAACCCCTGTGAGAGTTGGAGAGCACATCTGAGCTGCAGTGCACGTCTACACCGCTTGCCTGATACACACAGCCCAGCGAACGGCACACTTCTGTCTCAGCCATCATTCGCAACGCTGCATCACCATTCTAATCCAAGAGCAGGGAAAAGCACGGTTGTAAACCCTTGTAACAGAGTGGGGAAGGAGGTAAAGCTATTTTGGTTTAGGGGAAGGTGAGAGTTAGTCTACTGATAAAAAACAAGCTATTTAAAGGAAATCTGATACGTGATTAAACTCAAGGTAATGTACTTTTGAACTTAAATTTTCTCTTTCTTTGAAATCCCATGAATTCTACATATTAACGCATGCGAAGGCGTAGAGGATTTTTAATATTTTCTTTTGCTGTTCAGTTTTAAGATTTCCTTTCTATGATTAGGGAATCACATTGTAGGAACACCTTCATCTCTCCCATGGAAGCCAAAAATGGAGGTTTCATTTTGTCAGGCTGTCTTGCAGCAAGACAGGGTACATGCCTGGGATTCTCCAACTGGACATGCTGACCTCATAATTTGAATCATAAACAAGGTGGACTGAGCAGAACCCTATCTTGTTATAGGTGGCAGTACAACAGCAGGCACTTCTAGGTCCTAAAAGAAACAGTAGGAGCAGACCAACTGCATTGTCCACAGTTGTTGGAGTCCATTTGAGAGACAAGTTATGTCCCCAGCAACACTATTTTCACTGGGTTGATTTTGAGCATTGTTCCTCTCTATGCAGCCTCCAAATTTTGTTTGTTAGATTTTCCAGAGACTTTGTGAATTGGTTAACAACCCATTAATACATTCCTTTTCAAGTTAAATTACTCATAGTTTATTTGTTGCTTTCAACTAAGTATCTAATATAAAAAGAGATAGGCAACATAGCTTACTTTGTTCTTTAGTATCTCATTTGAGAAAATAAACATATAATAATATCAACATTTACTACGTATGGGGTTATGATTCTGCAGAATGATTACAATTTTGCTGAACTTTTCTGAAGATAAATTATGTTAAGAACTGTGCTAAGAGTTTTATATGCAATGTCTTACGTAATATTGAAAATAAGACAAAGTAGGTACTGCTATTATCTTCATCTTACAGATGTGAAAACTGAGCCAGAGAGGAACTTACTAACTTGACCCAAGTGTACACAGATTAGAAATGTGAAAGCTTTCCTCTTGTTTCTGTTGCCGTAACTTCAAGGATTCTATTCACACCAAGCTGAAGCTCAATCGTACAAATCATGGTGAAGTCACAGAAATTGTCTTATATTCAGGTTGATGTTCTAAGAAGTGTCTATTATATATCAGGTAGTATGACTAGAGCTAGGTATAGAACAACTAATTATTCAATATTCTTACCTTTAACTCATTTTTCCAGTAAAAAAAATGTAGGCTAATAACTTTTACATTATAAAATTTCTATAACAGTGGTAGGTATACAGTATGTGGAAACGTAAATAAGGGAATATTTTCTCCATACTGATGTCAGGAAAAGCTACAGACCAGAGAAAACCAGGACTGCTCCTTTTGCTATATATGCTATTTGCTGGCAGGAGAAATTTCATCAATGTTATCTGTAAGTGAAAAGGATAAAACATGGTGACTCACCAAACACTAAATCTCAGAGATCACTCATGATGCCTGATGGGCCACAGAATCTTTGTCAAGTGTCACTCCTGGGAATTCCCTCATAGTTCTGTGTTGTCAGGAATTTCTTGAGATTTTGTTTTGATGATTAACTTGGGGAGGTAAGGAAGAGAAAAGAAATAAATGTAAAATTTGTTGGTGATATTTAAATGCAATATTAGAGACATGAAAAGATACAAGCTTATACTGGTTATAGTTGGCTTGACTACAAAATACTTTAATTACATAGATAATTAAATGTTATCTTTAAATGTTAGAAAAAGCAATTTTGCCAATAAGAATCAAGTCCACACTTTTAATGAGACGTTTTATGAATAAGTGAGTCAATAAGTCAATAAAAATACTCTCTTGCCACCACAAACACATCTCAGATGTGAAATCCATAAGGGAGATTGACTCGATAAAAGCTGTCTTAGCTTCTTATTGCTTCTGAAACAAATCGCACAGATTCAGCAACTCGAAACAGCATGAATTTATTCACTTATGATTTGGGATGGTAAGAAATCCAAAATGGGTCTCAGGAGGCCACTGCCAAGGTGTCAGGGGGATTGCATTCTTTCTGGAAGCTTTAGGAGACAATCCATTTCTTCGCTTATCCCACCTTCTACAGGCACCTGCCATCCCATGGCTCTCGGTTCCTTTTATCGTCAAAGTTAGCAATCACTTCAACTTCTGCTTCTGCTTTTGTATCTTCTCCTATGACTCTATCATTCCTGCCTCTTTTTTTTTTTTTTTTTTTCAGTTTTAAGGACCTCTGTGATCTTGGCTGTCCATTAGATCTTTGAACTACATTGGATCTTCCTGGATAATCCAGGATAATCTCCCCATCCCGAAGATCTTTTACTTAATTACATCAACACAGTCATGTGACTAACAGATTCATAGGCTCTAGGTTAGAATGTGGATATTGTGGGGTGCCATTATTCTCCCTACATCATTCCGTCTACCACAGAACTGTATCTCTTCAATGCTGGCACTGAGTTTCCATCTAATCTAATGAACCTCTTCTTCTCTCCTGATTTCTTTCCCTTAAATGTGCAACCATATTCTGGAACATATCATTAAAGCAAATAAAACCCTCTTTGACTTTGCATCTCCCTCCAACTCCTGTCCTACCAGTCCAGGTTATATTCTTTTACAATCAGATTTTCAAAGGTTTCACTGACTCTTTACATTCCTCCTCCTTGAGTCTACCTCCAGTTCACTATAATTTTCTTTCCTAGGAAGTGATATAGCCCATAATTCCAGTGATCTCTCTGCACCTAAATCCCATGAACACCATATTCCCTCATATTCTATAAACTCTCAGACTACTCTGGAGAAAATTGTTAATCTTGGATTATGATACTACACATTCCATATGTTCACAGTGGTTCCTTGTGGGTCCGTCTTTGCCCAATTCACTTTCTGATTTCTTATTCTCTATCTGGCCTGGTGCTGAGCATTTCTCCGTTTCTACATTATTTCTCAGTAGGTAATCTCACTTACTTGTTTTACATAATAACCTATATGTCTTTCTTCCTTGTATTTCTTTCTGGAAAAAAATGAAAACAAAATATATATTCTTGTTTACTTATAGGAAAAGGGAATGGCAGTTACTCACCTCTGTTTTTTACTGAAATCAAGACATGTAAATTTTCCATACCAGCACATGCATATCTACCTCATTTATATAGCAATGCATTATGGATATATCATACTTAATATAACTATCTACAGAGTAGCTCCATTGTGTATATTTCTAACATAAAATTATTTTGAAAAACATATCTTTCATAAATATTTTAGTAGTGAAGAATACCATAGAATATTTAGCTCATTCCAGAAGAAAAATAATAGATAATATTAAATATGATTCTGATCCTATGGCTATCCCATAAGCATAGTCCAATAGTTCAGTAACTATGACTCTCCTATATATTAAGGGACCAGAAGGTAAGTCTTAGGATAAGGAATAAGTAGCCACTGAATCAATTTTTATCTGTTTTTTTTTTTCTTTTTTTGGAGTGGAGATAGTTTCTCTTTCTTTGAAGCTTCTCCGTTGGAATCCCCCTTCAAAGAAAAAAAAGCAATATCTCAATAATATGTATGTGTATAGTGAAAAATTTGTTCTATATGTTTTGTTAAGCCAGTATAAGAGAAATGGCAATTTCTTTTGACTAAAAATTGGTTTAAAACTCAGAATTTCCCAGTGACACATCTCTAATGATATCTACATATCTATGGACAGGGTTAACATACAGTGTAGCAGAGGCTACGTCCTCTGCCACATGAGTTGGGCAAGTCTCAAAGACTGCCCTGCTTACCTCTGGCAAGGTTAGAAACAGATCCTCCAAATTTCCATTCTTTAACTTACAAATGATTAGCTGAATGGTTTGTCCTCACTAACCAATGGAAACAAATTGCTTATGAACCAAAGTTTGGTTAACACTCTCTTGGGCTTTGAGCTATTCAACCCAGGCTAGTATACCACCCCTCCTTAGGTATTTTCCTAAAAATTAGGCCTACTTCAGGTGAAACATTTAACTTCCTAGGACACAAAGGTTGAGGAGATTTGTTAACCTTTGCTGTTTCCAGGATCACAAGATTTAGGTAAAAGACATTGTTAAAAGTTCAGAACACACAGTGGCAGAAGCAATTCAGTGGGGAAGTACAGTTTTAAACTAAGCATGATGGAACAGATGGACGTCCATAGCCAAAACAAACAAACAAAAAACCCATTAAACCTCACGTGTTACTTCAAAAGGTAGGTCAAAATGTAAAATGCATGCTACAACTTTACAAATCACTGGGACCAAAGATTAGGCAGAGTTTCTAGACGTGATACCAAGAATTCATTGAAAACATAATCATTAAATTGGGCTTCATCAAAATTAAAATTTTCTGCCCTGTGGAAGACCTTGTTAGGAGGATGGAAAGGCTGGGAAAAAATATCAGCAAATCACAACCTGGCAAGGGACTTATTTCCATAACACATGAAGTATTTTCTTTTCTCTCTTTTTTTTTTTTAAGATTTTATTTATTTGACAGAGAGAGAGAGATCACAAGTAGGCAGAGAGGCAGGCAGAGAGAGAGGGGAGGAAGCAGGCTCCCTGCCTAGCAGAGAGCCCGATGCGGGGCTCGATCCCAGGACCCTGAGATCATGACCTGAGCTAAAGACAGAGGCTTTAACCCACTGAGCCACCCAGGCGCCCCATACATGAAGTATTTTCTTAATGTTGCAGTAAGAACACAATACAGAATGTGAGCCACAGTGTTGAAAGGCACACTAGGGGCATGTGCGACAGAAAATACACATCTGAAAGATTCTGAAGTCATCGTCCAGTAGGGACATGCAAACCAAAGCCACAACGAGATAGTACTCACTCTTCTAAGAATGGCTAAAATTTATAAATAACTATGCACTGACAATACAAAGTTCCGACATGGACATTGGGCCAGAGGATCTCTTTGCATTGCTTGTGAGAATGTGAAATCATTACAGCCACTTTGGAAACAGTCTGACAATTTCTTACGGGGTTAAATGTATACTATATGGCCCAACAATTACATTCTTGGATATCTATAATAGAATAATAAAGACATCTCTATTCAAAACCCACTGAGCGATATGCGATCTGTCCATATGATAAAACAGACTTATCGTACGAATCAACAGATAAGCAACATTCATCCACACACAAATGTGAAAACAATTATTCATAGCAGTACTATTCATAACAGTCCAAGACTATAAATGAATATTTGCATATCCGCAAAATGGAATACTATATAAAAGGAAAAGTGGAATAAAATTCTGCGGCATGTTACAATATGGTGGACCTTGATGCCAGTATGTTAAGTGAGAGGTCAGTCACAAAAGACCACATATTGTATGATTCCATCAATACGAAATATCTGGAGTAGAAATATCTGTAGGAACAGGAAGTAGAAAGTAGATTCTTGATTGTCTGAAGCTGTGAGCCTTTGGGGGTGTGGTAATGGAGAGTGACTGCTAATGGATATGGAGTTTATTTTTGAGATGAAAGTATTTTAGAGGAAGGACTACACCACCTGTGAATATACTAAAAGGCACTGAATTATATACTCTAAGTGGGTGGACTGTATGACATGTGAATTCTCTCTCTGTAAATCTGTTAAAATGTTTTATATACTTATCATTTTTTTGTAATATCCTTGAAATGACAAAGTCATATGGATGGAGACAGTTCCATAGCTGTCAAGGGTAGGAATGGAAGAAGTATGTGACTATATGTTACTGTTGAACCAATATCAAATTTCTGCTTTCGAAAATGTACTATTGTTTTGTACAATATTATTCCTGTGGGAAGCTGGGTGAGAGGTACATGTGAATATTTCCATTTTTGTGACTTCTTTTGAAAGGTATACTATTTCAAATTAAAAAGTTTCTAAAAATCGAACTCTTGAGAGAGTGAATCTTATTTTTGAGAAAGAAACTTTCTGACATATTCTGAGCCAAAATTGTTTCAAGTCACATCCTGTTGCACTGCTGTCTTACTGATATTTTAGTCTGTTGGATCCTTTCTTCCTTCACAACGTAGGTCCTGTGGTTGGTTCAGCTATGTCCACAAATTGATGTTTGAACTTTAAAGTTTTCGGCTTTGGAGAGCATTACTTTAGAGAGATGTTCAGTCAGAAATACTGCAGGTTTAAGGAACAAACACAATACATTTAGTCACAAAGTGTCTAGTTAAAAGGAAAAAGAAAATATGTAACCCATACCATTACCCCCATGAAAAAAACAGAGATTAAACAGAGTCAGCAACCATTTGTTAGAAACAAACCATTTCTTGTGTATAGATTTTTGTTTCTTAAAAACCAATATACCTTAGCTCATGCATGTGTTTTCCTTATTAGTGTCTTATGCTGATTTATTGACTACAGTCTTCACTGCATCTGTGTGATCATGTGACTTTGAGAAAAAAAGGAAAGAGACTAAAAAATGATCCCTGCTGGGCCTGCCAATACGAAAGTATCTTTGACAGTTACAAGACAAAACAACCATACTGTCAGAAAGGCTTTGACAGAATGAAGTGAACCATCTTGACAGGATATCATGAAAGCATCTGGTGGGCTGTTTCAGATGAATGCTCTCCTTTCATTGTCAATGTGCTTATGTGTGATGAATTTCCTGGTTGCTCACAGCTCTTTGAAAGCACAGAATGCTACCTTTAGCAAAAGCACTACCATGCTTTAGATCTACTGCCCTCCATAAGAAGTATAGATATCATCAGAGATGTGCCAATGGAAAATTCCAAGTAGACCACATTTTAAGTAAAAAAAAAAAAAAGATTGCATTACTCCTAGACCATTAAAAAAAATAGGACAGAAAATTTTTGCTATATATATGTATATTTTTGGAAGACTGGCTTTTTTTTTTTTTTTGAAGGGGCATTCTTATGAAAAAGCTTTTATTCGTGCTCCAAAGAAGGAGAGAAAAACTGATGACTTTCCAAGTATGACTCAGTAACTACTCTTTTCTTATCCTTATAGCTGGCATTCTGGTCCTTTAACACAGGGAAGTTTTTTGTAGTTAACGAACTACTGGACTCTTATGGGTTGGCCAAAGGATCAGAATAATATTTAATATTATAATATCTATTAATTTTCTTATAGAATGAACTAAGTATTATTCTATGACATTCTTCCTTGGTAAAATATTTATTACAACATGTTACATATTTTTGAACATGATTTTACAATGAAAAATAGAGACAATTAGAGTTGCTTAATAGGAGGCTTCCTATGTTAATTATGGTTTAGCCATAATGTTGTACTGCCAAAGAATTGAGGTAGATATTCATATGCTAATGTGGAAAATTTACATGACATGGTTTCAATGGAAAACAGAGGTGAATAACTATCATTCCTTTCCTCTGAGGATACACACACACACACACACACACTCACACATATATATTTATATAAATGTGTGTGTGTGTGTATATATATATATTTATATTTATATGTATATATATGTGTATATATATATTTATATTATATATATTTATTTATGTGTGTGTGTGTGTGTGTGTGTGTGTATATTTTTTTAATTTCCAGAGACTCAAAGGAAATGAAAAGAGTGGTCACCTTTAGGGAAATGAAGGAAGTTTCAGAGAGAATTAATGCTTTCATTTTCCTTTCATTCCTTTCTAAGTGGTTTAACTATTACAGCTACTCTGATCTATGCACTGTTACATTAACTGAGGTTATATACTGTACTTTGTACTCTGCCATATTAACTGGAGTTACCTGGGAAGGAAGTTCCCAGTCCCCTGCTATATTAACTGGGGTTATCTGGGAAGGAAGAATATGGATTGTTGTTTCATTCATTGTATTCTCTTTCGTAAAACAAACAAACAACAAAAAGATCCATAAGTCTCTATGTTTCAGAGATTTGGGAAATTTTGTTCATATTATGTACTATTGTGTCCCTTGTGCCGAGCACATAGCAGGAACTCAATAAGTGTTCATTTCATAAAAAAAAAAATTAGTAAAATATTTAATATAATATCAAAATGAAAATAACATTTCTGCAAAATAAGCTGAATCAAATATATGTACTTTTAGCATGTGCTTTCTCTCAAATGTTTGTTCTGTCTGATACACGATAGGCATAGCCGTTAAGAAAATGTTCTAATGCTGAAGTCATTATGAAGCAACTTATTCAGTCAGTTATTCAGACAGTAAATATTTACTAATACCTATATGAATTAGACAGCAGAGGCGCAGAAGGAAACATAGACAAAGTTGAATAAAAACTTCAAATTATTGTGTGAGTACAGTTATAAATATGAAATCAAGTAACAGCGTGAGAATTCACTTAAATGGGCCTTACCAGGAAAGTCTCCCTGATTAAATTATATTCTAGAAAAGGGAAGAAGCAAAAAGGAGGAGAACTTTCAAAGCAAAAACAACTGAGACTAACCTGAGGTACAGAAGAGCTGAGCATATTCCACGCACCCCAAGAAAGCGAGCGTGGCTGGTATGACAGGTGGAGAAGAGTAGTGCCTAAGAGACCACAGGGGGATGATTCAGACACAGACTTGCAGGACACTTGAGAGGATGCATTCTTTATTCTAAGAGCAATAAAAACCACTGAGAGGCTTTAGAATGGGGATAATTTGCTTTTTCTGTTTTTACTGATATAATCATGTGGGATTTTTTTCTTTAGATTTTTAATATAACGGATTATATTAATTAGTTTTCAATTTTTGAACAAGTTTAGCATTTGGCAAGAAGCTTAACTTCTTAGTGGCATATTATTCTTTAAATGGAGAGATGGATGGATGGATGGATGAATAGATAAATGATAGATAGATAGATGATAGATTAGATTAGATTAGATTAGGCAGATAGAGCCATCCAGATTAATA
The DNA here is from genome assembly GCF_002288905.1 of Enhydra lutris kenyoni. Taxonomy (NCBI): domain Eukaryota; kingdom Metazoa; phylum Chordata; class Mammalia; order Carnivora; family Mustelidae; genus Enhydra; species Enhydra lutris. The sequence goes on along the minus strand of NW_019154146.1, from coordinate 4,307,295 downwards.
CATAATTCTTTTCATGAAAAAAATGTCTAACTTTGATCACCTTTCCAAGGCTTGCTCTTTTTGTGTCCTTCCTAATTATGCACCAAAGTACAGTGACTATGACAGAGAACCAAGATGTATGTAAGTGTCAAAAGAGGACAAAATGACATGCAGCACGAAGAGAAAAGGGACAAAATAGACGCATTTTTTTTTAAAGGAACCAAATAGATCTAAGTGGTACTCAGAAAAGCACACAAGAACATGAAGACACAGCTCGCACTGACTGTGTGGGATCGCTCTCCCTAATGTCCTTCCACATTGTTCAGCAATCATCTGGTGCTCTTCTATGCATATTACAGTGTTGCATAAACAAACTGAAGAGTGTACAAATCAAATGTTGCATCTGCCATCTTACTGTCTTCTTAAAATGGCATTTAAAAATATCTTTATGATCTGAATTTAAGTGTTGAAAATGTCCTGAGGAAAAACTGCCAAAACAAGCAGATTTTCTTTCAACTTTTTAAACCCCCGCAGCAGAAATACAGCATATATATATATATATGTATATATGGCTATATATACATATATAAAAATACATATACATATATATGTATACATATATATATATTCTTTAGTCTTACTTTAGTCTTACTTTATTCTAACAGTATATTTTAATTATATATAATATATTATATATAATTAAAATATATATATATATTTGTATAGAACCACAAAAGACCCAGATACTAAAAGCAATACTGAGAGATAAGACCAAAGATGAAGGCATTGCACTTCCTGATTTTAAATTATATTACAAAGCTATAGTCATGAAAACAGTATGATATTGGCATAAAAATAGACACATAGGGGGTGCCTGGGTGGCTCAATTGGCTAAGCGTCTGCCTTTGGCTCAGGTCATGATTCCAGGGTCCTGGGATAGAACCCTGCTTCAGCTCCCTGTTCAGTGGAAAACCTGCTTCTTCCTCTATCTCTCCCTACCCCCTACTCATGCTCTTTCTTGCTATCTCTTGCTTCTCTCTTAAATAAAAAAATAAAATCTTTAAACAAAATAGACACATGCATTAATGGAACAGAATCTAGAGTCCAAAAATAAACCATTTTAAAACAATCAAATAATATTTGACAAGAGAAGAAAGAACACTCAATGGGGAAAAGACAGTCTCTTTAATAAATTGTCCTGGGAAAACTGGGTATTCACATGCAAAGGAATAAATCTGGACCCCTAACTTACACCACTCAAAAAAACTAGCTCCAAAAGGATTAAATACCTAAATAAAAGAAAAGAAACCAATATACTCCTAGAAAAAAGCATAGAGAAAATTTCCATGGCATCATTGTTTGGCAATGATTTTATGAAAATTACACCCAAAGCACAAGCAACAAAAGCAAAAATAAAAATGGAAAAAAAAAAAAAAAAAAAAAGCAAAAATAAACAAGTGGGAGTACATCAAACTACAAATCTTCTGCACAGCAAAAGGAATGACCAACAAAATAAAAAGGTAACCTATGGAATGGGGGGTAATATTTATAAACCAAATATTTGATAAGGGGTTAATATCCAAATTTGTAAGAAACCCATACGAACCAAGAGAAAACAAATCCAATTAAGAAGTGAACATTGGACCTGAATAGACATTTATTCAAAGAAGATATTCAAATGGCCAACAGGTACATGAAAAGTGTTTGATATCACTAATTATCAAGGAAATATAAATCAAAACCACAAGGAAGTATTATCTTGCACTTGTTAGAGTACCTATAATGATGAAGACAGGGAATAGCAAGAGTTGGCGAGAATGTGGAGAAAAGGGAAACTTTGTCCTCTGCTGGTGGTAAAATGGTATAGCCATTATGGACAACAGTATGGATTTCCCCTAATTAATTTTTAAAAATTAAAAACAGGAGTACCCTATAATCCAGCAATTTCACTTGTGGATATATATTCAAATGAAATGAAATCACTATCTTAAAGAAATAGTCACACTCTCATGTCCACTGTAACATTATTTACAATAGCCAGGGCATGGAAACAACTCAAATGCTAAATGTCCATTGAACAGTTAGATGGATAAAGAAGATGAGATTATATATGTAATGATTATATGTATATATTATATATGTATATATATGTTATATATATGTGTGTGTGTGTATATATATGTGTGTGTGTGTATATATAAACTCAATGTAATAGTATCCGCCCATAAAATGAAGGAAATCCTGCCATTTACAGCAGCATGCATGAATCTTGATGACATTATGCAAAGAGAAATAACGCAGAACAACAAATACTGAATAAACTCACGTATACGTGGAATCCAAATTCACAGAAATAGAGAATAGATTGGTGGTTTCCATCCATGGGGGAAATGGGTAAAAGCGGTCAAAGGGTACAAATTTCCAGTTATAAGACAAATAAGGTCTGGGAATGTAATGTACAGCACGGTGGCTATTGTTAACAATAATATATTTCATACTTGAAAGTTTTTAAGAGAGTAGATTATAATAGTTTAAAAAAATATAACTAACCTTAATGTGGAAATCATTTTGCAATATATAGGTGTATAAAATCATTACTGGGGCACCTGGGTGGCCCAGTCAGTTGAGCATCCGACTCTTGGTTTTGGCTCGGGTCATGACCTCAGGGTCATGAGATGAAGCCTCACATCCCGCTCAGCACTGAGTCTGCCTGAGTTTCTCCTTCTTTCTCTCTCTCTCTCTGCCTCTCCCTTCCACTCTCTCTCTCTCTCTCTCTCTAAAATAAATAAATAAATCTTTAAAAGAATAAATAAAATCATTACTATGTGCACCCCAAATTTACACAATGTTACCAGTCAATTATATCAATAATGTTGAAAAAAATTCCGATGACAAAATTAACAAATATTGGTGTTTTGACTCCATGTACAGGTGTCATGGAGAATATTTATTTAGAAAATATTACAAATAAGTGGGTGTTTGGTCATTTTTTAGTTTGTCTTATTTTGTAAGAAGAGGACTAGCAGGGTGTAATGATAAGAAAATCAAACCCTGATTTGTAATAGGTCTTTGATGATTTTAAAGCAGATGGGTGATACACGTTTTGTATGAGAATTACACTCAAGGTGAATTGAAAGAATCAGAGAGTTGTAGAGACGGAATGACCAGGTGTTATTCTTGCAGTACATTCGTGAGGCATGGAAGACCTAAATTAAGTTAATTAGGGGGTGGAATGCCAGAGAATATATACTTTAAGAGAAGACTGAAAAGGTGTAATCATATTACCCTTGTGTTATTCTTTTAAAGAAGTACAAAATTTGTATTAGAAGCAAGTCATAATCAACTTATTTAACCATTTGCCTACATATTTATTTATTCAACATTTTCCGAACATCTGCTTGTGTAAGAGAAAGTGTACTTATTTTCATATATATTACTGTTAATTCTCATGAAAACTCTCCAAAATATATTATCATACATCATTTATGAGTGGGAAATTGAAGTTCAGAGAAATTAAGCAACTTACTTTAGGTCATATAACACAAAGTAGCAAGGAAAAATTAAATGTGGTTATATTGGCCACCAACTTCCATTTCTTTCCAGTAAGTACACTGAGAAGAATCAAGATCAAAGCAGTGACCTCAATATTTAGCACAGTTCGATATTTGAAGGATTCCTACAGCACTGCTTGTATCTTTTCCATAACCGTTGGTCATGACCCATGGTCTTACTTTAATTAAAATTAAGTATGTTCACTTCTTTTTTCCTAAACCTGAATGGTAAATTTCTTAAAGCAATTCATCATTGTTTTCTTTATCTTATACATCACTTTGATAAAAGCTGATAGTCAGCAAGTATTCTTGATTGGATGAGTGGAGAAAGATGTTGTGTTAAGAACCCAATCTCTTGGGGCGCCAGGGTGGCTCAGTGGGTTAAAGCCTCTGCCTTCGGCTCAGGTCATGATCCCAGGGTCCTGGGATCAAGCCCCACATCAGGCTGTCTGCTCTGCAGGGAGCCTGCTTCCTCTTCTCTCTCTCTCTGCCTGCCTCTCTGCCTACTTGTGATCTCTGTCTGCAAATAAATAAATAAAATCTTAAAAAAAAAAAAAAAAAGAACCCAATCTCTTGGGGCGCCAGGGTGGCTCAGTGGGTTAAAGCCTGTGCCTTCGGCTCAGATCATGATCCCAGGGTCCTGGGATCAAGCCCCACATCAGGCTGTCTGCTCTGCAGGGAGCCTGCTTCCTCCTCTGTCTCTGCCTGCCTCTCTGCCTACTTGTGATCTCTGTCTGTCA
>NW_019154146.1:4259634-4302925 GCF_002288905.1 Enhydra lutris kenyoni | reverse complement strand
AAAAAAAAAAAAAAAAGAAAAAAAAAGAACTCAATCTCTTTCCCTTAAAAATGGAGTCAAAAGGCAGTCCAGGCAAGGAGAGGGTTCCAGAAGCATGGATCATTACAGCAAAACTACAATTACTAGAAAGAAGAATGTTGGCTTTGGGATACGCTGGGACTCAGCCACCTAGATGGGTAAAAACTGAGTTGTCAGTCCAAACAAGACTAGATCACAAATACACCCAGATGAAAAACCAGATGTGACAATCGTGAAAGACTGGAAATAAAATAAGTTCCAAATCAGACTGAAGGAATTTTTGAGCCTCCCCAAAATGCATCTCTGGAAGCTTTGGATATGGCACATTGTGTGTTTTAAGAGGATTCCAAAGTTCAAGCATTGATCTGCTTTATCCTTCAATATTTCAGATTCAAAAAGCTATTGGCTTTGTATTTATTTAAGTGACATTCATTTAAATGCTTGCATATATAGCTTTGAACCAATGTACATGCTTCCTCATTTAAGAATGAAGAAAATACCTAGTCAAGAGAATATTTACCTTGATTTTTTTTTTTTTTTACTAATAGTAATGATGAATTACACTATGTCATCTACACTCCCATGACGTATCACTTTTATAACCCTTAATGTGGGACTACAAGACCTCAAGGTTAGAGGTGCAGGTGGTAGTTGTGCACAGGGTTTTTCTAACTGAGAAGCAACTGGCCTGTACAGGGATGAACATCACAACCCCGGCCTCATAATCACCGTTTTACCCTCCAGAGCTAACTGACCCAGACAATAAAGACTGTAGAAGATACCCACTGAGCTATTAAGTTGATGAATGGGAAGCATTTCAGAACATGGCATCTTGTGAAAAATAATATAATAATTTAAGTAGTTGTCCATCCCAGTGGTACCAATTTATAGCCCAGGCTAATGCAATAGTTTTTTCTTACCCAGAGGCCAAGCACTGCTGAGCTACTTCAGAGACACCCAAACACATATACTATATAACAATGATACAATAAAGCTAAAACAAAAGCAGAATTGTACACAGAATTTTCAAATCAACCTTTTATCTCTACCATCAAAAGTAAAAAAGAAAGGAAAAATGCATTGCAACGCCTTCCTAAATTGGCATTTTATTATTTAATCTATATAAATAAGTGCCTTTAAGGAGATGAAATGTCATGCTGTCATAAGGAAAACATTTTTTAAATTTTTTAGCAGATACTAATAATAAAGTATAACACTGTACATGGCTCAGCCCCGTCAGTTCACCTAAAATATATCCAGAGTGCTCTGGATTTGAGTTATTAAGGAATAAAGAAAAGATCTGGAGTAAGGCACATATTAGTAGTTATATTTGAGCCACAATGAAGACCTTTGGTTTAAGATATTTGTTGTTAAAAAGCATGCAAACTTGGGGAAAAAAAAACATGTAAACTTAATTCATTTGGGGGGAAATTAATAAAGAATATCTTTTGTTATCATTGGTTGGATTTGGTTTTGACCTGTTTGTCTTACATAGGTAGATCATTTCTTTTTTTTTAATATTATTTTTTTCTCACCATAGCATATACCCTCCCCAATGTCCATCACCCAACCACTGCATCCCTCCCACCCCCGTCCCCTCCAGCAACCTTCAGTTTGTTTCCTGAGATTAAGAGTCTCTTATGGTTTATCTCCCTCTCTAGTTTCATCTTGTTTCATTTTTCCCTCCCTTCCCCTATGATCCTCTGTCTTGTTTCTCAAATTCCTCATATCAGTGAGATCATATGATAATTGTCTTTCTCTGATTGACTTATTTAGCTTATCATAATACCCTCTAGTTCCATCCATGTCATTGCAAATGGCAAGATTTCAGTTTTTGTTGGCTGCATAATATTCCACTGTGTATATATACCACATCTTCTTTATCCATTCCTCTGTTGATGGACATTAAAGCTCTTTCCATAGTTTGGTTATTGTGTGCATTTCTGTTATAAACATTTGGGTGCATGTGCCCCTTCAGATAACTACATTTGTATCTTTAAGTTAAATACCCAGTAGTGCGATTACCGGGTCGTAGGGTAACTCTATTTTCAACTTTTTGAGGAACCTCCATGCTGTTTTCCAGAGTGGCTGCACCAGCTTGCATTCCCACCAACAGTGTAGGATGGTTCCCCTTTCTCCACATTCTCGCCAACACCTGTCATTTCCTGACTTGTTAACTTTAGCCATTCTGACGGGTGTGAGGTAGTAGCTCACTGTGGTTTTGATTTGTATTTCCCTGATGCTGAGTGATGTTGAGCACTTTTTTATGTATCTGTTGTCCATTTGGATGCCTTCTTTGCAGAAATGTCTGTTCATGTCTTCTACCCATTTCTTGATTAGATTACTTGTTCTTTCAGTGTTCAGTGTGATAAGTTCTTTATAGATTTACAGCCCTTTATCTGGTATGTCATTTGCAAATACTTCTCCCATTCTGTTGGTTGTCTTTTGGTTCTGTTGACTGTTTCCTTTGTGTGTAAAAGCTTTTTATCTTGATGAAGTCCCAATAGTTCATTTTTGCCCTTGCTTCCCTTGCCTTCGGCAGTTTCTAGAAAGAAGTTGCTGAGGCTGAGGTCAAAGTGGTTGCTGCCTGTGTTCTCCTCAAGGATTTTGATGGATTCCTGTCTCACATTGAGGTCTTTTATCCATTTTGAGTCTATTTTTGTGTGTGGTGTAAGGAAATGGTCTACTTTCATTTTTTCTACATGTGGCTGTCCAATTTTCCCAATACCATTTGTTGAAGAGACTGTCTTTTTTCCATTGAACATTCCTGTTTTGTCAAAGATTAGTTGACCATAGAGTTGAGGGTCTATTTCTGAGCTCTCTATTCTGTTCCATTGATCTTTGTGTCTGTTTTTGTACCAATACCATACTGTCTTGATGATTACAGCTTTGTAATAGAGCTTAAAGTCTGGAATTGTGATGCTGCCAGCTTTTCTTTTCTAGATAGAGAGAGCCTAGAATTTAGAAAGCTATAACCCATCGTTTGGAGTCCCTGATCACATGACTAACCAGCTATATTTTCCAAAATGATTATATAACTGACAAAATTTTAAAAATATTTGAATAATTCTGTCCCGAACATTACCTAAATTACATATAATAACTATATATGTGTGAATTATATATGTTTCTTATTTTTCTGTATATGTGTTGACTCATAAATAGATATGTATATATGTATATATACATATATACATATATACATATACATATATCTGTATATATACATATATTCTGTACATAGGAAACAGAAAAACAAGAGAGGAAAATTATCATAGCCAAAAATTGGTTCTTTGGAAAGATCAACACAATTGATTAACTCCAAACTGGTCATAACATGATAAAAAAAAGAGATAACTAAAATGTAAATATTAGAAATAAAAGATTCACTACAGACATTAAAAGAATAACAAGATATTGGGATGCCTAGGTGGCTCAGTTGGTTAAGCGCCTGCCTTTGGCTCAGGTCATGATCCCAGGGTACCTGAGATCTAGCCTCACATCAGGCTCCCTGTTCGGCAGAGAGCCTGTTTCTCCTTCTCCCTCTGCTGCTCCCTTGCTTATAGTCTCTCTTTCTCTGTCAAATAAGTAAATAAAATCTTTAAAAAAAAAAAAAGGATAACAGGATGTTTATGAGTGATTTTATTCCAATAAACTTGGAATAAAATTGATTTTATTTCAATAGCATATATAAAATAAGAAAATTATTTAAAAATTCAACTTACCAGGGGCACCTGAGTGGCTCAGTGGGTTAAGCCTCTGCCTTCAGCTCAGGTCATGATCTCAGGGTCCTGGGATCGAGCCCGGCATTGGGCTCTCTGCTCAGCAGGGAGCCTGCTTCCCCTTCTCTCTCTCTGCCTGCCTCTCTGCCTACTTGTGATCTCTGCCAAATAAAAAAAAAAAAAATTCAACTTACCAAAACAGACACAAAATGAAACAAAATTTGAATAGACTTGAACCATTAAGCATTTAAATGTTTTATTTAAAATCCTAATTGTAAACTCCTGTGAAGCTATATTGCTTTAATTTCGTATGGTACCCAGCAATAGAAGAAGCAGGCATTAATAAATTATAAATATTTTTGTTAGAATCAATCAACCAATAAACAAAACAAAGCCAAAAAATCCAAAAACTTTACCACAAAGAAAACTCAAAACCAGATGGCTTCAATAAAGTTCCTCAAATGCTTAAAAGATTAAAAAACCCTATCGTCTACAATCTCTTTCAGAAAATAAAACACTTTCCTAGTTATTGTACCAATATAACTTTGATTATTATTATATTTAAGGAGGCCCACTCCTTTACTTAACACAATACTGAAAATCTCAGCTACTGTAATTAGACAAGAAAAACAGACAAATGGAATAAAATTCAAGAAGGTAGAAACAAAGTACATTCGCAACTTTTGTGTTTATATAATTTTACATAAACATTCCTAAGAATCTATAAAATAGCCCGAAAAATTAGTAAATTTAATTTGATTAAAAAGCATAAGATCAAAATCCAAAAATCAATTGCATTCTTTATACTAACAGCAAACAATTGGAAATACTACTTTTGAAATATTTTCTTACAACAGTATCAAAAATATTAAATGCTAATGAACAAATTTAAGAAAAGTAGTTAAGTCCTAAAATTTAAAACTATTACTAAGGGAAACAAATGAACAGAATGCTTTACCATGTGGCTCAGTCAGTCAAGCACCCAGCTCTTGATTTCTGCTCAGGTAGTGACCTCAGGGTCATGAGATCGAGCCCTGCCTTCACCACTTGCTGCAGCTCATTGCGCAGTCCACTGGAGGTTCTCTTTCCCTCACCCTCTGCTGCTCCCCAACCCCAAATATGAAAAAAATTATAGCATCTTGGACCAACATAAATGTCCATATGTACCTCCTAGATGATACAATTAAAAAAAATACCTGCTTTCAAAAGTTTTCTTTTTGAAGAAAACACGCACACACACACACACACACACACACACACTACATGCCCGAAACTTCACAAGAAAGGATATAATTGAACGACAAGATAACTTGTAGTACACCAGCTAATTGCTGACAAATCCATGGATTATAAGTTGGTTTGTAAGAAAAACTGGATTCAGTATAACCATAGTTAGCTCTTAACTATAAAATTTTAACAGGCAAAATTTAGAATTAGGCATAGAGTGTAGGAAAGTGCATAACAAACAATGTTGAGCAAATAATAGTCATAAATATAATAATGAGTATGGTAGGTTGAGGAAATGCTGAAGAGAAAAAAAAATCTCTGCTTTATATCAAATAATACAAATTCTGCAAATAATAAGGAATAATGCCAAAATATTTACATCTTTTCTCAGCAGAGGGGATATTTAGAATATGATTTTATTCTTTCTTTTTATGTATTTGCTAAGTATTTTTCTAGTGATTTGTACTGATTTAGTTTTCACTTTTTAATACAAGTTCTTAATTACCTGAGTTATATGCAAAGACAATCTCATTAACAATTCATACAACAGAAAGTGAAATTAATACTTGAGTCTAGATATATGAAGTCCCAGTTTATTCACTCAAAGAATGCTTCCTTACAGATCCTTTCTTTATGAATTTACCTTCTATTTTATGTTCAAATAAAAGCATATAATTTTATATGATTAAAAAAAGACTTCTTGCTATGCTTACTCCTCTAAAACTGGAAGTTTACCTTTCTTAACATAATCACTTAGAAATGTTAGTATATATGTATATGCAATTATGAAGTGATTAAAATAATATACATCATTATATTAGCTGTTATTTTGCACACACACACACACACACACACACACACAATTAATTCAGTTCTTCCATGACTTTGGCTCCTGCCCAGGGAGCCCCACTTCTTCCCACAGACCCCACCTGACAGACTACCAGTTGCCCCTGCTCTGCACCAGGCCCCTCCTGCAGCACTTTTCGGGGAACTTCACGTTTCAGAAATTACTTGTTATTTTGTGTTCACTAATGGCACTTTATGTTTCCTTGTTATTTTGGATTTATCTTTCTAAAAAAATGCCCCTGTACCCATTTCTAGATACTATATGCAGGAGAGACTTACAGATTCATGGGCTCAATCATCCATGTGGATTAATCCATGTATTACTTTTTCTGGGAAAAATTAACCACTTTCCACAATTTAAAAATGTTACAATCTAGGTGTTATATTTATAATCTGTTTTCCCTCAGGCAGTAAATCCAATCAAATACTGAACACACGAGGAACAAATTCAGCTTAAGAAATAAATTAAAGGGGGAGGAGGAGTCAAGATGGCGGAGAAGTAGCAGCTGAGACTACTTCAGATAGCGGGAGAGCAGCTAGCTAGCTTATCTAAAGATTTCAAACACCTACAAATCCAACGGGAGATCGAAGAGAAGAACAGCAACTCTAGAAACAGAAAATCAAACACTTTCTGAAAGGTAGGACTGGCGGAGAAGTGAATCCAAAGCGACGGGAAGATAGACCGCGGGGGGAGGGGCCGGCTCCCGGCAAGCGGCGGAGCAACGGAGCACAAAATCGGGACTTTTAAAAGTCTGTTCCGCTGAGGGACATCGCTCCAGAGGCTTAACCGGGGTGAAGCCCGCGCGGGGTCAGCGTGGCCTCAGGTCCCGCAGGGTCACAGAAGGATCGGGGGGTCTGAGTGTCGCAGAGCTTACAGGTATTAGAACGGGGAAGCCGGCTACAGAGACAGAGCCGAGGAGTGACTCTCAGCTCGGGGTTACCTTGAACCGGTCGCAGGCTCGGTCAGCTCGGAGCGCGGCCGGAGGCAGGGTAACGGGAGTAAATCGGCGCTGTTCTCTGACGGCGCACTGAGGAGTGGGGCCCCGGGCTCTCGGCTCCTCCGGGCCGGACACCGGGAGGCCGCCGTCTTCATTCCCGCCCTCCGGACTCTACGGAAAGCGCTCAGGGAACAAAAGCTCCCGAAAGCGAACCCGAGCGGATGACTCAGCCCGGCCCCTGGTAAGGGCGGTGCAGCTCCGCCCGGGGCAAAGACGCTTGAGAATCACTACAACAGGCCCCTCCCCCAGAAGATCAACAAGAAGCCCAGCCAGGACCAAGTTCACCTACCAAGGAGTGCGGTTTCAATACCAAGGAGAGCAGCGGAATTCCAAAGGAGGAGAAAGCAAAGCACGGAACTCATGGCTTTCTGCCCATGATTCTTTAGCCTTGCAGTTAATTTAATTTTTTTTTCTTTTTCAATTTTTTTTTCTTCTTCTGCTAAATTTTTTTAACTTTTACCCTTTTCTTCTTTAACGTTTTTTAACTAGTTTATCTAATATATAGATATATATTTTTCCTTTTTATATTTTTTCTTTATTGGTTTTCTTTTTTTAATTGTTTCTCTTTTTTTTTTCTTTTTTTTCTTTCTGAACCTCTTTTTATCCCCTTTCTCCCCCCTCACGATTTGGAATCTCTTCTGATTTGGCTAAAGCATATTTTCCTGGGGTTGTTGCCACCCTTTTAGTATTTCACTTGCTCCTTCATCTACTCTTATCTGGACAAAATGACAAGGCAGAAAAATTCACCACAAAAAAAAGAACAAGAGGCAGTACCAAAGGCTAGAGACCTAATCAATACAGACATAGGTAATATGTCAGATCTAGAGTTCAGAATGACGATTCTCAAGGTTCTAGCCGGGGTCGAAAAAGGCATGGAAGATATTAGAGAAACCCTCTCCGGAGATATAAAAGCCCTTTCTGGAGAAATAAAAGAACTAAAATCTAACCAAGTTGAAATCAAAAAAGCTATTAATGAGGTACAATAAAAAATGGAGGCTCTCACTGCTAGGATAAATGAGGCAGAAGAAAGAATTAGCGATATAGAAGACCAAATGACAGAGAATAAAGAAGCTGAGCAAAAGAGGGACAAACAGCTACTGGACGATGAGGGGAGAATTCAAGAGATAAGTGACACCATAAGACGAAACAACATTAGAATAATTGGGATTCCAAAAGAAGAGGAAACAGAGAGGGGAGCAGAAGGTATATTGGAGAGAATTATTGGAGAGAATTTCCCCAATATGGCAAAGGGAACAAGCATCAAAATCCAGGAGGTTCAGAGAACCCCCCTCAAAATCAATAAGAAGAGGTCCACACCCTGTCACCTAATAGTAAAATTTACAAGTCTTAGTGACAAAGAGAAGATCCAGAAAGCAGCCCGGGAAAAGAAGTCTGTAACGTACAATGGTAAAAATATTAGATTGGCAGCAGACTTATCCACAGAGACCTGGCAGGCCAGGAAGAGCTGGCATGATATATTCAGAGTACTAAACGAGAAAAACATGCAGCCAAGAATACTATATCCATCTAGGCTATCATTGAAAATAGAAGGAGAGATTAAAAGCTTTCAGGACAAACAAAAACTGAAAGAATTTGCAAATACGAAACCAGCTCTACAGGAAATATTGAAAGGGGTCCTCTAAGCAAAGAGAGACCCTAAAAGTAGTAGATCAGAAAGGAACAGAGACAATATACAATAACAGTCACCTTACAGGCAATACAATGGCACTAAATTCATATCTCTCAATACTTACCCTGAATGTTAATGGGCTAAATGCCCCAATCAAAAGACACAGGGTATCAGAATGGATAAAAAAACAAAATCCATCTATATGTTGCCTACAAGAAACTCATCTTAAACCCGAAGACACCTCCAGATTTAAAGTGAGGGTGTGGAAAAGAATTTACCATGCTAATGGACATCAGAAGAAAGCAGGAGTGGCAATCCTTATATCAGATCAATTGGATTTTAAGCCAAAGACTATAATAAGAGATGAGGAAGGACACTATATCATACTCAAAGGAACTGTCCAACAAGAAGATCTAACAATTTTAAATATCTATGCCCCTAACGTGGGAGCAGCCAACTATGTAAACCAATTAATAACAAAATCAAAGAAACACATCAACAATAATACAATAATAGTAGGGGACTTTAACACTCCCCTCACTGAAATGGACAGGTCATCCAAGCAAAAGATCAACAAGGAAATAAAGGCCTTAAATGACACACTGGACCAGATGGACATCACAGATATATTCAGAACATTTCATCCCAAAGCAATAGAATACACATTCTTCTCTAGTGCACATGGAACATTCTCCAGAATAGACCACATTCTTGGTCCTAAATGAGGTCTCAACCGTTATCAAAAGATTGGAATCATTCCCTGCATATTTTCAGACCACAATGCTCTGAAGCTAGAACTCAATCACAAGAGGAAATTTGGAAAGAACCCAAATACATGGAGACTAAACAGCATCCTTCTAAAGAATGAATGGGTCAACCAGGAAATTAAAAAAGAGTTGAAAAAATTCATGGAAACAAATGATAATGAAAACACAACGGTTCAAAATCTGTGGGACACAACAAAGGCAGTCCTGAGAGGAAAATATATAGCGGTACAAGCCTTTCTCAAGAAACAAGAAAGGTCTCAGGTACACAACCTAACCCTACACCTAAAAGAGCTGGAGAAAGAACAAGAAAGAAAGCCTAAACCCAGCAGGAGAAGAGAAATCATAAAGATCAGAGCAGAAATCAATGAAATAGAAACCAAAAAAACAATAGAACAAATCAACGAAACTAGGAGCTGGTTCTTTGAAAGAATTAATAAGATCGATAAACCCCTGGCCAGACTTATCAAAATGAAAAGAGAAAGGACCCAAATAAATAAAATCATGAATGAAAGAGGAGAGATCACATCTAACACCAAAGAAATACAGACAATTATAAGAACATACTATGAGCAACTCTACGCCAACAAATTTGACAATCTAGAAGAAATGGATGCATTCCTAGAGACATATAAACTACCACAACTGAACCAGGAAGAAATAGAAAGCCTGAACAGACCCATAACCAGTAAGGAGATTGAAACAGTCATCCAAAACCTCCAAACAAACAAAAGCCCAGGGCCAGATGGCTTCCTGGGGGAATTCTACCAAACATTTAAAGAAGAACTAATTCCTATTCTCCTGAAACTGTTCCAAAAAATAGAAATGGAAGGAAAACTTCCAAACTCATTTTATGAGGCCAGCATCACCTTGATCCCAAAACCAGAAAAGGATCCCATCAAAAAAGAGAACTACAGACCAATATCCTTGATGAACACAGATACAAAAATTCTCGCCAAAATACTAGCCAATAGGACTCAACAGTACATTAAAAGGATTATTCACCACGACCAAGTGGGATTTATTCCAGGGCTGCAAGGTTGGTTCAACATCTGCAAATCAATCAATATGATACAACACATTAATAAAAGAAAGAACAAGAACCATATGATACTCTCCATAGATGCTGAAAAAGCATTTGACAACGTACAGCATCCCTTCCTGATCAAAACTCTCCAAAGTGTAGGGATAGAGGGCACATACCTCAATATTATCAAAGCCATCTATGAAAAACCCCCCGCAAATATGATTCTCAATGGAGAAAAATTGAAAGCTTTTCCGCTAAGGTCAGGAACACGGCAGGGATGTCCGTTATCACCACTGCTATTCAACATAGTATTAGAAGTCCTAGCCTCAGCAATCAGACAACAAAAGGAAATTAAAGGCATCCAAATTGGCAAAGAAGAAGTCAAACTATCACTCTTTGCAGATGATATGATACTATATGTGGAAAACCCAAAAGACTCCACTCCAAAACTGCTAGAACTTGTACAGGAATTCAGTAAAGTGTCAGGATATAAAATCAATGCCCAGAAATCAGTTGCATTTCTCTACACCAACAACAAGACAGAAGAAAGAGAAATTAAGGAGTCAATCCCATTTACAATTGCACCCAAAACTATAAGATACCTAGGAATAAACCTAACCAAAGAGGCTAAGAATCTATACACAGAAACTATAAAGTACTCATGAAAGAAATTGAGGAAGACACAAAGAAATGGAAAAATGTTCCATGCTCCTGGATTGGAAGAATAAATATTGTGAAAATGTCTATGCTACCTAAAGCAATCTACACAGTTAATGCAATTCCTATCAAAGTACCATCCATTTTTTTCAAAGAAATGGAACAAATAATCCTAAAATTTATATGGAACCAGAAAAGACCTCGAATAGCCAAAGCAATATTGAAAAAGAAAGCCAAAGTTGGTGCATCACAATTCCGGACTTCAAGCTCTATTACAAAGCTGTCACCATCAAGACAGCATGGTACTGGCACAAAAACAGACACATAGATCAATGGAACAGAATAGAGAGCCCAGAAATAGACCCTCAACTCTATGGTCAACTAATCTTCGACAAAGCAGGAAAGAATGTCCAATGGAAAAAAGACAGCCTCTTCAATAAATGGTGTTGGGAAAATTGGACAGCCACATGCAGAAAAATGAAATTGGATCATTTCCTTACACCACACACGAAAATAGACTCAAAATGGATGAAGGATCTCAATGTGAGAACGGAATCCATCAAAATCCTTGAGGAGAACACAGGCAGCAACCTCTTCAACCTCAGCCGCAGCAACATCTTCCTAGGAACATCGCCAAAGGCAAGGAAAGCAAGAGCAAAAATGAACTATTGGGATTTTATCAAGATCAAAAGCTTTTGCACAGCAAAGGAAACAGTTAACAAAACCAAAAGACAACTGACAGAATGGGAGAAGATATTTGCAAATGACATATCAGATAAAGGGCTAGTGTCCAAAATCTATAAAGAACTTAGCAAACTCAACACCCAAAGAACAAATAATCCAATCAAGAAATGAGCAGAGGACATGAACAGACATTTCTGCAAAGAAGACATCCAGATGGCCAACAGACACATGAAAAAGTGCTCCACATCACTCGGCATCAGGGAAATACAAATCAAAACCACAATGAGATACCACCTCACACCAGTCAGAACGGCTAAAATTAACAAGTCAGGAAATGACAGATGCTGGCGAGGATGCGGAGAAAGGGGAACCCTCCTACACTGTTGGTGGGAATGCAAGCTGGTGCAACCACTCTGGAAAACAGCATGGAGGTTCCTCAAAATGTTGAAAATAGAACTACCCTATGACCCAGCAATTGCACTACTGGGTATTTACCCTAAAGATACAAACGTAGTGATCCGAAGGGGCACGTGCACCCGAATGTTTATAGCAGCAATGTCTACAATAGCCAAACTATGGAAAGAACCTAGATGTCCATCAACAGATGAATGGATAAAGAAGATGTGGTATATATACACAATGGAATACTATGCAGCCATCAAAAGAAATGAAATCTTGCCATTTGCAATGACATGGATGGAACTAGAGGGTATCATGCTTAGTGAAATAAGTCAATCGGAGAAAGACAACTATCATATGATCTCCCTGATATGAGGGAGAGGAGATGCAACATGGGGGGTTAAGGGGGTAGGAGAAGAGTAAACGAAACAAGATGGGATTGGGAGGGAGACAAACCATAAGTGACTCTTAATCTCACAAAGCAAACTGAGGGTTGATGGGGGGAGGGGGGGGTGGGGGGGGGGGGGATAATGGACATTGGGGAGGGTATGTGCTATGGTGAGTGCTGTGAAGTGTGTAAACCTGGTGATTCACAGACCTGTACCCCTGGGGATAAAAATATATGTTTATAAAAAATAAAATTAAAAAAATAAATAAATAAAATAAAAAATAAAAATTAAAAAAAAGAAATAAATTAAAGCTCCTTAAAAAAATAAATAAATAAATAAATAATATTTTAAAAAACCTAGGGCAAGTCAAATCACTAGGCTAGGCTCATGTGGGTGTCACACAGAGGCATCTCTATTGCTATATTCTTCTGCTTTCCTATTGTTCAGCTACTGTGATCTAGTCAACTGAATAAAAGACAAGGGAAACCAAAGGAGAAACAGATTAGACGCTCTCCCGTTTTCCTACTGCGGACGAGCATTGTCCTTGCCCTAGTTCTCTACCCAAATATAGTTATTTCATCCGTCATTTACCATGAATTTGTTGTCTCTGCTTGAAATTAGGTGGAAAGATTAGGTGATTCCCTTTCTTTTTTTCTGTTTAATTATAATATCTTCTTCCCTTTGGTCCCCCGAATAGTTAGAGCTGGTAAGAAAAGCTAGATTTGGAGTGGATTAAAAAGAGAGGGAGGCCCCGGATCTATGTAGTAGCTTCATTACTGTCCAGCAGACGCTCACTGGCTTCTCCCCATACCACCAGCAAGAACAGAGGATGCTTCTTCATCACGTAATGTGGCGGTTGGCCACATCCCTTGCTTTGGCCAATGGAATGTTAGTAAATGTGATGTGAGCAGAGGTCCTCATATGTTCTACAATATAACTTTGGGCTACAGTGATTTCAAATGGGGAAAACCTAGTCCTGGGAGCAGATGCATTTCCAGCCCTGGCCCAGTCACAAAACCTCAGGGAGAACACCTGAGCCAGTCACAGCAGGAACCAAGTGTGGGAAACCAGCACCCTGATGCAGGGCTAGGCTAGCCAGACAAGCACTTCTTCCATCAGCCAAATGCCACTTGTCTGCATGTTCAGGAACATGAGAAGTGCTTGCATTTATCTGTCACTGGGTTCGGAGGTATTCTGTTAAGAGGTACTTCTGTGGCAATCTCTGCCTATTACATTGTGAAATGCATCAGACGGGTTCAAAATGCAGAAACTTTTTCACAGTCTAGGTCTCTGGGAGGCAACAGTCATTCTCATCAACCTCAGGAATATCTCTGTTCCTTTCCTCACCTCTCATTTCTCAGGCTTGAGGCAGGAAAGCAGGGAGGGTGCAGAGGGGAAGGAAGAAATATGTCCCTTACTGTTTGGCTCTTGACCTACAGCAAATAGGCAAAGGAAGGAAACCCTGTGGATGGAGGACAGGAGAAAGCCATCTAGAAGCCAGAGGGTGACCAAAGTAAGATGCTCCTCACAGAACCTGGGCAGCTACACTGCTCCTGGAGGTGATCCCACATGAAGTAACAATCACAGAAATCTGACATGCCATGCTTTTATCAAGGAACAGTGACAGGCAGAAGTTCACTGCGTCCCTCACGCAGCATGATGTCCTCTTTATCTGTGTGCCCTTCCAGATCCTCTCTCCCCTCCCCTCAGAAAGCATCAGGGAGATGCCCACTGATGCCATTTCCAGGTACGCCTTAGACTGGACACAAGGGAACACTTCTTCTAAAGTGAGGTAAATTCCTGACTAGAGCGACCACCACAAAAGGAGACACACAGCCATTGGTGGACCTCTTCATCTTCATGTTAGCATTACCATATTCATAGTTCTGAGTAGTTACTGTAGTAAAGAAAGGTGTTAGCATTGCCCAATTCTACAATTATTTTGCCATATTTTTCACAGCAATGGAATTCTTTAAGTAATTATTAAAATCCTTTGAAACAGTGTTCTGAGAGAAAGTAGTGTGGAGACTGAAACTATAATTAAGACCGTATCAGATTTATATATAGAATGCAACATATCTGGCATTTTTAACAAAATTTAAATAGTGGTTATTATCTGAAGTGCTTTCCTGAGATATAAAGTATAACGAATGTTCTAAGGAGGAACTTTTCAATAGTCTGTAAATAACCATCAATCAACAGAATCTAATTGAGCTTTATTGAATGTCCCACCAGACAACAGCAGAAAACACATTCTTTCAAAGCACTTGTGGAATATTCACCAAGATTGATCATATTCTGGTTTATTAATCAAACCTCCACACATTTATAAGAAATTAAGTCAAACAGAGTATGTTCTCTGACCATAATGGAATCAAACTTGAAATCAGTAATAGAAAGACAACATGAAAAACCCCAAACACCTGGAAATTAAACATACACTTTAAAATAAGCTATGGGTCAAAAAGAAAGCCTGAAAGAAAATAAAATAATATATAAAATTCAACAAAAATTAAAATACAAAAACCTGTGAGTTGGTATTTTTCCTTGTTATCTACCTTAGGAAGTTTAGGATTATCTGTGGGAGTTCATAATTAAATTAATGTAGAAATAATAATGAGGTGCAGTCACTGCCCCTGGATTTTTACTCACCTTTTTTGTTTAATTGCCTTGTTTTTTTATTCTCTCTCTCTTGGTTCTGCCTTGATTGTAGGTACCCTTCCTCCTGTTTTATCAGCACTGAAGTGAAATCAGAGACCATCCTTTCATCTTCCTTATACAAACAGCAAGGATAGTATCTGTTTTAAGAGCTAATAAATAAATCTAAAAATAAAGAAGCTTCAAACCATGGATTACGTATTAAATGGAACTGTTAGGTAATTTTGTGTATTTGTAGCTCATGTCTGAGTCTGTCTTGAAACGAACCCAGCAAATGATGTTTTATTATGTTTGAACATTTCAACTCATGAAAAGCATGTTGCTTGCTGAGGCAGTCTATTACATTTCTAGAAGAGTTTTGATTGTTTTGGAGCTCTTTTAATTAACCTGAAACCTATTTCAATTGAATTTCTACCACTTGGTACTTCCTTAGTTTGACTTCCCAGATTTGGGGGAAGTCCTCGTCAATCTACATACATTTTTTTCCACTAATTTCTTTTGCAGATTTTATAATTCACTCTTAATCTGATCTTACTGCTTACAGTCTCACTGCTGGGCACATTGGCTAAGGGCCTCCTGCTCTCAGGACTAGAAATAGTTTCTATCTGTTGAGATCCTCATTCCAAGGGAGCATCCACCTGCCTCCTCATCCTTCCCTCTGAACCAGTCTGAGTGGCTTGCTCACTAGCAAGCCTCTGGTGGTTTTTCTGCAGATGTGCATTCCTGCTTAGCTTCTCAACCTCTCCCCAGCAACAAAACAGGGGGTGGGGCTGGGATGGCCATCCATTGTGATTCAAAATTTTAGAACTTCTTATTTACTTTTGTCATTATTTCATCAAGAAAATGGTTGGTCCTGACCTCTTGTTTTTTCGGTCCCAAATCTCTCCTGTTCCCTGTTGTACATCTCATGACCTATTGATTAGTAATTTAACACTCTTGATGAGAAGTATCTTTAGAAATGGTTTCAGATACAAAATCTATAGGTTAAGAAATCAAAATGTAACAGCATAAAGAGTGAATTGTGCTTTTTGAATGGATTCCCGGAATCGGTAGTTACTAAGAACCCCATCGTCACCCGAGTGGCCCAGACTGATTGCGGTTAGAGGTGTTCTGGGTCTGAAAGATTCTCTGTGAACAGTGAAGAGATAAATTATGCCACTTACTAATTCTGTACACAGAACTCCAAAAAGTCCCTAAAGTAAACAAAGCAAGTAGCTAGGAGGGAAATACTGAATGTGGGAGAGATGATGAGCTAATTACATAATTATTAAAATATATTAAAGTAAACAGCCAGCAAATCTGAAGGGAATGAATTCATCGTCTGAATGCAACTTCTCGCAGGATGTTACCAAAACAATAAAAGAGAGTGAGCACGGCTGTATCAGGAAACAGAATATTTCATGCTTCATTGCTACTCTCATTTAAATACATTCCTCTGAATAATGTTAAATCTCAAAGTGGAAATATGATATGTCATTGCTATTTGCAAACCTTCTCCCTTTTATTCAGTATAAAGACAGAAAGCATATTTTTCTCTGACCCATTTTCTTAGGGTCAAGGAAAAAAAAAGAGATTAAAAAAATAGATAATTTAGTTGGTGTGTGAATGAGAAGCGCTTTTAAAATTAAGTGCATTTGGTATGTCACAATAACTGCATTTTCATTAATGTGAATGATATGAGCAGGGTGGTTAACATTTTAGTATGCTGGCTTGCACATTAAAATCTCACTCACGATGTGGTCTGGCTTCCTTGTTTTCATTAAGGCGCTGCCTCTCGGCAGGAACCCAGACAAACGGGGTGCCTGCATCACTCTGTGACTTTCTGTAGGAAGCTTCCATAGAGGGCTGCATAATTGTGAATAAGCCCTTTGGAAGAAATGTGAACACTTCCATTGTGTTAAAACAAGGAAAGAGGCCAATGTTGGAGAGTAGGTTGCTACAGTTTTGCCAAATTATGGAAGGGAAAAATGCATGGGGCCAATTTTAAAGTCCAGCTGCATCCTTCTAATCTAAATATATAGTGAGATGAGGGTTCAATTTTCTTAGCTTTGAGTAAAATTACAGCTCTATTAAGGTGACAATTAAAGAGATTTTTTAAAACTTTATAGAAATAATACATCATCAAAAAATAATAATAATAATACATCATCATCTGTGTAAAACACCACAAACTCAACCACCCTTTTACCAAAGTTTTAAATGAAATAAGCCTTTCAGTGAGCAAAATTAAAATGCTTCTGGCGGTGTCAATTCCCTAATTAAATCCAGCGGTGGATCCACTCTCCACTCATCTCCACTCAACCCTATTTTCTTACCTGTTTGTCTTGGCTAGACCCAAACCCCAGACCTCTGCTTCAGTTGGGTGGAGCCCTGGGCTGTCCATGGAATATGTCACACTGAGTCTTGAGTGAGAGCTCAGGCTCCCATTATTCTGGATTAGAATATCCTCTCTACAATCTCTGCCTCCCCTTTCTGTGTTCAGGTCCAAACTCATTCGACGAGGTTGCATTTCTTCCAGCCACATGGAATTAGAGTTGCTTGGTTACACCGTGTTCAATCACACAAACAGGTCTTTGCACTGCTGTTTCGGCTGGACGCTGACTGGGCTTCCCCATGGCCCAGACCCAGGGGTGGGGGATCATTCACAGGAAACTCAAGCTCTGACCCTGCCATTTACTAGTAGGTGCTTCTCTGAAACTCAGTTTCCCAATGCCCTTAAAATAGAAATTATAAAAGTCATATTAACCTACTATTAGAATTTCATGAGCCTTCTACATGATTGAAGTATTTTGTAAACTATTAAATTCTACACAGGATGGGTTTTTATTATTAAAACTGCTTTATGTGAATATGGTTTGTTTCTTTGACTAATTAAAAATTATTGATGGGGAAGAACCATCCTCCATACTCCACTGAGTTCACAGAAGTTTAACAGACACACAAAGCATTGCAGATTGTAGGGGTTTCATAATACTGTTTGAACAAATGTTAGTTCATATATTACCAATGGATGGAAGAGTCATTCGGTTACCCAAATTCTCAAAGACACACTGCTGAAATCACTAACTAATCCTACTGCCTGGATACCTGGGACATGATTAGTATCTTCCAGAAAATCCTGAATCCTTCCATGGCTCCAGTTATAAATTCCATCCTCAAGAAGCACAGAGACTTCTAGAGCAATTGGCCCATAGTGATTTGTACAACAGCCGACTTCTACGTACAGGGAGCTCTCTATAAGGTTGGTATTCAACAGTCAACGTGACTGCACCGGTTGTTAACCTTTTTGATCATGACGCATCACAGTGAGAGCACTGGAATCAAAGACGCCCAGTGAGGGTAAAAACCAAATGCCCTAAGCTTTCAAGATGGAAAGGGTTACCCAAGTAGAATTGAGTGCTCACAGATGCTATAGAGATTGGCTGCAGTGTGCGGTCGGAACAGCTCTTAAATATCTTTTAAAGTAAACAAAGCAGCTTTATGCATAATACATGATGGTTTGGCTGAATGCCTAGTGATTGCTGAACCCCTTTGGGGACAGTAGGTTGAGAGTCTGCATTTATTAAAACATACAATAAGAATAATAACAATAATGAATCTTAACTCTTGTTTTTCTATCTTGTCTTTGCTTCAGAGACACAGAATGCTCAGATGCTCAGATAAATAAATAACAGACAATCTTCTAAAATTGCACCTGTGTTTAAAACATTTCCAGGCATACTAGTAGGACTCTCTGATTTGACCCCCTCAGTAAGCAACCCCATCCCCCTTCTTCCTAAAGATAGGCTTGTGATTCCTTCCAAGATGCGGAAGATTGAATCAGGTCTCCCATGGCCAATTGCAAAGATTTGACCATTCTTCGGTCCCCTACTTCCCTTGAGTTTCCCCAACTCCCACTTCCTCCTTCACAAATCCCTATGTTTATCTGTGCCTTAGTATTTTTATAAAACTCAGTAGTCTTCAAATACTACTGATAAAGTAGTCTTACTAAAGACTACTAATAAAGTCCTTTGTTCATTCTTAAGATTCTGCATCGACCCTGCAAGAGAGCTTGGATAAATAAAGCAGGTGAGAGAATTGCCTTACAGAAAAATTATGTAATTTGTTTGGCAATTCACCAGCTTTCTCTATTAAGTGAATTTTCCCACTTTTAAGGATCACTAGTTCTGAACCTTTCTCTTTCTGTGCAAGCTCCCCTGGACCCTCACTTTATCTGCTGTCCACATGGGCCTCCCGATCTCAGCTGATGATGCCCCTTCCTTTATTGAGGACATAGTAGAGGGTAGAACCACCTTGCTTTTCACCAACTCGCAAGTATTTCACAAGCATGACTGCTTACACAAGTATCTTCTCAAGTTTCTTCTATACGGTGCTTTTTTTCTCAGTGGAGGAGGACTCCCCAAGCTCCCTGCTCCCCTGCCCATACACACACACACACACAATTTGTATTCTCCAAGACCTTTCCTTGATGCCATGGCCAAATCCAAAGATGCTCAAGGGTCAGAGTTTGAGAAACCAATGAGGAAGCTGCTGCTAAAAGGTTAAACCCTTTGGCTTCCACATAGAACTAGAAAGGCAGAAACTGTGATTCAGAGCCCTTGAAAGAAGATGGACTTTGTAAACACCTTCAGCTTTCTGTCCAGACCTCTGTCTGGCTTTCCCTTGGTAGAAAGGGCCAACTAAAAATAGACCAACCCTCACAAAGTCTGAAACTTGGACTCAGAAATTCTCAATTTCTGCTAGCAGAAAGAAAAGCAAATCCAATATTAAAGAACTAATTATTTTATATTATCTTATTAAAATAGAGAGGGAGGCAAACCAAATGAGACTCTTAACTATAGGGAACAAACTGAGGGCTGCTGGAAGTATGGTGGGTGGGGGGATGGGGTAAGTGGGTGATGGCATGGAGGAAGGCACTTAATGGAATGACCGCTGGGAGTTATATACAACTGATGAATCACTAAATTCTACCCCTCAAACTAATTAAAACAATTTAAAAAATTAACTGAAAGGGAAACTGCAAAAAAAAGAAAGGAAAAAATCAAATATGGTAAAATATAGGAAGGAAAAAAAGAACAGTCATTATTTGCGTATGAAATATTTGTGTACCGAGAAATAAATAGAGTCTGCAGATGATAATTCATACGTGAATTTAACAATGTCACTGGTTATAAGTATAATGTAAAAATCAACTACACAATAGCAATAAGCAAATAAATTTAAAAATAACAAAATACACAAATTTAAATAAATAAATGTAAATGAAATAAATTTAAAGATGAATTAGTACGATTGATAGTATTACAGAAATCTACAATGTCACAGTAGATCTGTAGTTGATGTGCATAACATTTACTCTGAAATTTATAAAACAATGTTAAAAATAATTGAAGATTTAAATATATGAAGTGATACAGCATATTTATACATTGAAGGTTTAATGTTGTGAAGAAGTAATTGTTCCCCAAATGATCTATAGTTACAAAGCAATCCTAAAGAAGATTCCAGGTGATCTGGGTAGGGGCCAGATATGGAAATTGACAGACAAATTCTAACATTTTTTATGGGAAGGCAAATGAAGAGTAAAGTTAGAGGTCTTTCACTACGGAAATGAAGACGGCCGCCTGGGTGGCTCAGTCGCTTAAGTGTCTGACTTCAGCTCAGATTCTGATCTCAGAGTCCTGGGATAGAGCTCCATGTCTGGGTTGGGCCCCCTGCTCAGCAGGGAGTCTGTTTGTCCCTCTGACCCTCCTCCTGCCTGCGCTCTCTTTCTCTTTTGAATAGATAAATAAAATCTTAAAAAAAAAAAAAAAAGAACAAATGAAGACTGACACAGCCACAGTCATTAGAAGAGTAGCATAGAAACACAAGGCTAGATGAATAGAAGAGGAGGGCGAGGAGGTTCAGACATAGTCACACACTTAATATGGCCACCTGGTTTGTGACATTGGAGTGAAGACCTGAGCAGGTAGGCAGAAGACCAGCCTACTCAGTATGATTTGAGAAGGCCCTTCTCAACAGAAGCATCTAAATGAAAGGAACTTCAATGTTATAATTCATCAGGAAATACAATTTAAAACTATTAAAGAAAGCCCTATATTTCTATTGGAATAAGTCAAATAGAAAAAAAAGTATTAAGTTTTAGCAGAATGCAGATCAGTTGAAATCCTCACACTACTGTAAGTAGATATGCAAAGAGGTACAACTATTTTGGAAATAAAATTTGGCTATTAGGGGCGCCTGGGTGGCTCAGTGGGTTAAAGCCTTTGCCATTGGCTCAGGTCATGATCCCAGGGTCCTGGGACCGGAGCCCCGCATTGGGCTCTCTGCTCAGCAGGGAGCCTGCTTCCCTTCCTCTCTCTCTGTCTGCCTTTCTGCCTACTTGTGATCTCTGTCTGTCAAATAAACAAATAAAATCTTTAAAAATTTTTTTTTGGCTATTAAAGCTGAACGTGCAAACTTTTGAGCAAGGAACTTCACAGCTTGATATTTAGTCAAGAAAAATTAAAACAGTTTTCCACAAAAAAGACATTACAAAATATAAAACATCTTACTCAGAATTGACCAAAACCAGAAACAACTTAATACATATCAAAACGGAATGCACAAATAAAACATGATACATTGAAAGAAATGCAGTGTTACATAGCAATGAGAGTGAATGAGCTGTCATGTTGGATGGCATGGAAAAGTTTCACAAGCAGAAGGAGTGAAAGAGGCCAGGCAAAATCAAACACCAGCTTTATGATTTCATTTATGTAAAGCTCAATCCCATGCAAAGCTAAGTGATGGTGATAGAAATCTGGAGAGTTACTTTCCTTTATAGGGGTGATGACTAGGAAGAAACTGAAGAGACGTTTTTGGGTTTTTCAAAGATATATGGATAAGGAAGGCTGGTCGCACAGGTGTTTTAGCTTTGTTAGAAATTATCTACGTTTATTACTTGTGCATTTTTCTTTTGTACATTATACTTCAATAAAAATCTACTAAAACACAAGCTCTAGTATCTCTCATGAAAAAACAATATTCTTCCATTGTCTCTCCTGAACTTTTAGTACTATATCGCTTTTCAAATTTGCATTAGCTGTTTTAAAATCATTGCCTGCATCATCTGACTTTTTAGAACTCAAGGCAGACAACTTTCTGAAATTTTTCATTAATTTCCAGAAAAATTACTTCCATAATTTTTTCCTCAAAGTAGTATGAAAAAAACCAACTGTGCAATGGAGCTCTTTTTTAATTTGAATTCAATTAGCCAACATATAGTACATCTTTAGTTTCAGATGTAGTGTTCAATAATTCATCAATTGTATACAACATACAAAGTTTTTTTAAAAATTGTGATTCACCATGTCCCACAGTTCGAGTTGGAGAGCAGTTTACAATTGAATAACACGTAAAGAGGACCCAAAGAAATAATCCTTTTAAAGATTGATTTGCTTTTATATCTCAAATTGACCTTGAAAATGCTTTCTTTCATTTACCCCTCGCTGAGTATTTAAAAAACTAAGGGTTGAATTACCCTTTGCTCATCTGAAAATACCACTTAGGGAAGTAAAGAAAGAAAGACTCTATCCAAATACTTTTTACTTCCCCCACTCCCAAATTTTGATCTTTCCTTTCCCTGCGAGGATTCCGTGGCCTGCCATGACGGTCACTGTTAGCACCGTCCTCTCTGTCATTGTCCTGCTGGGCAGGTCATAAATGAAGTCAGACACGTTTATGGACACTAGCGACAGCCAGAGGGTAGATGGAGATGAGACTGTTGATGACATGTCCTTGCTCAGTGACGGCACCTGGCTGAGTGACAATAAGATTCCTAGGGCCAGGCTGGGACGTGGTGCTGGCAGGACTAATGACCATATTAAATAACTGGCCGCAACGGCAGGGAGAGATGTCATTCTGTCCCTTGGAGGTCTGCTCTAGTTAGAGCCATTGGTTTGCCTTTGGCGTCTTCTCCCTTCTGCTTATCTTTCATCCGTACCCATTTCCAAATTCCCCTGCCTTTGTATTACCTATGAAGTAACTAGTTACCAAATCTCTCCTTATAAACAGTGATGTATGTGTTTAAATGTAACCTACCCAAAAGGCCCACGAACCAGGGTTTTGAAATAGTCTAATCAGAAATCAACTGCCACAGAATGGTATTTAGTCTTGATAGTCCGTTGGGCGTGGGGGCTTATAATATCATATTTACTACTATAAGTGACATCTGAAATAAATTTCATATTGCTACCATAAGTGATATCTGAAATAAGTTATACCGAAAAAAGGAGAATGTTAAAGATAGTATAAGTGGGCAAGAATTTATTAATATTTCTAGATCCAATACGTTACTGGGGTTTAAGCCTCCAACAAAGCAACCAACTAGCTATGGGTCAAGGATCACAGCCCACAGCCCTCTTGCTTATCCTTCTTACTTCACAGAGGTTTTTGTCCTCTGACAGAAAAGCCAGAATATGATTTCAGGCTTCCAAGATATTATTTCATGCATAGGAGTAGTTGGAAGAGTCTAGGTGACAGAGTGGACGTGACATGCCATGTGATCCTTTTCAGTTTGCTTGACGTTGTGTGTTTCTGTGTTCAGCAGAATGTGGTCTATGACTTGCTTTCATTATAAATGATATCTGGACATGAGATTGTAAGAAAAGAGATTTATATCCTCATTTACCTGTAACTGCCAGAATCCAGAATTGTTTATTAAAACAATTGTCCATTTTTGACCAATAGAATGGTTTGGATTAGTTTGTAATTGTTATCAAGGCACCCATTAAAGTACAACTAACCGGTGTTATATGATACAGGTGATCAGCATTTCAATCTAAACTCAAAGGGAGCTTTATCCTCCAATTTTTATTACTTTTGTCATAGAAATGTACATCACTGATCATTTGTGATTAGAGTATTTTAATTATTAATGTAACACAGCTATGGATTTCAGAGTATTTAAAAATTATAAACTCACTCAATAACATTATGGGCTCTCTATGAAAATGTTAACTCAAATTATACTCCCATCTTCTGCTTTTCCCAAACTTACAAAGAGTCTGATTACAGTAAAAATATACAGGAAAAATATTACTTAAGTATGTCATGAAAAATTAAGAAAAGCTGATTTGAATATATTGAAAAGTTGAATTATAATAAAAATTATTGCAGTTTCCCTCTTTAAATAACCAAATGATACATTAAGAGAAAAGGTGTCTAATCACTACTTAGAAAGATGAGAACCTTGGAAAGGTAACTCTGGAAAAGTAAATTTAACTCTCTGCTGAATAGTATTCAGAAAGTATTTATATTTTGATTCAGCATCTAAGAAGCTTGGAAATGACCACTTTCATCCTCACAACAAGAAAAACAGAACACACTGAAAATCAACTACTCTCCTTAGATCAATCAGAGAAATGACGTCACAGGAAAAACTGCTTCTTTCCAAATTAGGGAGATGGGCAGTGAACCACAGATTACTGAAGCAGAAGTCCAGAATCAGAAACTGCCACGTAGCTAGTACCTGGGGAATACAGGGGAACAACCTGCATGTCTTGTGTCTTATACTAGAAGTCTCCAGGGAAACCCAAAGATGACACAGGAGACAAAAACAAGGGGATTTTAATCTACAACACTATAGCAAACAGTAAACACAGTCTAAGTGATAGCTAGATAAACACAAAGCCTCACACTAAAGACCTGCTTACCTCAGGTCTTTTTACCCAGCCATTATGTCTGGCTATCAACAAAACATGGCAAGGCATATTGAAAGACAAAACTTGAAACTGGTTTAAAGAGAACAAGCAAGCCTTGCTAGCAGACTCAGATATGGTAGAGATTCTGGAGTCATCAGACCAGCAATTTAAAACAATTATGATCGATATGCTGCAGGCTTTAAAGGAAAAGTGAACAACAAGCAGGAAGAATGGGGAGTTTAAGCAGAAAGATAGGGACTCTAAGAAAGAATAAAAAAGAAATAGAATGTGTTGCAGCTGACAACGAGGAGTGCTTTAGATGGACTCAGTAATAGACTGGGCATGACTAAAGAAAGAATCAGTGAGTTTGAAGATATGTCAGGAGAAACCTCCAAAACTGCAATGCAAGTAGAAAATAATTTAAAAGATGTAGCAGAATATCCAAGAACTGTGAGACATTTACAAAAGATGTAACATATGCATAATGTGGATACCGTAAGAAGAAAGGAACAGAAGAAATACTTGAAGTAATAATGACTAAGAATTTTGCAAAATTAGTGATAGACACCAAAGCATACATCCAAGGAACTCAGAGAACATCATCTAGAATAAATATATTTAAAAATGTACACTGAGGTATAACTTATGTAAATTGCAGAAAATCAAAGATAATGATTAAGTATTGAAGGAAACCAGAGGAACAAACACTTTATGTAGAGAAGATCAAGTATACAAATTATATCAGACATCTCTTCAGATTTCAAGCAAGCAAGAGAGTGAAATAAAATCTTTAGGGTTGAAAGATAAAACCACCAATCTAGAATTATGTATCTAGTGAAATTATTCTTCAAAAGTGAAGGAGAAATAAAATTTTCTCAGAAAAACAAAATTTGAGGATATTTGTTGTTAATAGACCTGCCTTGTTAGAAATGTTTTAAAAAGTATTTCAGAGAGAAGGATTATAATATAAATCAGAAAATCAGATCTATGTAAACAAAAAAAGAGCATTGGAGAAGAAATAAATAAAGGTAAAAGCAGAGTATTTCAATTTTCTTATTCCTAAATTTGTCTGATAGTGCTCTGTTCAAAATGGTATTAACATTTTTTTTTGTTTTTTGCATGTATTGAGTTAACCATATTATTTTTTTTTCTTTATTAACAGGAAGAATTACATTGATTGATTTCCCATGTTCAATCTACCTTGCATCCTTAGAGCAATACCACCTAGTCACGGTGTAGAATCCGTTGTATACGTTTCTGGATTCAGTGCAGGGGCAGTTTGTTGAAGATATTCGTGATTCCTGAGGTATGTCTGCAATTTTTTGTGATGTCTGGATTTGATATGACGGTAACACTGGCCTCATAAATAAGTTTAGTTCCTTCCTCATAATTTTTGGAGGTATTTTTAAAAGATTCATGTTAATTTTTCTTTAATACCTTGGTAGAATTCACCAGTAAAGCCAACTGGATCTGGATCTGGGCTGCGTGTGTGTGTGTGTTTATGTGTGTGAGTGAGAGAGAGAGAGAGTGTGTGAGAGTGTGTGTGTGAGAGTGTGTGTGTGTGTGTGAGAGAGAGAGAGTGTGTGTGTGTGAGAGAGTGTGTATGTGTGAGAGTGTGTGTGTGTGTGAGAGAGAGTGTGTGTGTGTGAGAGAGATTTTTTAATGATTAATCCATCTATCTTCTTTTTTTTTTTTAAAGATTTTATTTATTTATTTGACAGAGAGAGATCACAAGTAGGCAGAGAGGCAGTCAGAGAGAGAGGAGGAAGCAGGCTCCCTGCTGAGCAGAGAGCCCGATGCGGGCCTCGATCCCAGGACCCTGGGACCATGACCTGAGCCAAGGGCAGAGGCTTTAACCCACTGAGCCACCCAGGTGCCCCCATCTATCTTCTTTTTATAAGTTTGTTGAAATTTTCTACTTTTTGAGTCCATTTCTGTAGTTTTTATCTTTCTAGGAATATGTCCATTTCTCTGAAGTTACCTGATTTGTTAGTAAATAGGTAAAAGATAAATTCTTAATATTACTGTCAGAAATTACCATATAATATTATTATCTATAATATTACCTTATAGATCTTTTTTCTTCTATAAACTTGATGGTAATCACCACTCTTTCTTCCCTGATTTTAGGATTTGAAACTTTTTTTTTTAATTTTCTGTTCTTTCTAGATCTAAAGGTTGATCAGTTTTACTGATCCTTTTCAAAGAACCAACTAGGGTTCCTTCTTTTTTTCTCTAATGTTTTCTATTTTCAGTTTTTGTATTTCCACTCTTATGGTTTCCTTCCCTCTATTTTTATTGGGGGGTTACTTTTCTTGTTTCTTCAGATACAAGGTTAAGTTATTAATTTAAGAGCTTTCTTATTTTCCAGTAGAGATATTTATAGCTATGTCTTTCCACCTAAACACTACTTTAGCTGAACTCTTAAGTTCTGGTATTTTGTGTTTTCATCTTTATTCACATAAAAGTGTTTTCTAATCTCTCTTGTGATTTCCTCCTTGATTAAATCGTTATTTAGCAATGTGTTCTTTAGGGCCTACATGTTGTGCATTTCCAAAATTTCCTTCTGTTTTTGATACCTAATTTCATTCTGTCATGGCCAGGGAACACACTTTGTACATTTAACCCTTTTAAATTGGTTTTGATTGTTTTTGGATTAATATATGACTTATACTGGAGAATGTTCATTGTGCACTTGAAGACAAGGTGTAACCCTTTATTTTGGGGTTGAATGTTCTATAGTTGTATTTTTTTTTTAAAGATTTTATTTATTTATTTGGCAGAGAGAGAGAGAGAGAACTCAGCAGAGGGAGTGGGAGAGGAAGAAGCGAGGTAGATCCCAGGACCCTGGGATGATAACCCGAGTCAAAGGCGGACGCTTAACGACTGAGCCACCCAGGTGCCCCTGTAATGTTTTATGTATTGCTCATGTCATCTGTTTCTGTGGTGGTCTTCCTATCCATTACTAAAAGGAGAGCATTGTCATCTGTAACAGTTACTGTTGAAAGTCTATCCTCTCTTCAATTCTGTCAGGGTTTTTTTTCCTGTATTTTGGGTTACTGTTGTTAGGTGCAAGCATGTTTTTAAATGTTACCATTTTATCTTTATAAAATATCCTTCTTTGGCTCTAACAATATTTTTTTTTTCTTGGAGTCTATTTTGTCTGATGTGTGTGTGTGTGTGTGTGTGTGTGTGTGTGTGTGTGTGAGATTGAATTTAGGCTGTGTCTCTTGCCAATAACAAATACTTTAATATTTTCTTTCAAATCCCTTCTGATAATCTTGTCTATTGATTCTTTAATCCATTTACATACACCAGACTTACCAATAAAACTGGCTTTACGAATTCTGTTATTTGTTTTCTGTATGTTTTCATTTTTCCTCTTTTATTCTTCCCTCTTTACTGTCTTCTTTTGTGTAATATAGATATTTTTACTTTCTATTGCATTATTTTTATTCTTTATGAATTCTTTTACTACATTTTTGAGGATGTTTTTAGTGTTGTCCTGTAAGTTATAAGTAATGTCTTCTTTAAAGTAACATGTGTGTGTGTGTGTGTGTGTGTGTGTGTGTGTGTGTGTATTTGCCAGCTCAAATCTACTCTTGGGCTCTTATATTTAAATTTTCATTTCACAGGTACCTGGGTGGCTCAGTTGGTTGAGCATCCAACTCTTGATTTCAGCTCAAGTCATGATCTCAGGATTAAACCCCACATCGGGCTCCACGCTGGGCATAGAGTTTTCTTGGCCATCTCCCTCTGTTCCTCCCCCTGCTCTCTCTCTTTCCTAAGTAAGTAAGTAAATAAATAAATAAAATCTTTAAGTTTTCATTTCAGTTATTTTGTTTTTTCAACTACAGAATTACAACTTGATTGTCTTTACAATGTCTATCTCATTTCTCTATTTGATGAGATATCACACTTATACTTCTTTTTAATTCTTTGGAAAACATTTTTTTAATATTTAAAATACATGATATAAAAATTATGTATAATAAATCTTGTATTTGGGCTTCTTCAGAAACAGTTTCTATTAACGTTTTTCCTGTGTATGGACCATACTTCCTTGTTTCTTTGCATATCTTATACATTTTTTTCAAAAGTTGGACTTTTTACATTATGTGACAACTCTAGGAATCACATTCTTACCCCCGCCCCTGGGTTTGTCTTTGTTGATGTTTGTTGTTATTTCTCTTACTGCCTTTTTTTAAAAAAGTGATTCTGTAATATGAATCCTTTGTCATATGTAGCCACTAGAATCTCTACTTAGCTTAGCAGTCAGCTAATTAGACAGGAATTTTCTTCTGTGCTTGGAATCAGCTTTTGTTGTGCTTTCACTTCTTCCTTGCACAGAGCCTCAAGGTCAGCCAGAGGTGAGACCCTAGGACTCCTTGGGCTTTTGAGCAGAATGTGCACAGTCCTGCTCAGGTGCAAAGCCCAACAAGTAGTACAGGCCTTCTAGATTCCCAGAAATATTTTGGAGCTTTTCAAAGTCCCCCATAGACATGTCATGCTTCACCAACTCCTTTTAAGGTTTTTTGTTCACCTCATTGTTTTTCCCAATTGCTACCCCCCACCCAGGCAGCTGCAATGTCAATTAGTTGCTGCAGATGTTTTCCAACAAACAACCCTGGAGAAAAGCTATTCTCACTGACTGAGCTCTAACTTACATCAGATAAAACAAGCCTTGTGAGTGTAATTTTCCACGGAAACCCCAGACAGGTCAAATAATAACAGTTGCTTGGGGACTAGGTTTTTCAGGAGCTCTAGTCACCTTCTGCACCTTCCCAAGACCACTGGACTGCTGGTCCTCACTGTGACAAAGGACTACTTGTTTCTAAGGGTACCACTGAAATAGAGAAAGGGGGTTCAGCTTACTTGGATTTTGTTGAGCTTCCTGCGTGTTTACATTCATGTGTTCAATTAGACTTGGAAAGTTTTAAGCCATCACTTCTAATATTCTCTCTACCTTTTTCTCTCTCTCTCCTCTTTTGGGAACTCCCCAATGTAAGTTGATCTACTTGATAGTCACAAGTCCCTTAGCCAAGAACCACTTTTCCTTAATCTTTTTTCCTTTCTGTTCCTCAGAATCAGTATCTCCCACTGTCCTGTTGAGTGAATTTTTCATTTCTGTTCATCATCCTTTTCAAGTCCAGAATTTCTTTCTTTCTTTTTTTTCCCCCCCTAGGTCTTCTGTGTCTTTGTTGATATTGCTGTTTTGTCCAAACATCATTTTCTTGACTTTCTCCAAATTCTTCTTTAGTTCTCTGAGCATTGGTTGTTTTAAAGTCTTTGGTGAATATGTCATCAAAGTCTTTTCCAGGGATAACTTCCATTAACTCTTTTTTTCTCATAACTGGCCATACTTTTTTTTTTCTTTTGTGTACCTTGTGATTTTTTTTCATCAAGAACCAGACATTTGAATCTAAAAATAGGACAACTCTGGAAATCAGATTTTCACCATTTTTCATGGTTTGATGATTTTTGCTACTTTTTTTGTTTTTCTTCTCCTTCTTTTATTTTTTAAATTTCTTTAGGCTGTCTATATGCCAAGATTCAGCCTGAGATGTAAACTTATGTTTGTTTGTTTGTCTATCTGTTTGTTTGTTTCTGGGACTGTGTCTTTTCCTGGGCAGTCACAGTCACTTTCTAATTTTTCCCATATATGTAGTTGCTCTTGAATGTCCTAGTCTTTAATGTCTGGCTCCGGGAAAAGAAAAAGAGAGAGAGAGAGAGAGAAATGATAGGAAGAAACAAAATCGCTCTTGAAATTAAAATGCCCTGGAAGTTGCTTCAGCCAGAGAGGGAGGGCCGTGTGAAAACGAGGGAAGGTAAAACAACAGGGGCTGCCCACCTCTTTGTACCTTTGTGACCAAAGGCAGCAATCAGTGACCTGAGCACAGATCCCCAGTATTTGCAGAGCAGCGTCTCTCTTGCCCACCCGGCTCTTGCAACCTGTGCAAGTTCTGCATGCTTCTTATTCCACCGTCTTCCCAGAATCCTCCTTGGTGTGTCCTTATAGTACAGAAGCCAAAAGAGAGGGCTGTCTATCTTAACATGAAAAAAAAAAGTGTTAGTAAGGATCTCTTATGATTTTTTATTAATGTTCTTATAGAAATTTGCCTATGTATGGACTAAATAACCATAATTTTTAAAATAGTTTAAAGACATATTCATATGTTCAAAAATGCTTACATCTTTAAAATTTTCATTCCCCCTTTTTCGGCACATTTTCTAATGTATGTCATTAATTATTGTGAGTATTCCAAAATCATTTATTAATAACATGTGACATTTCCCTGGCAAGAAAAATCCCATTAGTGCTTTGCTGTAAAAGCCCCATAAGTGGAGTTCTCAGTACTTCATCAGCTTCCTCAGTACTTCATCAGCTTCCTCAGTACTTCATCAGCTTCCTGTCCTCTTTTTGAATGACAGGCTGATCGTTAAAAACAGTCAGCACTAAAATGATTTATTTTCACCTAAACAGAGATTACTTAATTTAATTAAATATGCTTTATGCTTTGCAATTGCCACAAAGTGGTTCCTGCAAACTTCTAACTCATTATTTAATGCATCCACAGCCTCAGTGGAATACTAAGAGGGGACAGTTCCACTTTGTAAACATCTTTAAAAATTCAAGAACTCTCCAGAAATTCTATGTTGGCCTGTGAAGCTTACATAGTTCCTGGTTTTGTTTTTTATTAAAATTACTATACTTTCTTTCATAGTTCTGAAATTCTGATCTGCTTTTTGTGCATGTATTTATAACAAGCAGGCAAAGGATTATCTCTATAAATATTAAGAATTGTATCCTCAATTTTTCCTGGCTTTATTTAACTCACCCTGATACCTTTTCCTCTCTTAACACTGAAACTTTTTTTTTCCTGTCCCGGGGCTTTATTTTCTAAGTTTGAAATTCAAAAATATATCACTTTCACAATTTAAAATAAAATTTGCTGTTTTCAAACTACGAGTGTACTGCATCTCATGGAATTTCTTGTATTTTCAAAACACATTGGCATTCTTCAAAGTCATTTTTTCCTTGAGGATAAACATAAGTTCCCCTCATTATCTTCTTGCTGTCTTTTGGATTGCAACAGTTTGAAAGCACGGCAGGCCTACGCATAGTTGACAGAAGCCAAGAGGGTAGTAGCACCAAACAGTATGGGGAGTGTTCAAGGACTCTGAAGTCACACTGGCCAACTTTAAATCTGGCCTTACTACCTTAGCTGTCCAGTACAGGGAGGTCACATTTCCTCCTTGAGTCTCAGTTTCTCCTCCTGTAAAATGACAATTAGAACAGAACCCATGTGAGAGGGTTCTTGTGAGGAGTAGATGAATTAACATATGTGAATTATTTAGCACAGTAACTGCTGTTTAGCAAGCACTGCAGAGATGGTAACTTTCATCAGCTACATTTTCTTTAGGACCACATTAATGCTGGACTTTTACACTTCATGTACATTATATCCTGTCTGCAAACTATGTTTGCGGAAGAGGTATTGTGCACTCACTTTACAGGTGAAGAAATGATGTGCCCAAGACTGTAGCTGGAGCCAGACATCAACGCAGGGCCAGGCCAGACAGCCTCGATGTCTCATGTCCTCCTTCCAGAGCAGAGAAACTGAGAAAACAAACCAAAACACAAACATGGAATCTTGCTTTGGACACCGAATATGTAGAAAACCTGAAATGTGGCATCTTTTCTAGGTGACAAGGGGAAGATGACTGAAAACCAAAGCAAAGTTGGAAATAGGTCACGTTCACTTAACTGGAGGATTTGGGAAAGTTGTCGAACACCCTTGGGTCAAGCTCTCTGCCCGCTACTTCTTCAGTCTGCCTGAAGCTCAGAGAGAGCCACACGCAGAGCCCAGACTACACAGCCCACAGGGACAGGGTCTGAATGAGAATACGGTGAGAATGGGGGCCTGGCAGCAAGCGCCTCACAGCCTGCACAGCTATGCTCGATGGCGAGGGAGCGGTCAGCCCATCTCTGGTCAGGAGACTCAGCCCCTGCTTCTACATCACAGCTTAGAGACGGATGCACCACCACTCACCTGAGGGCCAAGCTCGGATGGCATTCGCTTCCAATCCTAAAGCTCTCAGTAGACCCTACAGAGACATAACTGCATGGAGAAAATCCAGTCATCAACTTCATTATCTCACCTGTTTTCATGCTCAGCTGATGACACAAGTTCCTGATTCTTTAAGGAATGGAATAGAAATAATCAGAGGAGACTTCCCACAAACGTTACCCACCACATCCCGTCCCTCTACCTGTGCATTGTCCCCACTGTTCAAAGCTTGATGCCTGTGCTGATAAGCTGATCTCATCGGACTCCATTGCCTTACATGAGAGGAAGTTGAATGACCAGAGAGAGAGGCTGAGAAAACAGGGGGGATAGAAATGGCCTCGCCTCCTGCTGGCTCCCCAGTCCTAGTTTCAGGGATCATTGACTCTTGAATTATTGAATATTGTTGAATATTACATTAAACCTCTTGAGGCACTTGGGCTCTGGTAAAGCAAAAGGCAAAGGTCTAAACCTCCAACCTTTCTATTACCAAAGCTGAATTAACTTCATGTTTCATTTCCTCATAAATATCTTGGTTGGAAGAGGGGAAAAGCTGTGCGAGGCTTTATTTTCTCAGGGAGGTCTAAAACGCAGTTTTGTTTAAAAACTTCTTCTTCTGTTCCCTAACTCTCTTCATGACCCTCATCCCTCCCATTAAAATTTCTCACCATCCTTTTTTCCAAACATGCCTCTATATTCCTGTGCATCTCCCAAACTCTTTTAGAAACTACTTCAGCACAACAGAGCATAGGAGGTGCCCTTGTAAATGGAGCATAAGTGGGGGAAAGAGTGTATGGCGGCAGTCAAGTCCTGAATTTTCCTTTGGCTTCTGGAAACCTTTAAAGGAGTAAGTGGAACAGCAACAAAAAATTTCAATCTTCAGGACATTTTTGAGAAAACATGAAAACTCCAAATTTTAATGAAGCATCACCATAGAAAGTGGACACAGCCAACACTGTGGGAGAAGTTTTAAAGACACACGGGTCAGGGGCCCCCTGGGTGGCTCCGTCTGAGTGTCCAGCTCTTGGTTTCAGCTCTGGTGGTGATTTCGGGATGGTGAGATGCACTGGGCTCCACGCTCGGCCGGAGTCTGCTTGAGGTTCTCTCTCTCCCTCACCCTCTGCCGCTTTCGCTCGTTCTCACTCTCTAAAGTAAATAAATAAATCTTTAAAAAATTTAAAAAAAAATAAGATAAACCAGTATGGCAGGAGGTACACAGAGAGTACAGCTGTGTCGGGTCTGCCCTCTCTCTTCTTTGGCCCTGGGCTGGGCACAACTCAACAGTGTTCCATGAGCAAGAACTAGCTTTGTGCCCTGCTGTAGCTACAGAGCTTGGTGCCAGACGTTGTTCCAGGCTAGTAACTGCCACGACGAGTTTATCTTCTATCTACAGTGCAGGGTGTGCTTGTGGCCTTGATATTAACTCATGGTGTGCACCCATGATTAAACGGGCCCCATTCCTCACTCCCAGAACCCAGACTGCCTTCTATTCCTCCCCAGCACAAACGAGGCTGCACAAACATCCTCAGGTTTACTAAACCTGTACTATTTAGGGGGCTGGAGACGACATACAGAATTGATTTCACTGGGTTATACGCCTCTACCTCAACTATGTAGGTAGGGCTTGCTCACTGGGGTGCCTTCACAAGCCAGAAGAATACAAGGTCAAGCAACGAATCTACAAACTTCTCAAATATTCGGTGGATTTGCTCATCAATATGTGCAACGACCTGACTCTAGTTGGAATACGATACAAACACAAATCAGAACTTTTAAAATTCGGGTTTAGCCTCCTACTTTCTGGTACAGTTTCAAGACTGGGGCTCCAGAATGTTTTAGAGGTTAACGGATTCAAGCGATTTCCAGCTGTGCGATTTCTTTGGCAATGACGCTGCTTCTTGAACTTAACAGGTGTCCGGACTTTTCGCTTTTAGTTAATTTCCTGTGTGAGTATTCACACCCGATGTTTTCCCGTACACTGCGTGAAACATGCAGACTCAGACCTTCTTCCTCTAGTTCTCTGTTCTGCAGACCTGATGGCAGCTCTCTTATAAGGCCATCTAGAGTGACAGGTGGGGGAAACAACTCCCATAGTGCTAGTGCTTTTCAGAAGGTTCACTGCCTTTGTACTCCAGATACTCCCCTGCTCAAGACTCGGTTTCAAAGCCGTGGTTTGTAACATTACCTGGAGTGCACATCCAGCTGATATTTCTTACCCCTCCAGGTTCCAAATTACAGGCAGACTGTGTTTCCATGAACCCTTTCTTACAACCCTGCATCAGATAACTCCCTACCCCCCATGCCTGAACCCCATCTTCCCATACCCTGCCTATTTTTTTCTATGGCGTTAGAGCTTTCTGGCAGACTCATTTTACTTCCAAGGTCGTTTCTTTCCTTTGGGAAGGGAAGCTCCAGGGAGCCTGCCACGTTGTTTTGTTCAGTGTCGTAACATCTGTAACACCAGGATTGGGAACAGTGGCGTCTGCTCCCACCAGGTGCTCAGTGTGCGTCTGTAGAACAATGCTCAGCCCTGTTGCATCATGGGTCTGCTCACAGGGAGCAAAATAGACCACTCTTTTTCATCCCTCTTATTCTACTGATTTATGGTTTCATCGTACAGTAGCCAACAAGTTCAAGGAATCTCTGCCAGGTGCTTCTGAAATTCCAGGACTCCCATTCTCTCACAAGACAATGTATGTGTTACTGCCAATGCACCTGCACTATTTCTTTGCTGAAAGGGTACCAGTGTATCTAGATGATGTTTTAAGTAGGAAACAAGCACATTCTACTTTGAGAATCTTTCCTTCTTTTTTTCGGAAGTGTTTTGAACTCCTCCATGCCTTGGTCATTTTTAAGGGCTCTAGAATATGCAGACAGAAAAAAAAATAGTCCTTTTCTTTTTTTTTAAGATTTTATTTATGTATTTGTCAGAAAAATAGGGAGAAAGAGAGAGCATAAGAAGGGGGAGGGGCAGGCAGAAGGAGAAGCAGGTTCCCCACTGAGCAGGGAGTCCAATGTGGGACTTGATCCCAGGACACAGGAGTCAAAGGCAGATGAAAAGGCACCTAGGCCTGCCGACATAGTCCCTTTCTTTAAGACCAGTAGAACTCTGGAAAACTAGACATGGAAGTGAAAATCTTAGAGTGGAGCAATCTGTCATAATAGAGGGATTTGTTGCTGAGTAGACCAGAGGGAAGACAGCCCTTCCAGGGAGAGGAAGGATAGGAGTTGAGAATCACGAGTAAAACAGTAGTAAGGAGCCACAGTGGCCTGACCCTAGGTCCCCAGTGCTCTTCTGGTCAACTCAGTGACCCAACCATTCAGCTTCCTGAGTCATCCGACATACACCCTACAACTGCCCTGCTGTCCCGCCACCATGCCCGAACCTGCACCTGTTCTTCAAACTCTGCTCCACACACACACACACACCCGCTGTCACTTCACAAGAAGCCTTACAGACTAATTTTAGTCGTCATTAGGTTAGAAGTGACTTTTCCTGATGCTGTTACTATTTTAATGTGTACGCAAAAGGATATTGAAGTAGAAAAATCATTTGACACTGGGAATGAGTTGCTAAAGGCAGCAAGGAGGAATCATTGAGGTCAGAGGACATTCCTCAGCATTCCTAAAATTATGCCAAGGAGCAGCTGCTTTCTCTGCTCTTGGTGAACTCTGATTCCTTGCAGTTTGTGGAATGCCTCAGGTACACGGAATCCTCACCTGATGATTCCAAGTGCATATGGATAGCATCCACTTCAGGGGATCGGGCAGAGATCTCTGAGGCCGCATAACCACAGTTATGGGGTTTATTTTAGGACAGAGGCTTCCACTTAGGGAATTGTAATGATCTGAGCAAAGCCAATTTCTCCCTTCTTTCCAATTGATAACACATGGCCTCCATTATAGGCACTCATGAGTGCCTTTTGTAAATCCACACATATTTCTGCACAAAAACTAATGGTCTGTTGAGTCAGGAGTTCTGCGTGTGACAGCAGCTGGCGCCAGATGTTCCAGAGGGAAGCAGAAAGCCCCCATGATGGAATTAACCATAAAAAACTAAAGCACAGGGAGAAATCCTTTCTGACCCAAGGTGGAGATCAATCCCAGTCTTGAGGCAAAACGATCATTACTGTTGGCAAAATTTCATATTGGCAAGTGTGGCTGCACACACAATTTTTCCATATAATTTAAGCTGAGTGCACCACAGTTGGTAACTATTAACAGTTACTACACTTTTCAACAGTCTCTCACAATTTTCTTCAATTCTTACCATGTGAATAGATGTGTTAATCACTGCATTAAACAAGGCATATAATAACTTAGTTTGCCGCTATCTGTGAAGAAAGGAGAATATTGAAAATATAACAAAACAACACATTTAAAAGAGATGTTTTCTGAGCTATCACAATAATGAGGCTTCTGGGATGTGTGAGAAAGTTTAAATAAACTTAGGATACAGAAGAAGTATATCCAGAAATATGTCTTATGTTCTTCATAGCATTACTTATAAAGCCAGATTGGGGAAAAAAGTGGGAGGCAGACTAAATATGGTAGAAGATATTCACAGGACTCACCTCTATGAAGCCACTGAAATTGATGTTTTGGAATACAGTTGTGAATAAATGGTCATAAAAACTTGTGCAATATCATTCGGTATGCTATCAATCCATCCATCTGTCTATAGAACAAGAACGTGAATACTTACAAACACATA
Source organism: Enhydra lutris kenyoni (assembly GCF_002288905.1). Lineage (NCBI taxonomy): Eukaryota > Metazoa > Chordata > Mammalia > Carnivora > Mustelidae > Enhydra > Enhydra lutris. The sequence goes on along the minus strand of NW_019154146.1, from coordinate 4,265,440 downwards.
ATCCTGGAGAGATATATGTGTGTATATCTATCTGTCTATATCTATATCTACATCTATATCTATATCTATACCTATTTAAATATATATATAATTTTTAATCTCACTTTTGCTCTTAAAAATATGTATTACATATGAATTATTTCACACAGAAAAAAAAAATACTAGAGTTTTCTAAAGCATACAAGCAAAAAGTCTTCCCCAAACATAAGCAGACACCTAATCTTTAACACTTTCCTCCAGAATAGTTGAGACAGGTCAGAATTTTCCAAAAGATCTTTAACAAACTCCAGGAGAGAGAATAAAAGTGAAACGGCAAAGAAAGGACAGGAAACATAAAAAAACAGTCAGCCTTTCAAAGTACAGGTTTCATATCCCATAATAACTGCCTCCCAACCTCCCAGGCAGGGTTCCATCTTCATCCTGTCTTGTTCAAGCCCCGAAGGTTGAGCACCACTTTTTGGGCAACATGCTGTGATTCCCACACTTTCAAGTCTAAATGAAGATTCCATCTTATTTTCAAACACATTAAAAAAAAAAAAAAAAAGTGGTCTTCAGGTCATTCCAAACTCTTCCCTGAATCCAGCAAAAAAATTCAGGTAGTAGCTAAAGACCCAATTCAGGCAATAGGCTATTTCTCCTACTTCTAGCTTTTGTTCTGAGGGATGTCAAATATCCAAAGCCAACTGGAAAGCCATTTTTTCTGATAAAGTCAATGAACCTTCATTCAAACATAGCTGTGCTTTCTACTCTCCACCTTCCCACTGCTGATACCACCACAGACTATGGAACAGTCTCCCCAAGTCTGAATTTTCTCTGTATCTCTATGCGATTCTCTTTCAATGGCTGCACTTTTAAAATAGGAAGTCCACATAAAGAAATGCAGGAGGGTTTTCTCTTTTAAATATTCTTTCTCACCTCCAAATTCAGGTCAGAATTTACTTCTTCTATGATACTGCTATCTTTTTTAACATTTTGATCATTTGATTTGCATACCAGAATTTGTTTTTCTTATTCTGAGTCTTTCATTGACTCATAGTCAAGATTTGCCCCATCCTGCCTTTCCATGACATTACTTCAGGTTTTTTCCTTAGATTCTTCAGTGTCATACAGTATTAAAAATAAGGATTTTTGAATCTGAGGTCCTAGTTTCAAGCCTTAATTTTTCCATATTTCAGCTCTGTTATTCTAAGCAAATTTCTTAATCCTTCTAATACTCAATTTCTTTTAAAAAAAAGATATTATTTATTCATTTGAAAGAGAGAGAGCAGGAGAGAAAGCATGATTGGGGGGAGGGGCAGAAGGAGAGGAAGAACCAGGCTCCCAGCTAAGCAGGGAACCTGACCTGGGGCTCGACCCCAGGACCTGGAGATCATGACCTGAGCTGGAGACAGACACTTAACCATCTGAGCTACCAAGGCACGGCTCTGACGCTCAATTTCTTATCAGAGATAACAGTTCCCCCTTGATGGACATTTGATAATGATCAAATCAGGAAACGCCCATCAGTTAAGTCAACTCTGAATGAAAGAAATCTGTCATGATGTTGTTAACAGTAGTTCACAGAGATTTTATTCATGAAGCTTTTCCAGAGACTTTTTAGTTACTGGTATAGTAACTTACCACCACATTTAGGAATGGGGACTATGTGTGCCATGTGTCTCTAGCTACTACTGGGCTCAGACAGGGCAGATGATCGTGCATTTTTACTTTGAGCAAGGAATGTCTTCCAAGAAGCAGAAATGCATGGCATCTGGGGAGACCCTCCCATCTCTCACACTGGCTCCCTGTTAGGCCAGCAAGTTGATTAGAACTTTGGCTGCACGCACAGCGGTGGTGGGAACGCAAGACTGATTAGATCCAGGAAAACACACAGACCAGAAATCTAACCCTCTGTGAGAAACCCCAGAACTCTGATTTCCCTCCTCACCACAGACCTCTTGTGGGTAACTACAGGAAAAGCAGTTTGCTTGTTAATATGGCCAGCCTAATATGGCTTGTTATCTTCTCCTTCTCTCTTTTCTTTCGGTAGACAGTTTGGAAAGCTTTTCAGATGCAATCTATACACCCTTCCAAACAGCACCTCTGAGGCTGAAGTAATAGGAGGGGTGTGAGGAAGAACCACAGTTGTTAATGGGGTAGGTTTTCCTCTTTCCATAAGCTGGTGGGTTCCTCTATGTCTATTCACAAGGTAGAGAAAAGGCCCTGCTTGCTATAGAGCTTCAGCAAACACACAAATCACACTTGTCTCTGGTCTGCAGCCCAAGGGGCAGATCTGTGGGTTTGTTGGTATGAATTCCACTGTAAGGGAGCCTCACGTAGGCACTTGGCTAAGGGGGATTCATTACAGGGATGGGGATTTGGCTGCCACAGATTTAAAGCTTCATTTTTCTCTCCCCTTCGCTGCACTCATTGTAACTCCTCTCCAGATGTTTTCTCTCTGCCACCTAGGGGGAGGTGATGGATTTAGATGAGCCAGAGGAGGAGAGAAAGAAATGAATTGGCTAGCACAGGAGACAGTCTCATAAGACACACAATATGTAGGTCCCTTGTTTTGTGCAGTTCTATTTCTAGAAATGAAGAGGAGGCCTAATCCGAGAGATAATGCCAAGATCAGAGGTCTGGCTGTCGTGGTAGCAGTGGAGGAGGCAGAGGAGCACATCCAGCTGAAAGACTCCAGGCAGCTTTTTCTCAGGTACAGGAAAGAGGTGAGTGTTTCAGGTGGGAACAGTGAATTCCCCAGCAAAATATGCAGAAAGGCTGAAATCATACAAGTGACGAAGGTGGGAGAAAGGAAATCGTGGGTGCTGACTTACTTGTGAGTGAAGGGAAATTAGAAGAGAAGAAACGGACTTCATACATGCTCCAAACAGCATATTGATCTTCCCCTGCCCGGTTAGGCACTGATAAGGGCTAAGACGCATCCCCCACGAAAGATACGCTGACAGGCTAGCCACCCTACCAGTGAAGGTGGCCCGATGTAGAGGCTGGGGCTTTGCAGAGGTAGCCACGTTAGGGTGAGGGCATGCTGGGGTAGGGTGGGATCTCACACAACATGACCAGTGGCCCCAAAGAAGAAGAAACCCGGAGTGCGGCCAAGGGATGAGCGGTGCCCCAGCCAACCAAACAACACCCCGGGCCACCAGCTCCAGCAGCCAGAAGGGGCAGGAAAGGGTCCCGCAGGGCACCAAATGGAGCAAAGTTCCTCCAGCACTGGATGCAAGACCCCACCTCCAGGTCTGCGGTGGAGGACTTCCCCTTGCGTTAGCAGCCGGATTGTGGCGTTCCGTCACCACAGCCCTTGGAAACTCCTAGAGGCCCTGAAGGAACATGGAAGCATAGGACCAGCGTTTACCCTGGAAGAATCTGCAGCATAATTGGGATGTTTTCCTTGTCGGGGCAGAAACCACACTTTCCTGCTGTTGGGAGGAGAGATGGATTCTGCCACGCTAAGGCTGTCTGCTGAAGTGTTCGTGCCAAAATTTCTGATCAAGTCTTCACCCTGTGTTTACATAGCTCTAATTTTAGGATCATAATATTTTGAAGTTGAAATGGACTTAAAAGAATATCCAGGGGCTTGAAAACTGGGTCCCACCAAGTGTGGGAGTCCTGAAGCAAGACTAGGCTGCTTCTGCCTCAGTGAAGGGGGCAGCTTCGAGGTGACCTTCCCCGGGACACAGCCCCTGACCTTTGGATCATCCGTCTGGTCATTATCATGCTGTCATTTAGCATAAAGTGTAAGGGCTCGCCTTCCTCTGCCTGTGGGAGCTGGGCTTTCTGAAGCTCGGGTGCACTCGCCCGTCCTTGCGTCTGTGTCCTGGACTGTGCTTCTACCACTGACCAGCTCTGCACGGCGATTTTTTTTTTTCCCCTAAGAAGCAGAACCTATCTGATGGATTTAAGCAGAAAGTGATATTTTTCAAGTATACTGGCTAGCTTACAGAATCCCAAGAAAGACATGAGACTTGGGGTTGTAAAAGGAATAGGACCAGGCAGCAAATATGCTTACTGTCACAAGAGCCATCCACTAAGGACAGAGGGCCAGGCCCTGAAGCCGCACCTCCCATGACCGCCTGGCCTCTGTGACATTCTCAGCCTGGACTCGCTCTCCTGTCCCAGTGCTCAGAGACCAAGGCTGCTCTGCTGTCTGTGGCCCTCAAGCGTGGCTCTGGTAAACTGGCACAAAAGACAAAAAAATGTGAAAGGTGTAAGTAACAAGAAGAAAAATACAAAACTCTCATTTCGATGATATTTTAGATAGACATCCTCCCCCACCCACACTTAGAACGTGGTTTAGAATCAATGACATGTGTGAATGTGTAGTGATATGTATCAGTATGAACGGCTTGGTCCGAGACCACGCGTGCAGGGCTGAGTGCAGCCAGATCCCAGTGTCGTGTCCCTGCTGAGCTGCAAGGCTGTAACGTCATGAGAGAGGAGAACAGGATACTGGTGGCCACTCTCCGCTGTATCCCACACTGGCGCAGTTAGCCCCCAAGCCAGGAACTCCTCATTGGAGCGGAGTATGGTGTACCTGCATTGGAGTTTCACACACAGTTTTGTTGAAAAAACGAAGATTTTGGGAACCCAGTGAAGCGCAGAGCACAGCCAGCTGACCCAGTCTGCAGAAGAGGGAGATATTGGGTTGTGAAGGGACTTGATCCGGGTCATGCACCTCATTCGTGTGAGTTTCAAGCTCAGCCCGGCGTCTCCTGCCTGCCTCTGGGGGCAGCACTCAGCGCCCTACCTGCCATCGTTGGCTTCTGGGCTGGGGAATCCATTCTCTGAGGAGGACAAGGCTATCCCAACAGCCACCACAAGCCAAACCCACAAAAGGCTAAATGGTGTCCAGAGACAAATATAAATCCTTAACCAAGGATCACAGGTGGAGTATTTCTCTTTGTGACAAAAGAGCAAGTTCTTGCCTTTTCATTAGCTGTCAGAGTCTCCTCTGAACTTTAAGATAGACACGTGTGCAGAGGCTTTGGACATGTCGCAGACCCTTGTTGTTTGGTTTTGGATGTTTCCAGAAGTGAGGGTGAGTCTACGCTGACAACTCAAAGCCTTCCTTGGAAATCCCCTAGAGCCCCGTGCTGGAAGGGCCAGGTGTGAGCCCACCCGCATGAATGTGTCAGATCTGAGTCCTGCGGGCATCTCCACTGAAATCCGCAGAAACCCAGGCACTCCCTTGAGATCCCAGGGCCTCTGAAGGGACCCTGGCTGAGCACACACCTTCCAAGCGAATTGTGTTCCAAGGGAAACTCCAAACAGGTGGCCCCAGGAGCTGCCAGAGCCACCTCTCAAGGAGGCGTCCAGCGAGCCCTGGTAGGTACCCGAGGCCAGCATGACTGAAGGAGACCCCAGATGGGATAAACTGACGAAATGACATCAAGGTTGTGTGTGGTGACCAGACCGCAAGCTGACAGGGTCCTTGCGTCCCAGGGCCAGGGCAGAGACCAGCCCTGCCTGCCCTGGTTCAGCCCTAAAGGAGGGCCAAGACCACAGCCTGCGGAAGCAGGGAAACCACACAGCAGGGAGTAAGCCTAAAAGAGCATATTTACCCCAAGCCTGTGTATCTGACCTCACTGAATGAGAAAACTTATTTACTGGTAATTTGTTATGTTGATTGTTCTATTGAATTGTAAATGCAGTGATAGTGGGGACTCCCCCATGATTACATGGTGTTTGAATCCTAATGGTTTCACTTATTTGTGGAGCATAACAAATAGCATGGAGGACATGGGGAGTTAGGAGAAGGGAGTTGGGGGAAATTGGAAGGGGAGGTGAACAATGAGAGACTATGGACTCT